>NC_139642.1:10115440-10652940 GCF_964638095.1 Poromitra crassiceps
TGTGGCCCTCCGTGCATGTATTGTAGTGTGTTGTGTGACAATAAAGACGGGCTGCCGTCTGAAAATCCTTTAAAAATCGTTTAATCATTGTACAAAGACTTGAAGGACTAGTGACCCTCCATACAGCAGATCAGGAGAAAGCTGTTTGGCTCGAGCGCAGCGCTGCCTTTTAGTAAGAGAGTTGCCATGGCAACCAATAACCCATGGCCATGGGTTATTGAACTCGGTTACTGGAATTATACAATGGCTGTGAACCAATCAGATTGCTTGATTTGAGAGAGCCGTTTTATAAGAACTGTTAGATGATGTCATGACTACATCACTATCTGACTACGTCACTGGACGCTGTTAGGATGTCATCATTGGGATGTCGACAGTGAGGAGGTCACAATCCATGATCATGTCATCACTGATGATGTCACAACGCAGTGTGATGTCATATTCGGGACCTATAAGGGTGTGCTCTGCAAGTCCTCTGTAGTTGTTCATAAGATTGATCTCACGAGAACCCTCTGCAACAGTTCCCATCTTCGAGCCTTGCAGACTCAGCTATCAAGTGCTACAGCGTTCCTAGTTATCGAGACTTCAGCTTACCAAGTGTGCCTTGGACATCATGGGCTCTATTCTCCCACAGGCCATCGGCGCTATTACGGGCCTTAACCGCAAAAAAACGTGCCTTGCGCCTGTTTCGGCAAGATAGCAATAGGCTTTAGGCTGCCAAATGCGCTTTAGGCCGAATGGGCGTGGCGCAGTCCCAAAGTGGGCGTGTCGGCGCTAAATACCAGCCTAGTGATATCTTGGGACCTGGCGTACATTTAGCGCTTTGCGCTTTTGAAAAGCAGGCCTATTCTGTGCCTTCACTGCCTCTTCTCTGTCACCCTTCTCTCTCTCTCTCTCTGAGTTCCCAGCATGCATTGTGTTTCTCCATTTCGCTACTAAATAGCAACCAAATGAGCCAAAATAGATATAAAAGGTAGTTCTAAATTAATGTGTAATGGTAACAGCCTGCCATTGTCAACATTTCAATATTGGACCAAATAAAACATCGAAATGAAAACACCACCCTATGTGAAACATATATGTCCTCCTGGGGCTATATATACCCCTTGTCGAGTTAACGTGATTTAGAGAAGTAACAGCGGAACGCGCTTCGGAACGCGCTTCTAATGGCATCTGCTATACTGTGATGTCCCTCCAATAACTTGGCCCTATTTCACATTTAGTTTTACAATAAAAACACATTTATGCAATGACTTGACATAATGTAGGCTATATTTATGTGCATCATCCTTCCTGCAGCAGGCAAGAGAAAATGATATCTTTCTGGACAAACTTTCACCAATCTAATAGGCTATATTTTTCTAGCTGATGCATAGAACATTATTTTCACTTTGATCTTGCTATAGTGTAGCGTATTTACATGCTTGCAGTATTTAAACTGCAGTTAGATTGGTTTGAGAAGCATCATAATATGGAATAATAGCCGATATATGGAGACAGACGG
The DNA here is from genome assembly GCF_964638095.1 of Poromitra crassiceps. NCBI lineage: Eukaryota > Metazoa > Chordata > Actinopteri > Beryciformes > Melamphaidae > Poromitra > Poromitra crassiceps. The sequence continues at coordinate 10,116,945 of NC_139642.1, forward strand.
GATGAAGGGAGGTGGGGGGGGGGGGATCAGAGGCTTGGGTTTCGTCTGGTTTTGCGGGACCAGTGGAATTGGAGCTAAAAAGGCAAGCGTGCCATTCGTTTATTGCACTTATCCAATGAGCATGACAGTGCATAATTTTACGCCTAAAAGGCGTGGTTGTAATGCTTTGGGCTGCATCTAGCGCCAGCACGACGATATCAAGTGCGCCTGTCCACGCCCACTGCTTTGATCTGCGCCTGCCGCTCGGCCTAGAAACTGCGCCGATGCAACGATAGGGCCCCAAGTATCCGCACGTAAATCCACCAGTCTCACAGCTCGCCTAACATCTATAGGCTATGGTTTATGTCCCGCCAAAGAACTTATTGATAAGAAGCGCTGGCGAGGGACAATCGCACACAAGAGATGCGCCATTTTGGAGACACCCATGACGATGACACCACGCAAAAGAGGCGATTTTCGGGCCAAAATGGCGGCAGCGCTGATCTAACACTCGCTTCTTTCCTTCCATATTCTTTGTTACTCTTCGACGACTGCACACGTCAAAACGTGCTAAAACATTTATATTATACAGTCTATGGCTAAAACACACATCTATCCATAACTAGATGTTCGCACAGTCCCTAAAACAGAAACAAAACGTAACTTTAGGGCTCATGATTAACTCATTGAGTGCCAGCCACTTTTGGAAAACGGATGCTCCCAGTGCCAGCCCTTTCAGAGCGTTTTCAGTGATTTCTCGAGGCCCACAGAATATTGTGTGATATTACTATGTAAACACTGAACACGCCCAAAGAACGATGAGACTATCTTGTATCATCAGCAAAAAAAAGTTTATTGATATCATTTTCCGTTCTATAGTTATGAGCAGTAGAAGATAGGTTGGTTTCAGCAAAAACAGATGTTTCAAACTAGAAGCTGAGATAATGAGCCTTTTGTGAAATGAGGCATTTCAAGCACATCACTGACTCTGAAGCTAATATTTTCTGATGTAGTGACACCTCAAAAATAATTTCCTTCAATAAAAGAGCGAAAACAAAGGAATTTTGATGGCAAAATAATATGTTTTAGCTGCAACCAGCAGCGCTGGCCCCTGCGTGCGCAGACCCTACACTTTCTTGCTGGTCTTGATTTACTGCTGGTGGGCATCAGATATTCTAGCTTGTGTTTGCCAATCTGTCTGTCCATCGAGCCTGCTGTCTGGGTCGGTGTTGTATGGTGCCCTGCGTGCCCCACCCCCCTCAACTGCACACTCCTCCTCCGTGGGAGTGTCTCTGGTGGCTCTCTGCTGCGTTTGCTCTGCACTGAAAAGTGCGCTACACCCAGCTTTTTCACAGCGTTCCGCCGTTTTTGTCGCCGGCTCCCAGCGCTTCCAGCTGAGAATAATGTAACCTTTTCTGGCAACTAATCATGTGGAGGGGCTATCGCAGCGGAGACGGAGGGGCTCAATTGTGGGAGCAGCTAATGTTATGCTTCATGCATATCGATGCATACCGATGCGGTTTCCGTTTCCCCATGACTTCTTCTCTGTTTTTTCCTCACCTTTCTCTAATCTGGAGAGCACTGTCGCCACCTAATGGGTCCGTAAAATAGCTTATATACCTTCAACATCCCCCATATTTTTACAGGAGATGCATCAGGCTTTGATCCACGTCCCACCGTCAAAAAACGCAATTGACGACTTTAGTCGTCATTGGCACTCTACGTTACTATTTGAATTGACGACGATAGTCGTCATTGGCACTCAATGAGTTAAATACAAACAAACCAAGGAGGAAAAGCCAGAAAGTGCTTCACACTGCTGCAGTCATCAGTAACTCTCATAATGTTGTCTGTGTTCTGCGTCTGGACCGCACTCGCAGATAAAGTTTAAAGAATCGTGCTTAATCCAACAAGATCATCTCACGGGAAACACTAACGTTACAGCTGGCATTCCTTGGGAATTCTGCGCGTCCTCAACGTTGTGTCAGGAATATAAACAAAAGCCGTATAGCCAATCGAAACTCGGTATGCAAATACAAGAATGGTTCTACCATTAACCTTGCTAAACAGTGTTAAAGCGAAAGTGTCCCCGAGTTATCATTACTGTGTTATAGATTTAGAAATACAAATATGTGTTTCATTTCCATGATGCTGTGTATTATATTACAAAATAAAATACGTTGCCTTTTGTTCATCATTTATTATATATGATCTCTGTTTTGTTCGTTTTCAGCTTCACTCAGAGAGAAAATGCCTCCCACACTAGAGGAGCATCTCATCTGTACTGTCTGCTGTGACATCTTTAAAGATCCTGTCCTCCTGAAATGTAGCCACAGCTTCTGTAAAGCCTGTCTGCAGAGATGGTGGACAAGGAACCAAATGCGTGAGTGTCCAGTTTGTAGGGCTGCATCTTCAAGAAAACCACCACCATGTAACTTGGTGTTGAAGAACATGTGTGAGGCCTTCTTACTGGAGAGAGATCAGAGAGCTTCAGCAGAGTCTGAGCCTCTCTGCAGTTTGCACTCTGAGAAACTCAAGCTCTTCTGTCTGGACCATCAGCAGCTTGTGTGTCATCGCTGTCTGGATTCAGACACACACAACCACCACAGAATCAGATCCATTACCATCCATGAATCTGCACGCCATCACAAGAACAAACTCCAGGAATCTCTGAAGACCTTAAATGAGAAACTGCAGCTCTTTAATAAAGTTAAAGGAAACTGTGATCAAACAGCAGCACACATTAAGGTCCAGGCCCGACACACAGAGAAGCAGATTAAGGAGGAGTTTAAGAAGCTTCAGCAGTCCCTTCAAGGGTTTCTACAAGAGGAAGAGAAGGCCAGGATCAATGCACTGAGGGAGGAAGAGGAGCAGAAGAGTCAGACGATGAAGGAGAAGATTGAGGGTCTGAACAGAGAGATAGCAGCTCTTTCTGACACAGTCAAAGCCATAGAGAAGGAGCTGAGGGCTGAAGACATCTCTGTCCTGCAGAACTACAAGGCTACAGTGGAAAGAGTCCAGCGCTCCCTGCTGGAGGATCCACAGCTGGTCTCAGGAGCTCTGATAGACGAGGCCAAACACCTGGGCAACCTGAGCTTCACAGTCTGGCACAAGATGGGGAAGATGGTCTCCTACACCCCTGTGGTTCTGGACCCAAACACCGCCCATCCAAAACTGATCGTCTCTGAAGATCTGACCAGTGTGAGCCGTGGAGAGAGACAGCAGCTTCCTGACAATCCAGAGAGGTTTGACATGTGTTGGAGTGTCCTGGGCTCTGAGGGCTTTAAGTCTGGATATCACTGCTGGGATGTTGAGGTTGGACACTGTACAGGCTGGAGACTGGGTGTGTTCGTAGAGGGTCAGAGGAAGGGATTCGCACTGTCTGCATTATGGAGAATACGTTTCTTTACTAATGGTAAATACAGTGCAGTCTCTCCATCAGGTATAGTCACTGATCTCACAGTGAAGAAGAAGCTCCAGAGGGTCAGCGTGCGTCTTGACTGGGACAACGGAAAGCTGTCATTCTTTGATCCTGATACTGACACCAACATACACACCTTCAGACATCCCTTCACTGACAGGCTGTTTCCTTTTTTTTCCACTGTGGAAGATGGAAACACTCTGAAGGTAATACCAGTGAAGGTCTCTGTTAGACCCAGTTAGAGAGAGAGAGAGAGAGTCTGTGTGTGTGTGTGTGTGTGTGTGTGTGCGTGTGCGTGTGCGTGCGTGTGTATCTCTCAGTGAGGACAAGCCATTGTCCACCATGACAGGAACCTTCTGCACAGTGAACTCACACACCTAATTTTGATTTTAAGTTGTATCAGTTTGGCTGAGAACAAAAATCCAGTTTATTCGATCTAGTTTCATTTTGAAATAGATATATTTTTGTGTGTGTGTGGGTGTGTACTTGGCCAATTCCCCCTGTTTTCCCAGTCGTTGGTCCACCCCCTCTGCCGATCTGGGGAGAGTTGCAAATGCTTCCTCTGATACATGTGCAGTTACAAGGACTTCTCACTGACACCCCAGAGTTTCACCGGCAGGACGTAGCGTGTGGGAGGATCACAGGGGACAGGCCCCCCGACCGACCAGTGCAGTGACCAGGACACATACCCTTTAGCCCGTTTCCCAGACAATTAACCAAGCCGGAGGTAACACGGGGGCTCGAACCTGCGAGCCTCTGGTAGGTAGGCAGGGAATCTATTGCTGCACGCCCCGGACTACCTGTTTATTTTATTTTGTATTATTTTTATTATATATATATTTTTTTGGGTTACCTGTTTATGATAAGTAGAAACAGAGCACACTGAACTGGCATCACTCATCTCTACCGTGCCTCTGGCTTGCCCTCGAGGTCTCACCCTCTTCTCAGACACAGCTTGGTCGCCACGCGACCTCGCCCACTCTACTGGCATGCTCTTTGTGCATGCAGAGTTGAGCAAGTGAACAATTCTGGGTCGTGCCAACTTTTTGCCCAATTATATTAGTAGGATGTTTTAAAAGCATCAGATTGTTTTGACCTTTTTCTTCTTTTTGTGAAGAAACGTGTTAAAGGGATGATAGTTCAGTTTGTTTGAAGTGGGGTTGTATGAGATACTTGCATACTGTCAGTGTACTACATGCAGTAGAATGCAGCTGGCGCGCTCCCAGTTTGGAGAAATGGAGACCAGCTGCGCACCTGCCGCACCTGGCTACAGTGAACATTTCAGCTAAAAACAAGAAGTAAATTACATCTTTTCAAGTCAACTTGGCATCTCAGGGCTTGTGGAGAGTTTGATTATGCCAGGTGAGCAGTATAGAAGGATTTTATGTATTTGTTTCCGGGGTTTTTTTTTTTTACATTTTTGCTCATGGCCCCTTCACACTCAGCACACAGCTCTACTTGCCTGACGCAGCCGGTCTCAATTTCTCTAAACTGGGACCGCGCCGGCTGCATTCTACTGCATGTAGAACACTGACTGTATGCAAGTACCTCATAGGACTCCACTTCAAACAAACTGAACTATCCCTTTAATGGCGTTGGATGGAAATTCTTTAACTTTGGAGACAAAGTTTATTATGTTATTGTTAACAATAATAATACAGTTATAAGTATTTTGTACTAAGGCCCTGTTTACACAGCAATGCTCCCTGGATAAAACGGCAAACTTTTTTTTTGTTAGTTTGTTAGTTCCTTCCTTTTACATGGGAATGTCGTTATTGGTGCCTGAAAATGCAAAAAAGTGAAAACAGTTTCCCAGAGTGGAATTCTTGATAACGGCCTGTTGCATTTAAGGTATAATTTTATCGGCCTGTCATATTGGCAGAAATGTTTGTTTCAGCCGCTATTTTCTTTTAAAGCCAAGTTGGATCTCTGTGGTCCTGCAATTCTTCAAAGAAAAAGAAATAAAGAAATGTTGGTTCTTCAAGTTCAGCTATTTATTAACCATGCAGCACACTCAGTTACTATGGAAGCCCATAGCTGACTCTATTCAAATGATAATTTAAACTTGAAAATGGTAATGTAATTCCTCAATAACATTATCATTTTCAACACATGTGTGTGTTATTTCAGTAAAAATGAAAATGAAAATGGAATAATCCAATTTTCATTTTCATTTTCATATACTTGTAAGGGCTTTCTATGACTATATAAGAATTAAAATGACAAGCTGTTTGACATTTAATTTTCAAAGTCCATAGCCCGCTCTACAATGGACTATATTCAAATGGTAATTTAAATTTGGTAATGAAAATGCAATCCGAAAAATGCAGCCTAATTTTCCATCTCTGCAAGCATTAATTAAGTCACAATTCAAATTAAAATGCATTTTTGTAGAAAATGTCAAATGATAATTTAAATGGTATTTGACATTTCATTTTAATTTAGTCATACTGCTTTTCAATGGACTATATCAAACTTGTAATTTAAATGTGGAAATGTAAATGCAATCCAAAAAATCCAGCCTAATTTTCCATCCCTGCAAGCATTATTTAAGTCACAATTCAAATGAAAATGCATTTGTATTTGACATTACATGTTTGACATTCGACATTACATTATCAAAGACTGAACATGCTTTGCAATGTACTCTATTCAAATGAAAAACAGCAAAACAGCGCCTCCCGTGTATTGCAGGTTCACTTCGTGCGTTATCAGTGACAAAATTCAATTGGAAATGGCAAACTGTCAGGCCGCTCGTCAAGGCGGGTCTTCAATTGGGAGGATGTCACTCATTGGCTACTTTCAGGCTGCCCCAGTTGACCGCGGAAGTAAACAGACCCACTTCTGGTCTGTCGCCTTCAACCACCGCAGTCAGGCATGTAATGTGCGTTTTTGTTCATATTTAAAGAAGAAACAGCATTATTTATCGGTGCATGGTGTTCATACCGCGGAAAAGTTAAAAACAAGGTGAATTTTGCCATTAGGAAGGAAGACACGAGGCGGATTGTTTGCTATGGTTACCATGGTAACGTTACCCTGGAGTTCAGATGCACTTGGGTCAGACAACAGTACAGATCAGGCATCAAGAGCAACAAGCTGTATGGGTCACATTAAAACAACCCAAACAAACAGGAGAGCAAAAATAAACATGAGAAAACTAACCGGCCACTTAATTTATAAGAAAGGTCGAAATGTAAAGTCGTCATTAAGTCCCTTAGGTTGCATACTATTCAGTTGGTCAATCCAAAACATCTCTCTCTGTGACAACAGCTTGGGCATACACCTGTATTACTCAGTGGTGTATAAAGTACTCAGAAACCATACTTGAGTAAAAGTACAGATACTTCACCAGAAAATGACTCAGTGACCCATTAAAATATTACTTGAGTAAAAGTCTTAAAGTAGCTGATTTTTTCTGTACTTAACCCATTGATACCTGATGCAGCATTTGAGTGTGTATCCCTTTAAGACCGCGAACCGTGTTAACGCAGTTTGCGGTCTTAAAGGGATACACACACAAATGAGGGATATACACACAAATGCTGCATCAGGTATCAATGTGTTAAATATCAAGTGTTTTTTTGTTGAATGTACTTAAAAGTATTGAAAGTAAAAGTACAAGTAAACCCTGTAAATAAAAAAGCAAGCGGAACAAAAATTCAGAAATGGTCAGGTTGCCTTGGTGACTAGACTACACCACACTCTGTACCTGGTCACTGATGCCCAGCTAGGTCAAACACTTGGTTGCACGGGATGAATGAATGACAGTCTCTAGGTCATCAACAGGTCTCTGTCTCTAACCACTGCAGTGCAGAGATGTCAGGGGGTGGAGGCAGGAGCACCTTACCACATCCCTCCCAGACTGATGCAGCATTTCAAACATGGCATGACAATGGTTTGATGTTCTTTAGTGACCACTAGATGGCAGCGTTGCTTCATTTGAAATTCTCCGACAGGGCCATAATAGAGAGGTCCAGGGATGACGTATTTTTGTAGGCTGAATGCGGAAGTCCCGAACTTCCTGGTTCTTCACTGTTTCTGTCTATGGGATTTTTGAATGGGTTTTTGGCGTGATGCTTCAAATAATGTCTGTGGACAACGCAAGTTTAATCAAACGCGAACCAAGGTTCAGCAGGATAATCTTCACACATGAGGACCACTTTCATGAGTTTTGTAGCGTAAATGCGAGCCCTAGAAGTAAAAAGCTCATGCTAAGCTAATCCAGAACTACACACTGTCGCATAGGCTTCCACGTCACGTCAGCACTCAACCTGGACTGTTGTTGGATGTGTGCACTGATTACCTCGGGCTGAACGGGGCTGAACCAGGTGAGGGAAAGAGCATTTCTGTGTTCGCCCTTTGAAGTGGTGACGTTATTGACGTATATATCCACATCGACTCAAAAGTGTAGTCTCATTTAGCCGTTTGCTAGCTAGCCGCCCGTTTAACGGCATGTAAAAGCTTCAAAACTCATAAAAGTGGTCTTCATGTGTGAAGATGATGTTACTAAACACTGGTTCGCGTTTGATTAAGCCAGCGTTGTCCAGAGAGATTATTAGAAGCATCGCGCCAAAAACCCATTCAAAACTCCCATAGGCGAAAACTGTGAAGAACCAGGGCTGTTAGCATCGATGATTTCCGGACTCGTTACTGGACCTCTCTATACACCGAATACACCCTTCTTTAGACACCTCCAGGCCCACAGTTTGGCCAGAGAACATGACTCACTTCCTGTCCTGAAACGGTTTGACCAGAGAACACTGCCCACTTCCTGTCCTGCTGGAAAAGAGTGTGTTGGACATCATAATGGACTGGGACCCAGATACTAAGGGACATGTTTCTAAAATATAGATTTCCCAAGGTATCAGTTTGTCTTCTTTGGACAAAACAAAATGAGTCTGGGGAGCAAGACTTAAAACATCAAGCTCACTGAAGAGATGTGGGAAGCTTCCATCTCATTCACACCACTTCCCTCTGTCATAGGCATAGCCTTATTCTAAGTGTTACATCGTTTACATTATAGACGGTTTTAACTTGACAACAAAAACATTCTAAATTGAACCCCCGCTCACTTCCTGTTACAGTGTTTGCTATGGACATAAAAGAAAAAAAAACATTCAAGTGCAGGACTGACCATTCCGTGAAAACCGTCTATATGAGACTGTCCACATTCTATCCCAGTGTGGAACCTACTTGTATCAGGTGCCACTTGGAGCCAGCTACAGTCGGACACATGTTTTGGGAGGGCCCTTCTTTGATTACATTTTGGGGTTGTATCTTTGAGGCCTTCTCATACATTTGTCATAAAACCATTGAACCCAATCACTGCTATTTTTGGATCTCCTGGTCAGGGCGTAGAGTAGACATCACCACACGCCAAGCTAAAGCCCATCATTCACAAGTTGGAATAAATAAGTGTTCTATCCTTAATTCCATAGATAATCTTATAGCAGATGTAAGTCCCGTCAGAAATTCAAGGACACCTGACCTCTCCCCCCTTTCCAGACTTCACTCATGATACATCTTTTCAGAAATGACAGAACAGATTTCTTCCCTCTCATTCAACGATCCTTTTAGGAATGGGTGATGATGCTTCAATAACCAAGGATTATTTGGCTGGAATAAACCCACACCTGTGTCCTTGTAAATGAGCCTGTCTGTGATTAATACATTAAAGTACACAGTCATCTGTATTGAGATATTTGGGTATGTATTTTTATGTGTACGAGTATGTGTATGTACATATCTATTTGTGTATTTTGCACTAAACGTCTGACTATTGAGTGGTCCCAACTCTAACAAACAAAGCCCCATTCATTTATTCATTGTTTTTTTCTTTGTTGTTGTTACTGTTCTGTTGTTTATTTACTATTACTATTATTATTATCAGAATAATTATATAATTAAATCATTATTTCCTTCTTCTTTTCTTTTGGACATCCAGGGGGAGGGAGGGTTGTGTTACAGGTTAGGTGTACAATTTCTGAAAAACCTATAAAGCTTAAAAAAAAGGGGGGGGGGGGGCGCCATTGCCCCCTCTGTCAACCAGAGCATCACAATGCAAAGTTACTCAGGTTATGGATTTTATTGGCTTTAATCAGTCAACATGTTCTTACATTTTAGACATTTTGTTTTCACTGTCTTATGAAGACATTTCTTACTCGTCAAAACACATTTCCTGGAATGCTGATCTAACAGAAATAAAACAAACTTAGGATGTGGGATCTTTCCAGCTGCGATCTCGGAACCTGTCGTCTATCGGTCCGATGGTGACTAGACTCTGGGGGTGACGGACAATATTTCGGGCTTTCCCGGTGTAGCCAGCGGACATCCGGGCCAAAATTTCTTTCTGTGTGCCGGTCGTTGTTCCCGGTCCGATTAGCGAGTTGAGAGATGACGTCTACGACCGGACCACAATACACAGACATCAATACATCTTATAGGTGTTTTAGGTCCAGAATACATTTCTATAAATAGATATCTGCGAGATGTCGATGTCGCATCTTAAGGCCTATTTCCACCAATTGCGTTATGGTTGCTGTTTTCGGCAGTTTCACCGGATCCGCACCGCATCTGGTGCACATTGGGTTTTATCCCCGGATGTCCGCCGGCTACACCGGGAACCCCAAAACATTGGCTGTCGCCCCCAGAATCTAATCGTCGTCAGACCAATAATATACGATGGGTATATTATTCTTTCTTCTTTTCAGAGTCTTTTTTGACTCTGAGGAAGACAGACTTGTCTGTCGAAACGTCAGTCAGCCCCTTCTATTAAAACGTGCAGACGGAAAAGAGTGCTCCGGTGTCTTTACTTCGGGTAGTCTGTGTGAAGTGCCCAGGTAAAATATTATTTTATGCATATTGTCCTCCACTGTTGAGCACCAGGACCCTCTTTATTCCAAACCTGGCTGAAGCGCGCTGGACTCTATATTACTACAATATACGATGGGTTTCAAGATTGTCCCAGCTGACTCAAGTGCACTGAGATGCAATGGGACAGAAGAAGATGGAATATCCCCTTTTAGCACAAAATTCCACAATGCATTCTCTTCCCAATTTGAAGGAACATGTGAGAGGGAAGAAGAGCTTGTCTGCTCGTTAGCGCCCCCTGTTACATTTGAACAAATCACCAATAAGTGTCCATGACGGCAGAGTCCTTCATCTTTGTCCCTGGGGTCAGAGTTGGGCCTCCCAGTCCTCGTGTTGCACAGCGCTGAGGGAGCACGGGGGAGCCTCTGTCCATCCAGTGTCTTCCAAGTCATCATAGTCTTCCTCCTCCTCGTCTGGAACATCAAGCAAAGAGCAGATACCATCAGATGTACTGGAGTTCATTGGAGCAGCAGGACATGACTGTTTACATGAACTACAATATTCTTATATTAACTCGATTAATACAATACTCTGAATAAGACATTGGCAGGGTTACCACTACATTACCGTAACCTGAATAAGGTCGTAGCAATAGTCGAATGAAGACGTGGAGTATTCCGATCTTAGTCGCATTATTGGGAGTGCATTGTAGACATGTAAACACCTTAATGGCACTAGTCGTGTTTCCATTACCCTCAGAAATGCACAAAATCTAAATATCGCAATAGAAATCGGGTAATGGAAACACGTAAATTTCGAAAAACCTCCCAAATATCGCAAAAAGTTTTTGCGCTCTCATGAGGTGGTTTTTCAGACGTGTCGATATAGCAGTTTATCGCAAAAGTGTAATGGAAACACATTTTCCGCATTTGCACGTCATGTGACCCATTCTCCTTTGGAAAAGCAGCGGAACATGAGGGCAGGGCCGTAGTCAGGGTTCCGAAATAGGGGAGATCCAGCAAGGGGAGGCGGATTCAAAAAAAAAAAGTTTTTTTCCCCCCCTTTTTAAGCCATATTTAGAGTAATATATCATTTTAAATCAACATTAGGATTATACTGTTGTGATGTCATTATTCAGTATATTCTCTTTCATGTCACCACCTGCTCAGCTCTCCTGTCAACATAATTGTAACTAACAAACACAAACTGTTTTAGCCAAATTCATATCAAAATGACACCTACAAACACAGGTACACAACCCAAGCCGTACACAACACACAAAGTTACTTAGACAGACTAGACACTTACTTTCTTGGTTGTTGCTAAAAAATCTGTCAGTGTGTGTCACTCACTGTCTGTCGTTCACTCGCTCACTGTCTCGCAGCTCGCTCACCTTCAATTATCTCGCCAGGCAGACAGACAGTCATCACTCACCACCATGCTGCTGCTCTCTCAGAATCAAGTTACCGCGGACGCGGCGTCAGATGACTTCCTGCCTGACCTGCCTTTCGTTTCAAAATAAAAGCGATCCCGTGTTTTTCATGCTTTTCCTGTTTTCCATGCAGATTGTTTTATTTTTTTACAATCTTCGTTCTCAGGACACTCTACAATTTTCTGTTCCCAAAGTCCGAACTGAATTGGGGAAGAAAGCTTTTAGGTTCTCTGCACCCACCGCATGGAACAGTCTGCAGTCTGATCTTAAACTTAATAGCTTAGTAACCTTAAATGGTTTTAAGGCTATGGTAAAATCTCTTGAGAACAGGCTGTCTGTATGCAAATGTTTTATTTGATCATTTTAATGTTTTTCAATTGTATGTTAGGATGACGTCATCATCCCTACTTTGACGTCATCATTCCGACTATGATGTCATCGATCACTGATGATGTCATGGTTCATAAGTGTCTTTCATGCCTTTCGCTAGTGATGTCATAGCACAGGTGATGTCATGTCTCTGATGATGTCACAAACGGTATGATGTCATAGCACAGGTGGTGTCATGCTCGGATCTATAAAGGCCTGTTCCAGCAGGCTCTGGCGAGTGATTCATAATCTAAACTAGGATCATACCACCTGCAACCGTTCCCAAAACCTCGAACAGTGCAGCCCCAGCTTTCAAGCTACCAAGTTCCACAACACCCCAGCTTCTCCAGACCTACCAAGTTTCCCGTGGTCATCAACTACCCGCGATTAGATCCACACTTCTCACCCCTGATCCTGACAGTATGAATCACTCGCCAGAGCCTGCTGGAACAGGCCTTTATAGATCCGAGCATGACACCACCTGTGCTATGACATCATACCGTTTGTGACATCATCAGAGACATGTTTGGACACCCGGAGCTGCCTGTACTGTGGCCGAGCCGGGCATTACCTCTCCTCCTGCTCCCGGCGTCCAGTAAGTGGTCCCACCGCTCGCCGGCCCGTGGTTCTCTCAGTGGATCAAGACTCTACGTGTCCAGCCGAAAGATCTGTACGGTTGGGTAGCGCTCCCTGCAGGACCCAGGAGTGGCAGTGTGTCTCCAAGAGGGTTAACGAGTTGGAGAGGACTGTCGACCGTCTCATTGGGAAGCTCAATCGCTGCCTGCAGATCGGCTCCGTCCCCCCGCAGGGGGCCTCCGAGTCTGCTGGCCCTGAGGCACAACCTGAGGCACAACCTGTGGACCTGCCCCTCGCTGAGTCTGAACCTGTACCTGAGGCACGACCTGTGGACCTTCCCCTCGCCGAGTCTGAACCCGTACCCCAGCAGCAGCCAATTCCTGTCCTTGACCAACAACTCATGCTGGACCAACAACTCATGCTGGGAGGCTCCCGTAGTGTCGTCAGCCCTCGGTCAAGAGCAAGAAGAAATAAGAGGCGTTTAAAGGAGGAGACGGTGGGTGACCTCCCCAAACTACAGGTCGGGAGGGCAGGCCTCGCTGTGTCAGATCCCCCTGCGGCTCTGCCTTCGGAGACGGCGGCATTTGACCCTTTTGATGGTCCCCAGCCTCCCATGTTTGGATCGTGCCCCGGGGGATGGCCGGTCCCAGAGGATCCACCGGACCCGGTGGAAGTTCTATCCACGTATCGGTCCATCTATGGCTTCGATATCCTGTATTAGGGAGGAGCACCTCCACTGTCCTGCACCCCCTTTGGGGTCTGACCACCTGCATCTAACCACCTGCTGAAGAGCACCTCACTCTCTTACACCCCCTTTGGGGCCTAACCACCTGCGTCTAACCACCTGCGGAAGAGCACCTCCACCAGAACCTACGGATTTTTTGTCTCCCAGATGCCATCATTGGACGCCAGGTGACGTCCGTTGAGGGGAGGGTACTGTTAGGATGACGTCATCATCCCTACTTTGACGTCATCATTCCGACTATGATGTCATCGATCACTGATGATGTCATGGTTCATAAGTGTCTTTCATGCCTTTCGCTAGTGATGTCATAGCACAGGTGATGTCATGTCTCTGATGATGTCACAAACGGTATGATGTCATAGCACAGGTGGTGTCATGCTCGGATCTATAAAGGCCTGTTCCAGCAGGCTCTGGCGAGTGATTCATAATCTAAACTAGGATCATACCACCTGCAACCGTTCCCAAAACCTCGAACAGTGCAGCCCCAGCTTTCAAGCTACCAAGTTCCACAACACCCCAGCTTCTCCAGACCTACCAAGTTTCCCGTGGTCATCAACTACCCGCGATTAGATCCACACTTCTCACCCCTGATCCTGACATTGTATGTGTTTATGTGTTTGTTTGTTGTAACTTTGTGTTGCTGCTGTTTCTTGGCCAGGTCTCTCTTGTAAAAGAGATCTTTGATCTCAATGGGACAAACCTGGTTAAATAAAGGCTAAAAAAAAAAAAAAAATCTCTGAAATATTAAAAAAATCTCTGAAATATTAGGGGAGGTCCGGACCTCCCCGTCCTCATAGCTAGCTACGGCCCTGCATGAGGGAGAAACGGTTCGATAAGCTGTGGCAAAACCTCCTAGCAAGTGGAAAACTTTGAAGCAACGCTAGCAGAAAGACGAGTGTTATGCAAAATAAATATAAAATATATAATGTTTAATGGCAGAAATCGGTCCATGGTGACAGGCTGCCTGTGAGCGCGCATTTGGCACAGCGGCGAGATGAGCTGATGAAAAGCACACACCGGTGCGATGCTTCTGACTGAAGTGAATACAGTATGGACAATACAGTATGGACAAGCTTTCAACGGAGGTGGTCGCATTTCTTCTCTCTCCAGTCCTCCCTCCCTCTCCCTCTCCCCCTCATCCCTCTGCTTCTGCTACCTGGAGCCAATCTTGCATTTGTCTCTTCGAAACTACAAATATGGATTATATGGCTGGTCTCTCAACGAATTCGACAAAACTATTGTGGGGTCCGGAGAACCCCCCCTCTGCCCAGTCGGGACCGCCGCGGGATACGGGAAGACAGCAGTCATTGACCCTAGGCTGCACGTCACGATAAACGAGATGAGCGGGGCAGTGAGTACTTGGACTATTGCGATTTCTGTAAAAATGGATTACTTCTTGGAGATATCACTGCCGCTGCGCCGAAGTGTTTTAAAACCGAGGATCAGGACTGACTCGTGTGAGGAATGTTGTTGATCCTACACCCACCGGGGAAAACCAAAACAAACGGATTTAATCTGGCCACCTGCTAAGCTGTCAAGGACACTAGCAGCTAAACTCTCCTGAAGCCCTGAGTGCAATCTGCGTCTCCAACGTCACCCCCCCGCCCCGACATCTGACGCCTGAACTCTGGTCTGAATTGACGAGGCCATCTCCGCAGCAACGCTGTGTTCAGCCGAAGAAGGCTCAGACTACACACACACACAAACACCCATGGACTCTAAGGACTCACAGGCCTACACACGGTCACGCACGCACTCCCCCAAACCCCCCCCCCCCTCCCGCCCCCCTCCCCTAAACCCCACCCCCCGCCTCCAGCAACTTCCCCCCGCTTTGCAACACCCCCCCCCCCCCCTACCCCCCCCTTCCCTCCCACGATGAACCAAACCGGCGCTGTAATGGCAGCCTCCCTGGTGTCGTGGTGTGGGTTGTCTTTGCTGGTAACCCTGTACATTTACAACAAATGTATCTGTATTGTATAATATTGAAGTGTGCCTTTATTACTTTTTCTAACTAGTAATAATGTGAATTCTGAGTTATTTATATGCTTTGTCCAATCCAAATTGCTGGCGCTGTTCAATGGCGACCCGGTTTTGCTCTCCGACTCTGAGAGCGAACCAAGCAGAATTTCGCTCGTGATACTTGTACCATGAAGTGACAATAAAGTTAATCTCTCATCAGTGACTGTGAATAATACATTACACACGTTTCAGGTGCAATGTTATAATAGACATTCTGATTATTGAACCAAATCAGCCTTTTCCCCCCTCCATCTCTAAATCGGACCAGTTGTATTAGGCTACCTTTTTTCCTCTGTCTGTCGCGCTCGCATTCACCGCAGCCAGCAACATTTTGCGACTCATTTTATTTTGAATTGATAATCAGGCTCGTTTATATGCGTTGTAACTTCATGTTGTGATTTGCATTGACCATTGGTTAGATTTGAGCATGCAGGGGATGGGATATGGGCAGATCCCTGTGCGTAATCACTGTGGCAGCTGCTGGTAATGGGGAATTGCGTTCAGGTGTGCGCGCCGTCAGACCAAACTCAACTTCAATGGAAACGCCTACAAGTCGCAATTGTACATTGTCGAAGTTGTAGAAATATCGCAATTATTTTGCGAAAAACTGTAATGGAAACACAGCTACTTATGATGTCATAATCAGTTTTCTCAGCATTTTGTGACACGTACTGCAGTCAAATTGCTTGACGACACACGCTCTTGCTTCCAGCGAGTATTGCACAACAACCTGCGAGCTAGCAACCTACATGTACACGCTCAAAATGTCAAGTTTGACATGTTTTTACATGTTTTTTTTACTGTTTTATGTGATGTTTTTTCTTGCAGGGATTTAGACATTTGGTTCCACCAAAACAACACGAGAAACAATACCTTCTTGTTCCTGGTCATCCAACAGCACAGCGGAGCCGTCCTGGATCAGCTTAACAGAGGGCTCGTCCAGCAGGAAGCACCTGAGGCCACTGACACTCCCGCTCATGGCCTGGACCCTGGGACAGCAGGCCCACAGCTTGGCCAGGGGGTCACACACACACCTGCCAGCACACGCACACACACACACACACACACACACACACACACACCCGGGGGGGGGGGGGTCATATACTGTATATGACAATCTGAACTATCAGTTATGGTTTCATCCCACACACTAGCCTGGTAAACCATCCTGATCATGTGACCTCACATTCTGTTTCGCTCTACGTATCAGTCTGGACTTCCAGCCGCGCACATTGATTTTAGTGGGCGGGAGTACTTGACATGATGGACAACTCCTTCAGCCAATCAGCGTCGGATCCAGCCAAATCCAAATCCAGTGGGAAGAATGGTGAAAACGTCTTTTCTGCCGAGGAACTCTGCTGGTGCATAACTCTTCTTGTTTAACTGTTGTTATTGAGTCTATTTCTACAGTAACTGCACTTACGGCTGCGTTTACTCGACTAACGTTACCGTTACTGCTCGTTGCTTCGGAGACAGCACTCTGGCATGCACTCATGTTGTAATTTCTGGAAAACACGGGGGGGGGGGGCGGGTCAAAGCCCAGACTGATCCATGGAGCGTAACAGAACGTGAGGTCACATGATCAGGATGGTTTTCCCAGGCTAGAAACCCACCGGCCCGTCTGTAGGAGTCCTGCTGTCCCGCGCAGTCTGTCCCAAACGCCTCGTCCTGCTCCTCGTCCTCCTCACACTCTGAAGCACCTGTTGAAGGTCAGATTCAACATTTTCACGATTCACTTTAATAACCACAGCAAGTCATTAGATTATTACAGGTGAGGAATTTGAATGACTGCAAGTATGCAGCGCAGTGGTCACATCGATACTACAAGACCAGGCCAATTTCCCCTGCTGTCCCGGTCGTAGCTCCACCCCCTCTGCTGATCTAGAGATCTGCTATCTTGTTTTATACTCGCCATGCCGCGAAGGGCACGGGGGACGAGCGAGGACGCGAGCGTCAAATGACGTCATGTGTTGGGCGCGACCCCTGTAGGCCGCCCATCGCGTACCTGAAGATTTTTCTAGCATTTTTCTAGACCTCCGCACGGCTTCTCTCCAAACATGGACGCTTGAGCCACTGAGCCCTGAGCTGTGTTTTCACCACATTTCTTGACCCATGTGATAGGCTAAACTTTGATTAGCAACTGTTCGTTTTTAGTCATTTCAACAAGTAAATGTGTTGTGTTGAGAGCATGGTTGAGAGAGATTAAAAGCAGCACAGAGTAGGCTATCAGGGCTGAGAACTGAAACGGCTATTCAGTAAAAACAAGTTTGGTGATTCATTCATGTGCTGATATACGGTCGGTTGAGAGTGAATGCGCACTCAGTACTGCACATAATAGCGTTTCATTGCGACTTTTCACGGGCTGTTCTCACTATTACCATTGTACAATGTAACATGCTGATCACTTGGCTGATCACTTCCGAGTATAAAAGCATCTGCCCCAGCGTGAGTTCCGCCTCGCGGAGCCTAGCTTGAGTATAATGAGCCCTTTATAGACTAGCACATGCTTCCTCCGATACGAGTGCAGTCACCGGCCACTTCTTTTCACCTGACAGCCGGGAGCTTCACCGGCCGGACATAGCGCATGGGGGATCACGCAATACCCCCCGGTTCCCCTCCCTCCGAACAGGCGCCCTGACAGACGAGAGGAGGCGCTAGTGCAGAGACCAGGACTCCTACCCCACTGGCTTCCCACCCACAGACACGAGCAAATGTGTCTGTAGGAACTTTTTACCAAGCCGGGCGTACCACTGCCAGGAACTGGCACGGTCTCCGGTGGTGGTAGGTGAGTGCTTTTACCTCTACACTACCCAGACACCCAGATCGTTCCCCTCCTCCCCCTCTGTGAGTGTGACAGAGTGCAGAGGTCTCCTCCCCCTCACCTCCTCTCTGGGTGTGACAGAGTGCAGAGGTCTCCTCCCCCTCACCTCCTCTCTGGGTGTGACAGAGTGCAGAGGTCTCCTCCCCCTCACCTCCTCTCTGGGTGTGACAGAGTGCAGAGGTCTCCTCCCCCTCACCTCCTCTCTGGGTGTGACAGAGTGCAGAGGTCTCCTCCCCCTAACCTCCTCTCTGGGTGTGACAGAGTGCAGAGGTCTCCCTCCCCCTCACCTCCTCTCTGGGTGTGACAGAGTGCAGAGGTCTCCTCCCCCTCACCTCCTCTCTGGGTGTGACAGAGTGCAGAGGTCTCCTCCCCCTCACCTCCTCTCTGGGTGTGACAGAGTGCAGAGGTCTCCTCCCCCTCACCTCCTCTCTGGGTGTGACAGAGTGCAGAGGTCTCCTCCCCCTCACCTCCTCTCTGGGTGTGACAGAGTGAAGAGGTCTCCTCCCCCTCACCTCCTCTCTGGGTGTGACAGAGTGCAGAGGTCTCCTCCCCCTCACCTCCTCTCTGGGTGTGACAGAGTGCAGAGGTCTCCTCCCCCTCACCGCTCCTCTCCTCCAGCCCCTCTTCAGCTGCTCAGCCCAGTAGAGCACCTCGCTCACCAGCACCCTCCGAAGGATGTTGTTGTCATGCAGACTGGGGTAGGTTACACTGTACAGCTAATGTGGAAACAGATTGAAAATATATCAGAAACCTGTCACTGATATCTGAGACATATTTACTCATTAAAATTGAGAATAAGGGGGTTTGATTGGGTTGGTGAATGACTCAGTGATGACTTGGCCAGGTGCTGACAGTTTTACTTCGTTTCGAACTCAAGCTCTCACTCTAGTGCCTAGTTCGCTGCTTACGCAGCCAATGGAAGATTGTCATTTTGCTCCGCAAAATTACTTTACATTAAAACCGTCCACCCACCCGTAGGTGGCGTGGTGCCTCCCTGGGGCTGACGTGGATCCACGTGACTACGTCACGTCCCGTCATCCCAGGAAACGTCACTCTTCAAATCTTCCAGCCAGCGGGAGGTTGTGTTGTCTAAAGCTCCGGTGTTAGCTCGAAGTTAGCGCTATAAACATAGCTTAGAAAATAGGCTTGTTCCGTCTGAACTGCCCACCTTGAGGGGTTTTAGGTGGATGAGGTAAAACAGGCTTCGGGGACCCGATCCTGTTCTCTTCACCAAGCGGCGGCGGATCAAGTCATCAAAGCTACGCGTGTCTTCTTACAGTTAACACTTGTTGTGCTACCGCCTTGTAGCTGTGTGAAACGTTCCCCGGCTGGGGCAGCGTTTATCGGCTTGAGGGCTGACTATGGTCTGCGCTCAAAACTGTTTAAGCTTGGTACTGTATAGCACAAGAACAATAGGCTAATTAGCCCAGTTTGTTGCAGATGAGCTAGCGTGCACCCGTGCGGTTAGCGTCCGTGTGCTAGGTACTTTAAGCGCCTTACTCCGGCTGGAGTAACGTTAGATAGATAGTATAGCTATTTGCTCAGTGCAGCTAGCATCTAGCTTGTAGCACTCCAGCTATCTGGTTGCGTCCCCAGACAGGGTAACACACCCAGTATTGTGGCAGATAGCTAACGTGCACACGTACAGTTAGTGTCTGTGTTAGTGCTGCACGATTAATCGAATCGCAATCGCGATGTCAGCACGTGCGATTACATAACCGCAAAAGTGTGCGATTATTTTATTTTTTTCACGTCTTTTTGAGTGTGTGTGTGTGTGTGTGTGAGAGCCTCCTCTAACCTAACGTTACACGCGACGCAGCAAACACACGTTTCTCTGCCATCACACTGGGCATCAATACTAGCGGGAGACTTCTCCCATGCACTCCCGCAAATAAGTAATGTTATGTGCAGCAAGGTTACATATTATCTACCGAGAGGGCGAGAGAGAACATCCATGATCGCTAACAGCAAGCTATGCTAATAACTAGCTAGCCATTCGTTCAGAAACGCATGTAAACAGCCATGTGATCAGTGAGAACGTCAGTAAAATAAGGAGAGAGCTGCAGGTGCTTATGCAGAACTAGTGCGCGATTAAGTACACAGTGGGGATGACCCGCTGTGATGAAGAATATAACGAGATTAACAAGGTTGATAGCAAAACACTGTCGCAGCTCCCAGCACTGGCAGCATCACCTCCAGGCTAGCTAACTAGCCTGTCACATGACGCCTTCATGGTCCCTCGTTAAAAGTCTGCAGATGCACGTTCTCACCTCTCTCTCAAGAAGCGTCACGTGAGTGTGGCGTTTAAGGCCATCTGTCGCTACAAAATAAATAAACGGGGTGTATCATTCATTAGTATTGCTGGACAGACATGTAACTAACTTTGCAACTTTGCTGAGCCATCTTCTATGTACTGTAACACAGTGCAGTTTCTATTTGACTGGTGTTTCTTTTTTACATGTTTGGGACAGGCAAATGTCTCAAAATGTTTTATTTTTTTGTAAAGATAATTTAATTTCAAATTGTTTTATTTTTTTTAGTTTTAATATATTTAAAATTGTAACATATTTCATGTATTTTAGTCTGTGATATGTGAAACCGTGGTATTTTTGTCCAAGGTTATCATACTGTCAAAAACTCATGCCGGCACATCCCTAGATACCTCTTGTTTATTATATCGCAATCACAATCGCAATCGCAATATTGTCCACCCTAATCGCTAATCGCACCTTTTCCCCAAATCGTGCAGCACTAGTCTGTGTGCTAAGTACTTTAGGCGCCAGCTACCTCTGTGTAGGGCGCGCGTTAAGCGAGTAGTAGCTAGAAGCCATGCTCTTCAGTTAGCTAGATAGCTGGCTTGCTCCCGTGCAGCCAGTATCTAGCGTTGTGTAGCACTCCAGCTATCTTACCGTTGCAGGCTACTGTTAGTTAGCTTACACGGTAACCCCGTTAATTCCTGTTAGCAGAGAGAGGGGGGAACAGCTAGGTGCTGTGTTAGCTGTGAGGCTACGGCACAATGAAATGAATGTGTGCACTGCCTAAGGGCATGAGCACGCTGCACAGGCGTTGCTGGGACCTATGGCTTGTAGTGTAGCTATTACTGGCGTCGGCCCCGAAGGGGGCACTCTGAGATATTAGTTGAGGAAATACGCTAGCTAGGTGAGCTCGCTCCACATTGTGTTGGCCGCTTCTCTCAGTATTTACGCCATCTTAGCCAGCTTGCTTGTCTGCTAAGTGTTGCTTGCCTCGTGCAAATAGCATCTACTAACTAGATTGTAACTCCCTCTGAGGAGTTTCTTCTGAGATTGACTAGCTTCGCGGGCCGCTGGCTTCAGCTTGCGGTCACGCTTGCTTCCCCGTGTTACTCAGGGTAGAGACTCGCTGCACCGGCTTGTGCGCAGGCTTGTGTTAGCGCACGCTTGTCTCTCAGTGCTTACGCTAGCTTAGCTAGTGGCTTGTTCACGCCTGTTCTCTCGGGTTAACAGGTTGTGGGTATTGTTGCCTTCCTTTCGGGCTGGGCTATTGCCGCTTACGTTACCGTTGCACGCGCACGTTCGCTAGCCTCCGGGTTGCTTACTGTCTAGCCTGTGCTTCTTGCTAGTTTGTTAGCTTGCTTAAACGGTACTCCCGCTAACAGGGTGCGGCCTGCGGGAGCTTGGTATTTAGTGATTAGCTTCCTGCTTCTCTTGCTACTGAGCAGGGAAAGTCAGCGAGGGGATGGGCTGTGTGTAAAACTACATTGGCCGAGTATGAACCGGCACGATAAGTGCGTGTTCTGCCTTGGGCATGAGCACGCTGCACAGGCGCTTTGAACCCTCGGTCTTGCAGCTGCTGGGCTATCTTCACGAGCGAGCCCTCCAAGGGAGCAGCTCGTGGGGCGATGCCCAGGGCCGCAGCTAAAGCTCTTGAGAGTGTGAGAGCTAGCTTGCATACGTGCAGATAGCATTAGTACTGTTAGCACAGAACGATAGTATTGTTGCAGATAGCTGGCGTGCACCCGTGCAGTTAGTATCTGCGTGCTAAGTACATTGGGCGCGAGCTACCTCCACTACACGCATTCCCTTGTTGGGGCGTCCCCTGCAAGTGCAGGGAGCCTGACAGGGGGCACAGCGCACCTTGGTCCATGGCCACGGCCTGGCCTTGGTTGGCAGCACTCAGATCAAGTTCACCGGTTGGCTCACCAAGGCTGGGCTCAGTCCCAGCCTCCGGCTTGTAGCTTTAGGCCCACCGTCCTCGGTGCCCAAGGCCCGAGTTCGGTCGGGAGCTCCCCCAGGGTCTCATATCCGTCATCAGGGCTCGCCGTTGGTCCATGGCTACGGCCTGGCCTCGGCTAGAGGCTCCTAGGACAAGCCCACCATCAATGGCGCCGTGGGCCCATTGCTGGTCGGGAGCTCTCCTGGGGACCGCACTGCCGGACAAGTCCGCGTGCGGCCGGACTAGAAAGAGAACGTTACCTCCGCAGTCCCCCCCCCCAGCCTGCGAAAGTCACACGGCGGGGGGGGATTACGTCGATACAACGCAGTAGGCGGAGCTTGCGTAAGAAATTCTCCCCCAGCATGCACAGCTTCTACGGAACTGACCATGCGGCGGGGGGGGCGTAGCCTCTCACGTCCTGCCCCCCCATCAGGGTACCGGATCAGTCCTGGTGCCCAACAATATACTCAGGACGGGTTCCGCTCCTTGGCCACAAGAGACCATCTTTGTAAGCCAACAGGCTCGATGCCTGGGAGCATCTATGTTCCCCGTCCCCTTTAAACGGCGCACCCTCCAGAAGGGATACGCTCTACAGTTGCCAGGCCCCCACCCACGTTCGACGGGACCCCCGATACGGCCGTGGAGGGGGAGTCCATGGACATACTCCACAAGGAGGTTATTCGTTCCTCGCCAAAGCGGCGATGCGCTCGGTTCCCAAGGCAGAGGTGCGCTTGGGTTCTACCACAGGTACTTTGTCGTGCCCAAGAAGGACGGCTCCATGCGTCCAGAATTGGACCTTCGGCGTCTCAACGAGGTGCTGAGGAAGTCCCGTTCCGAATGCTCTCTTTTCCCCGCCTGTTCAACGCGTTGAGACAGGGGGATTTCTTACTTCCGTGGATCTGAAAGTTGCATTCTTCCATGTCCACGTGGTCAGGAGACACAGGAAATACCTGAGGTTCTCCTTCCTGGGGAAGGCTTACGAATTCTGTGTCTTGCCATCCGGCATGTCTTAAGCCCGCGAACCTTCAAAAGAGCGGTGTGCGTGGAGACAGCCTTGGCTCCCCTCCGCGCGAGGGGGATCCGCGTCTTCCTATATTGCGACGACGCTCTCATAGAGTTGGCCGACTCGAGGGTCTGTGCCACGGAACATACCAAGGTGGTGACCGATCACCGGCAAACCTTAGGGTTTTTGGTGAACTGGCAGAAGAGTTGCCTCGTCCCAGCGCAGGCGGCAACCTTCCCGGGGCTCGAGCTAGACTCCCTGCGAGCCTTTCGCCAGGGCGACAGGCTCGCACAGTGCGGACAGCAAGCCAAGGACGTTAGGTCTGTGCCCTCGGTGTCAGTGCATCAGTGCACAGTGATGTTGGGCCTGATGGCCTCAGCACTGCATGTGCTCCCACTGGGGAGGCTACACATGCGCCCGTAGTCCAAATCTGGTTCCTCAGGCTTCGCCTGGACCCGGCTGGGGACCGTCATCGCAGGGTTCCTCTGACAGGTCAGGCCCGGCAGGCGCTGGCCATATGGGCGGACCCCCGTTACCTCTCGAGAGGTACTCAGTTGGGCCCTGTCCTGCTCAGGATGGTGATTCACACCGACGCCTCCCTCTGGGGGTGGGGTGCGATTCGCGGGTTTAAAGGTTCTGTCCTTAAAGACCGCGCTGCTGCTGGCCTTGTCGTCAGGAAAGAGAGTTGGTGACCTGATTGCCCTCTCGGTGCAGCAGGCCTGTATGGTTTTTGGGGATGATGGGCGCAGGGTTACGTTGCGACCTAACCCGGCTTACCAACCCAAGAGTATTAATGCCGGCTATAGGTCTATGGTCATAGACTTATCAGCATTCTGTCCCCCGCCGTTCAGTTCGGGTGAGGAGAGACGCTTGCACATGCTGTGCCCCGTAAGGGTGCTCTCGGCCTATGTGGCCAGGACGCGTTCATTACGCACTACAGACCAGTTGTTGGTCTGCTTTGGGCAGAAGGCCCAGGGTGGGCCCCTTTCCAAGGATCGCTTATCACACTGGATAGTGGAGGCGATCGCATTGGCATACTCTGCCGTGGGTAAGATACCCCCGGAGGGTATCAAGGCGCATTCTACGCGAGGTGTTGCGACATCCTCTGCGTTGTTGCGTGGTGTTTCGGTGGAGCACATGTGTGCCGCGGCCTCATGGTCCTCTTATCACACGTTTGTCAGGTACTACAGTCTCGATGTGTCCGGTTCGCGGTTCACGCACGCGGCACTGTCGGTGGCAAGGAAGTAGTATTGTTGCCACTCTAATATGTCAGACGGTCAGGCATGAACGTTGCCATACGGCCTTGGTTCACCGACGCCTTTCGGGTCGCCCTGTAGGGTGCTCCCGGCAGCAAGGGCGGTTGAATTTGGCACTAGAGTGAGAGCTTGAGTTCGAAACGAAGTAAAACGTTAGGGTTGTACTACAACCCAGGTTTTACGAGTGAGAACGAGAGCTTTCACTACCCAGCCTTGCTGCGTCGATGCGTCGTTGATTGCGTCGGATCTCAGCTGGCTGGAAGAATGAGTGACGTTTCCTGGGATGACGGGACGTGACGTAGTCACGTGGATCCACGTCAGCCCCAGGGAGGCACCACGCCACCTACGGGTGGGTGGACGGTTTTAATGTAAAGTAATTTTGCGGAGAAAAATGACAATCTTCCATTGGCTGCATAAGCAGCGAACTAAGCACTAGAGTGAGAGCTCTCGTTCTCACTCGTAAAACCTGGGTTGTAGTACAACCCTAACGTTTTTTTTTATCAATTTTTCTCCCCAATTGTACTTGGCCAATTTCCCCCTGCTGCCCCCGTCGCTGCTCCCCCCTCTGCCGATCTGGGGAGATCCATAGACTAGCACCATGCTTCCTCTGACACATGCGCAGTTGCCAGCCGCTTCGTTTCACATGAGAGCGGGGAGCTTCACCGGCAGGACGTAGCACATGGGAGGATCACGCTATTCCCACCAGTTCCCTTCAACCCTGAACAGGCGCCCTGAGCAACCAGAGGAGGCACTAGTCCAGCGACCAGGACACATACCCCTAATCCAGCTTCCCACCCGCAGACACAGCCAATCATGCCTGTATGGATGCCCGGCCAAGTCTGAGGTAACACGGGGGCGCAAACCTGCCCTGTGAAGATGTGCCATGTGGATCATCACTCACCAGAGTATATGAGAAGATGCCATGTGGATCATCACTCACCAGAGTATATGAGAAGATGCCATGTGGATCATCACTCACCAGAGTATATGAGAAGATGCCATGTGGATCATCACTCACCAGAGTATATGAGAAGATGCCATGTGGATCATCACTCACCAGAGTATATGAGAAGATGCCATGTGGATCATCACTCACCAGAGTATATGAGAAGATGCCATGTGGATCATCACTCACCAGAGTATATGAGAAGATGCCATGTGGATCATCACTCACCAGAGTATATGAGAAGATGCCATGTGGATCATCACTCACCAGAGTATATGAGAAGATGCCATGTGGATCATCACTCACCAGAGTATATGAGAAGATGCCATGTGGATCATCACTCACCAGAGTATATGAGAAGATGCCATGTGGATGGTCGGCGGGCAGCATGCGGGCGTGGTCTCTGCTGCTCAGCCTGTGGAACACGGCGATCTGGGAGCAGAAGCCCACCCTCTCCTGCTGGCCAGGCGGTGCCAGGCCAACACCGGTAAACTGCACCTCGTAACCATGCTGCAGACATGCCCGCACAGCCCTGAGGACAGACAGAACACAGGAAAACAATCCGTTCAAATCTTTACTATTGGAAAAGGAGACATGTTTTAAGAGGCCTGAAACATTACTGCAGATAAAATGACAAGAGACTCAGGTAGTTTATTCAGGGTTAACTTCCCACGGGTCCTTGAAAGTTCTTTTGATATGTCTACGTCTACTATTTTCCCACATTTCCCAGAATGACTTTCAACAACCCGCAGAGAAAGCATGTGATCTTGTTGCATTCAATGGCTGTCGTTTTCATTTAGTCAGTTATCCACAGGACTAAGACAAATACCAATAGTTGATGTTTTTTCAACGGTGTTATGGTGTTTTTGGGATCCTTAAAAATGACGTACCAGGATTGGAACTCCGCTCTGGTCCACTCAAACTTGTGGTCGCTGTGCCTGAAGCCCGTCAGGCCGGGAAGAAGGGGGTTGAACTCACAGTTTGGCGTGCTGACGATAACCGCCGCTGGGGCCATGTAGCCAAACAGCACCTCAGAGAAGCGCTCCACATCAGCAAGATGGAGGTGCTCTATGCTGCAGAGAGCCAGGCAGGAAACAGGGTGAGAAACAAAGACACATGCCCAATCCAAAATATATATCTGCCCTCTGGACTTCAGTCCAACGTACCGTGACACGTTCAATGTCATCACGTCAAGTCTGCGAGGGCGAGAGACTGCAAGGCTATAATAATAACCCACTGATAGACACACCTCTATAGACTACAATAAAATGCCCAATGTGGTTGAATATTATTTCTGGCCTACATGATTCTAGTAACGTTTTAATTAAATAATTGTTTTACATATTCATAATCAGTTTTTTGTTTTTTGTTTTGTTCTACAAGCAGAAAAATGACGTGACGTCCGTATTACAATGAATTGTGGGCTACCTCTCGTGGGACTTGTACACATTTTAAATTGCATATATTTGGGTTACCACACTTGGTGGTTAATACGGTTTGTTGTTCCCATGGATGTAACTTGTGCACCAACCACACCAAGTCAATTTCCTTGTATGTGCAAACATACCATAGCCAACATACCATAGCCAAGATTTGATTCTATTCTATTCTAATTCAGTCAGTGAAGTCTGGAAGCGGACTCTTTGGAAGTCTGCAGAAAGTCCACTTGAGCGACCCCTTGTGGACTGGATGGATTGTGGATTTGTCTGCGTGTCTGCAAGTGAAGTGATGTCTGGACATTTGGATTTGGCCATACAGAGACAGTAAGAAATAGAAGACAGAAATCAAAGTGAAAGATTTAGACTGACGCTGATCAACCCCAGAGGAAGTGGCGACTTACAGTTCTATACTGGTCACCAGATCGAATCCTCTAAGGCGGCCGTCTCTGCGTGACTGAGCCCTGGTACAGCTCAATGCTCAGTTGATCAAAACTTGGCAGCAGATAGTCAGTTGAGATAGGGGCTAATTCATACCTGGGAAAAATAAAAGCAATCCTATCTCTGTAGGTTGTGATTGTGTCACATGTCACAAACTAAAATCTCAAGTCAATGAACTAATTTAAACTTACATGTTTTTCCTCATCACGTCTCTGTCGATGTCCACTCCGACCAGCAGTTCAATTTCCCGGTGGAATTTCAGCCTCCTGAGGAGGGTGCACTCGTTGCACCCCAAGTCCACCACCTAATGTGAAGGAGAACACTATGTGACTGATGTGAAGAAAACTAGAGTGAAAACAATAGAATGATGAGTAGATGGTAGCTTCAACGTGTTTGTATGTTTGTTTGTATGATGTATGTTTCTGTGTTTTGTATACAAGCTGCTCTAAACCAATTGCCCCTTGTGGGATCAATAAAGTTGTTTGAAGTTGAAACTTACATATCCTAGAAAAAAAACGTTTGGCTGTGTGTCTTGTTACCTAGTTCAGGGGGTCCCAAACCCTCTCATGTCAAAGCCAATTTGCAATATTTTCATCATCACAGGCCTTCTTGATAGGAGAATAACTGGCGATTGTAATACATTAACAGGTGATTTTCATTTTTTTTCATTTATTTGTTTATTTGAATAGGGACAGGTACACGTACATATAGTGTTCACAACAAAAAATGTCAATAAACCTATGATGTGTTGTACCAAAGCATGTATAGCCCAGGGCTAGTTTGCAATGCCAGTCCCTAGATGTAACCAGACATTCCTGTAAAATAAAAAATAATAATACACAAAAATACAGCAAAATACAATAAAAAGACACATATCAAAGATCAGATAGGCTACTAAACGTAAAATTCAGGTCAAATTTCAGTACAGTAACAATTCAAATATCACAGTTAAGACAGTTCAAATTATGTTCAGTTTAGTTAAGAGTGTGTGCTTATTGTACACACTCCTAAGAGTGTGTACAAACCTGGTGGAGCTTCAACCAGTCTTTGACATTTTTATTAAAACCCTTAATTTCTAGGTTTAGTTTTATTTCCTCCGGCAGTCTGTTCCACATTTGAGACCCCTTAATGGAGAACGCGGACTGCCCGAAAGAGGTTTTGCGGCGTGCAATTTTGCAGTTTCCACTAGCCGTGCCCCTGGTAACCCTGATGCTGCTTTGTCAACTGACAGATCGGCTCAGGGGCTAAATTATGTAGACATTTAAAAACCAGTTTAAGATTGGAGAATTTAAAAAAGTTATCAAAGCTTAACAGGTTATATTGTTTCAGTATGCGGCAGTGATGCCATCGCATGGGTTTTTTTGCCATTATTTTTAGAGTCTGCTTATAAAGGGTTGCAACTGGTTGAATTATGGTTTGGGAGGCTTGGCTCCACACAGTAATACAGTACGACATATGAGAAAAGACCATGGCATGCATAAACAACTGTGCTGCTTTTAGTGGTATATGATGCCTGATTATTTTAAAGCAACTTAGGTTGCGTTTAACCGACTTTGTCATCTTTTTCACATGTTTGTTAAATTTAAGATTGGAATCTAGCACAATACCTAGATACTTAAATTCGTTCACCGTCTCAATTTCTTCTCCCTGCATTGTCACTCTGAGTTGTTCCTGTTGTTTTTAATGGAAAGGCACATGGTGACAGTCTTTCTCTAGTTCAGGGTGAGCCTGTTTTGGTGAGCCACTCACACACTTCCTCCATATATGAGGTGAGTGTCTCAGCAGACCCACTTGGTGTCTTAGCTGGTGTGTAAATTATTATTATTATAAATAGCCAATGGACTGTCTATATTGTAAGGTGCCATATTGTGAAATCATTGGAATATTATGATAGATACAGTAGAGACCATAGACCCTTTGCAAGTTGTGTCAGGTCCCCCACAATAACAGTCAACTTGAATCAATTCTTATAGCTACATTTTCTCATGAATCATCATTTTTACTGATCATCGGCTGTGTCTGTATAACAGCCAAACCACAAACCAGTTCTAAAAGTTATAATCTTCATCTCCACACAAGTGCTGCATGGTGTTAGAAATATTAAATATGCCAAAATGTGTAATATGTCTGTGGTGTAATGTTATTGTTTGACATTTGACCTGTCGATGTCACAGGGGCGGGCAGTATCACTTCCGGTGTGACAGCCTAACTGGTCGCTCCACTATCCTGTCTCCAGGATGCATGTGATTGTTGTTTACTTCCTGCAGCAGCTGTTGTGCACTTCTGTCCGCAGATTCACCACAACTCCACAATGAAACGCTGAAGTCTCCGGCGGATGAAAACTACTCTTCTTTGCTTTTTACCATCTTTTAATCTCCACTGTGCCTGTCCAACAAATAAATAAACTCAACTAAACACAGGATAGTCAAACGTGTCTGCCAAACAATCTCTCAGTGGGTGTGACTGTGCTTGGAATGAAACCCGCCTACCCTCTTCCTGGTGTTAAAATATGACATTAAATTAAAATACTAAAATTCTCTTTCAAGGCGAGTGTTACGATTATTACAGCTTTTCAGAGCAGCGATGACTGCTAAAAAAATAAAAACAAAAAAAACGATTCCCTGCGGGTTTCGATCAGCATATACAAAAGGTTCCAACGCAGTAACCCATGCATCTAACCCTCTTCACCACCAGTCCATTCCAGTTTACTGAAGTCAACTCACTTTATAATGAATGACTACGCAACATCCGTGACTAGTTGAACTGAAGCTTGTCACATTAACTTGTTGCTCATGAAAACATTGAACTATTCGCTGCCTGATAGTTGAGACTGCACGGTTTACAAGAACTGGATGCTGATCATTTATCGGGTCCATATCGTACAGTACATCCCTATTCCCAATTAAATGTATTAAATGCAGTCAAACATCACTTGGTAGATACCTTAGTTGGAGCATAGATCGCTGCACCATGCTGAACGTGCACGCGTCCTGCAGTCACCATCATGTCCCATCACAGCCAGGTACCTTTAAACAGACGAGCCAGTGTCAGTCTGGCTACAGACTAGAGTCAAGGTTAACACAAGGTGGACACTACCTTCACTGATGTCACATATTCTGTTTTCTCAACAGCTGTTCAGACCAACCACACTCCAAGTTTCTCTCACCATTTTCACATTATGGTCTGGGAATCATGCTGGAGGTACAGATGTCATAGTCACTTTCTACCATGTTGGCTGTTCTTGAAGCAGGCAGCCATCTTGGCTAATCTGTTCAAGAAAACAAAGCTGATTTTAACAATGCTTAACAAATCCTACAATGTAGGACAAATGAGCTACATGCTCAGTTGTAAATTATTTCAGTAAGGTTTTCCTTTTGTCAAATGTCTTCACTAGCCTGATGAAAAATGAATTATAAAATGAGAATATCATGTGTTGATGTGACAGGATGACAGATATGAAGAAGATGTTTAGATGTTTATGTTCATTGTTATGTTATATTTACCTTGGGGGACCAAATTGTATTTAGTTACGGCACTAACAAACATTCAGTATATATTGTGGTTGATAATGCACTACAGGATTTACGCCACAAGGCGGCACCTGTGAGCAAGTGATAACTGGTAAACGAGATACGGGAGAAGAAGAGTTGTTTTTCCGGTGTGAAGCAGTAGAATGCTGGCTGTAGCAACAGGCAGCAGCAGTGGTCGAGCAGCAGAGGAGTAACGGGGAAGGATAGACGCTGTTTGTGTTAATTTTGTTGCCAGTACTGAAGTAATAAAACCCTCTTTGGGACGAAACTCAAATCCAGTGTCCGCCTCGAATCTCTGGCTGCAACATATTTGGCGAGCCCAGCCAGGAGAAGAGTTTTACATGCGGGTGCGTCCGCCATTACCGACACCCGACGGAGAAAGAGGACTTTTCTCCTGAGACGAACCTGAAAAAAAAGAGAGAAAAGAAGCGCGATTCGGTGATTAGCTGCACTCAATTCAAGATGGAGTTGGAGACCGTTCTAGACCACGCCACCACCACGCTGTGCCAACTAAGCCAGGACCGGATGGTGGAGGTCTGTAAATATCTCAAATGCATTGAAGATGTTGAGGCTGCTGCTAATAAGAGCCGACGAGCACTCATTAAAATTGCAGAAAATAAGTTGGATGTTATTGAACAAGATGAAGAGCCGAAGGAAGCAATTCGGATCATTACTGAACTGATAAGTTTCATGGAAGACATGATGACAGAGGGAGGAGATGAGCGGGAGCGTCGCCAGCAAACAGAGATGAAAAAATACTTTGAGCTGCAGCAGTCCCGCAAAGATTTAGATGACGAAATAAAAATGCTTGGTGAAAAATTTAACATTTCTGATGCCAAAGTAAACCCCATCCAGAACCTGTCATCAACCAAGGTGCCAGAAGTAACCATACGCAGGGAGTTCCGCATCTGTGGCCAAATCGGTGAGGGAGAACAGCGTGACAAGCTCTCATTCACCAACCTCATCCACCAGATGGAGAACGGGCTCCGCAAGGGTCATGGTGAGTCAGAAGTAATTGAGGCTGTGATAAGAGCCATCAGCCCAGGCCTAAAACTGCGTGACATGCTCGAGATAAAAAGTGATTTGACCCTGACCCAGCTAAAAATCATATTAAAGGGACATTACAAAGAAGATGACACGTCAGACCTGTACCAAAAACGGATCAATATTTCCCAGGAGCCAAGAGAGTCAACATAAGACTTCCTGTTCAGAGCTATTGAACTAAAATACAGACTTCTTTTTGCATCAAAGGGGGAAGAGGCAGATGAACACATTAGTGCAGATCTAGTCAAAAAGAAGTTCCTGAGGTCAGTTGGTACAGGTCTGCTCAATGACAATATCAAGTATCAGATCAAGCCCTTCCTTGATAACCCGGACATGACAGATGAAACCCTGATTGAAAAATTAAATGAAGCAGCTAACCTTGATGCTGAGAGGCTCAATAAGCTCAAGAGGAACAACACCAAGACACCCAGAGTGAATGAGCTGCAGACAACCAGCGAGACGTGGGACCGTCCACAGGACTCTTCAACCCAGAACAAACAGCCGACGAGGGACATCAAAGAGCTTTCCAAGGAGAAGACAAAGGCAGCTCATCCCCCACCTGAGCCCGAGATGCACACCCTGGTAAGAGAGCTGAAAATGGAGGTAGCTGAGATGAGACAAATGGTGCTTGCTTCCATGAGCACTGGCAAGCCGCAGACCTCCAGGCAAACGACAGGGAACAAGGACACTTGGAAAAGAGGCTGCAGGGCCTGCCAGGACAAAGGAGAGGGAGGAAGCTGCAGTCACTGCTTCAAGTGTGGTCAGCCAGGTCACATCTCCAGAGGATGCAGAGCTCTGCGTCAGGTGCAGGGAAACTTCGGAGGGTTGCTGCCGAGGGACCAGCAGTGACCCAGCAACGACCACCAGAGTCCCGCCGCTGCCACTACTGTCTACAAGAGGAAAGCACAGACAGACGGTTCCAGACATGTGCAGGTTGTTCAACCATAGTATATTGCTCCAAAGCGTGTCAGAAGTCTCAATGGCAGGAACACAAACCTCTGTGTAGAGCAGTCAGGCTAGTTGAGCAACACTTAGTGGAGGAAGAGGCACATCAAAATAAAATACCAGAGTCATGCAAAGTTGATTACCTTTCAGCAAAACAAGGAAAACGGCTTATTAAACTAATAGGGAAATGTAAAATGGTGAAATGTACCGTTGATAACGTACCAGTGACAGCACTTTGGGATACAGGCGCTCAGGCAACGGTAATAAATAACAACTGGTGAGCAGAGCACCTCCCAAACAGCACTATCAGAGCCATAGAGGAACTATTAGGGCCAGAACCACTGAATGGACTTGCCGCAAACCAGACTGAGATTCCATTTATGGGGTGGGTACCTGTAGAGTTTAAACTTGGTGGGTCAGAGACCTCCAGTGCTAGCCTGCTAGTACCAGTATTGGTTTCCAGTGATCCCAATGTGGCAGAGGATCCTATCATTGGCTTTAATGTAATAGAGTATTAATTAATACACAGGACAAGATGTTACTATCCCTTGTGCCAAAATCCGAGGAAAAACACATTTAGAAGCCCAATCCAGAATAAAACAAGCTAACAGGCTAACAAACTAATAAACAAGACACAAATCACCAGTTACCTACCCTAGCCAACAGCAGTATGAAGCATGTCATTGGGGTTTTCAAGTGGGCACCTTCCTTCACCGACGTTTCGTTAAGTTAGGCCCACGACACCTCAAGAAGGCTTAACGGTGTAATCCAGCGTCCTGGAAACACCCCCCTCCATGCTACCACCGCACAACTGCATATTACCTCACTATCTAAGCCTAGCTATCCAGGTCGGTTCGGTATGACATTCCTGACTACACCACCACTGTCAATGATTCAGCCCTGTTGATGCGGACCGTTAATCATGACCAACAACAAACAATCCCTAACTACACCACCACTGTCAATGATTCAGCCCTGTTGATGCGGACCGTTAATCATGACCAACAACAAACAATCCATAACTACACCACCACCGTCAATGATTCAGCCCTGTTGATGCGGACCGTTAATCATGACCAACAACAAACAATCAATCTGACCTTAGCGAGCTCCCCAGCTAGCATGTTTCCTCCTTATCCACAGCCATTCACTTGCTCGTTCTGCTGCCTGAGACATGTTGCTAACCGCAAGTTTCAGGCTCCGTCCCCGAATGCCCAACTCAGTTAGTAAGGCAATAACGGACTTTGCCACAAAACCACGGCAGCCCACCTCTACAGGCCGCACTCGAGCCCTCCAACCTCGCTGCTCTGCCTCTGCTGCCATTTCAGCATACCTAGCTTTCTTGCGCTGATGATCAAGGAACAGCTTAAACAACAGCAGGGCATTACAGCAAGTGACTGTGCCACAGAAATTGTAACGGGTGCTTTTGACATTAACTCTTGTGACGCGAAGACCTTTATTCAGCTAATGCACACTCACCAAGCCACTAGTGAGGGGACCGTAGTGAAAACAGGGAAGGGTAGAGCTGTCTTACACCCAGGTGAAGTCACTACAGTTAGGTGTCGCGCACACACACAGACTGAGAATGATACGGTAATGCTGTTCTGCCCCAGTATGGACACAAGCCTACCAGAGGGGTTACACATTCAGGAGGTACTCTTCACCATGAAAAGGGGAAACTCCGCCACTGTCCCCATCTCTGTAATTAACGCCACAGGGCACAGTATCACACTGAGCCCACGTCTTAGCCTGGGACACATAGAGGCCATTTACACCTGGCATTAACATGCGTTTTCTGCCATCAGATTGCAATCAGATTGTATTTTATCACTTCAGCCTGATTCCATTTACACCTGGCACTAACATGCGTTTTGGGTGAACAGATTGCAATCCGATTGCTCTCCAGCTCGAACGTCATCACGCGCGCGCCCCCTGAACATGTGCATGCATGTTTGCATACATGCACAGGGAAATAGAGGTTATTGTTAAGCTCAAATGCACAGTGAACGTCCCCTTCACCTGGACAAAACGATGGCCGATTACGCAGCACTGCATCTATTTCTTTATAAAAAGGACACGTTGGCCTGCCCCTGCCACTTTTCTTGTTCTTGTCCTTGGCCTGTGTGTAAGCCAGTTTCAGGTGTTTTTAATTTTTCGCTGACGGTAGCTGTGTTTCCATTACCCTCAGGAAAAATGCGCAAAATCTAAATATCGCAATAAAAATCGGGTAATGGAAACACGTAAATTTAGAAAAACCTCCCAAATATCGCAAAAA
This sequence comes from Poromitra crassiceps, assembly GCF_964638095.1. NCBI lineage: Eukaryota > Metazoa > Chordata > Actinopteri > Beryciformes > Melamphaidae > Poromitra > Poromitra crassiceps. The sequence goes on from NC_139642.1 coordinate 10,152,187, forward strand.
GCTTTTGCGCTCTCATGAGGTGGTTTTTCCAGACGTGTCGATATAGCAGTTTATCGCAAAAGTGTAATGGAAACACATTTTCCGCATTTGCACGTCATGTGACCCATCTTCTCCTTTGGAAAAGCAGCAGAAAATAAGTTTGGTAAGTAAGGTTCGATACGCCGTGGCAAAACCTCCGCAGCAAATGGAAAACTTTGAAGCAACGCTACCTAGCAGAAAGACGAGTGTTTTTAGCCGGTCCATGGTGACAGGCTGCCTGTGTGTGTGCGCATTTGGAACAGCGGCGAGATGAGGGCACACACTGGTGCGGTGCTGCCGGGGAATTGCGTTCAGGTGTGCGCGCCGTCACCGACTTCCGAAGATTATGTATTTCCGTATGGTAGTTGCTGAATGCGTTTTGAGAGGACGCATTGCATTTACACTTGTGTTAAATGTTGTCATAATGCGTCCCTCACCACCTCCGGAGGTGGTTTGGCCGATCAGATTGCAATCCTTCTTCAATGCGTTTTGGGGGTGTTTACACCTGTACTTTCAAGTGATAAAATACAATCTGATTGCAATCTGATCACCAAAAACGCATGTTAATGCCAGGTGTAAATGGCCTCATAGAGAGCGTTAAAGCTGTGTACCCAGCAGCAGTCGAACCCGTGACACAAGGACAACCACAAATAAGCCCCGACAAAACGACACAAATAGACACAGACGGTTCAGACATAACATGTCCCACCACAGACTGTAGTGAAGCTTGGGATCCCCCTGTAGCATTAGATCACTTAACTAGTGAGCAGCAGGCCCTAGTAAGAGACATGCTTAGGGAGGAATGTAAAGCCTTTAGTCGAGATGATAATGATGTAGGTTGTATACCTTCGCTCCGAATGCACATCACCCTGAATGACCAGACACCAGTCCAAAAAACGTATATCAGTGTGCCCAAGCCGTTACATCAGGAGGTAAAGGAGTATTTGCAGGACTTGATCAACAGGGGCTGGATTACAAAATCAAAGTCATCTTACTCGTCACCCATAGTGTGTGTAAGAAAAAAATCTGGTGATCTGAGACTCTGTGTCGACTACCGTGAGCTAAATCGGAAGTCAGTGCCTGATAGACACCCTATCCCGAGGATACAAGACATGTTGGACAGTCTCTGTGGGAGCTCATGGTTTTCTGTATTAGATCAAGGCAAGGCGTACCACCAAGGCTTTGTAGATGAGGAAAGTCAGCCTCTCACCGCCTTCATCACGCCTTGGGGTTTATACCAATGGGTAAGGATCCCGTTCGGCCTGAGTTCAGCACCGGCTGAATTTCAAAGGAGTATGGAGGAGTGTTTGTGGGGTTTGCGTGATGACATTTGCCTGCCTTACCATGATGATAATTTAGTTCACAGTAAATCCTTCAAAGACCATGTAGACCACGTAAAAACAGTCTTGCAACGATATCAGCGACATGGGGTAAAGCTCACGCCAAAGAAATGTGGACTGTTTAAGGCCAAAATTAGATTTTTGGGGAGGGTAGTGTCTGAAGAGGGTCACAGTATGGACCCAGCGGAGGTAGCCCCCGTACAGGCACTAAAAGAAAGACATCCTAGCACAGTGGGGGAAGTCAGGCAGATTTTAGGTTTCCTGTCCTACTACAGAGCATATATTAAAGACTTTTCTTCTATAGCGAAGCCCTTGTATGAACTGATAGCAGCCCCACCCACTGACTCCAGTCCGTCTCGAAGCCCCAGAGGATCTAAAAAGAGAAAAACAAAGAAAGGAAAACAAGGACAGTTGCCCTCAACCACACCAGTCACATGGACTGACAGTCATCACCAGGTCCTGAGCCATCTAGTAGATAAACCCTCCAACCCTCCCATCCTAGGCTATCCAGACCTAAATGAACCGTTTGTCCTGCACACTGACGCTTCTCAAGCAGGACTGGGGGCCGTGCTATACCAGCGCAGCCAGGGCAAGCTGAAGGTAATAGCCTATGGGTCCAGAACGCTCACCCCCCAAGAGAGAAATTACAACCTGCACTCTGGTAAGCTAGAGTTTCTGGCTCTTAAGTGGGCTATCTGCGAGCGTTTTAGAGACTATCTCTTCCATGCCCCTTATTTTGTCGTATACACCGATAATAACCCGCTCACGTATATATTGACAACAGCCAAGTTAAATGCTGTAGGACAGAGGTGGGTAGCTGAATTAGCAGATTTTAATTTCACAATAAAATACAGGCCAGGCAAAGCGAATGCAGATGCAGACTGCTTATCAAGAATGCCAATTGAGTTTGAGAACTACATAAGCCAGTGCACACAGTCAGTCTGTCAGGAAGCAGTCAGGGCGACAGAACAGGGCATTCTAGTACAACAACAAGAACATAGCCCACTCTTTAGTTCTGTTTCTTTTAATGCTCTTCAGGAACCAATAGAAATTGAGAACCTGCTTAACACAGTTCAACCAATATCCAGGGGCGAGATTAAAACAGCTCAACAACAAGATCCTGTGATAGGCAAAATGTATGACTACAAAATGAGAAATAAGAGGCCTACTGCACAAGAGCTTAAAGGAGAACTTACCTCCAAAACACTTTTTTTCAGCTTTTAACCAATATATATGACTTTGGGGGTGATGTGTGAAGAATTCTGGTCAAAATTTCCACATTTGACACCAAACTGTTGCCATTTGACCATTTGTATCATTTTTCAGCAGCATATCTGGCATAAGCGCCCTCTAAAGGTCGAACACTGCTTTTTTTTTCTCTCAAATGAATGGGAGATTAGGGGCACACTGACGTCACAGTGCCCCCAAAGACTATGGGATTTCAAGATAATTACTCCCCTACCCCCCCTGTACCCTTTCGGCTCCTCAGAACTCCAAGCCTATTCCTATTGAAGTTTGCTCTTAAAATACTTAACCAAACGTCGTCAAAGTTGGCACATGTCTTAATTATAGTTAGTTTCCCGCTGAATGTGCCATTACTTTATTAATATCTTACCTGGATAAGCTCGAATGATGATGTTTATATTATCAGTCCGAGTTGCAAGCACTGTCTCCAGCCCAGGCAGGCGGGAGAGAGTCGTACTGTAAACTTCATGGACGAGCCCCAAGCTCCGGGCGCGCGCGCAGCAGCAGCTGGGCTCTCTGTGCTCTGGGAGCAGAGAGAGCAGTCTGATATTTCCGAAAACAAATATTGTCGCAGTTTAGCGCACATGTAAAATATAACGCTATACTACGACGTGACAACGTGACAAAGCTTCTCTAAACACATCGGCTACTATCATATATTTCCCTGCATCCCTCATACTGAGATTATATCGGTATTGATTTTGGACAGACTGAATGCGCGGAGGAGGAGGAGGAGAGATCTGCAGCTGTGCCCTGAGTAGCCCTGAGAGACACTCGCCTCGCTCCGACTACTGTGCCCGTCTGTGAAAAGCGTCCTGTCCAGTCGCACCTTCGCAAACAGATGCGGGATTCCCTCAATCCTGTACCCAATCTCAGACTGTATTGAGCAGAAAAATCGCACACCAGCTATTTCTGTCTGTGTTTGTTTGTTGCTCCGTGAGGTTACAGAGCGCCCCATGCATGCAGCAGGCTGTTTCGCCAGCCGGGGTCTGGCAGGAGGGAGGAGGCGCAGCCTGCACTGCGCTGAGAGGAAAACTTTTGCACAACTTTTAACAAGAATCACGAAAAGCCCCCAAACTAAAATGAAAAAGGGACTATATGGCAACTTGGACGAGGGAATGACGTAGAGAAATCTCGCATTGTGTTACCCCAGAACGGGGGGTTTGTCGTATTGTGCGGTGTGCTGCTGTAACGAGCCCACGTCACTTTGCTCTCGTAACGTAGTTTGACACACTGCCATAGAGATACAGGCAGAAAAATAATTAAATTTCTAGTTCGCCACTGAATTACCAAATTGATATAACTTTCAACCATTTTTAGCAAAGCTCTTTCCAAACAGGCCACCAGCGTTGGCTAGTTGTTGATATTTATAAAGATATTGCCCCTCTCAAATAAATTATTTTTGAGGCAGTAGGCAAACTGTAATGGCGTCGATTTCCGAAAAAAAATCTTGACTTGAACACAGCCAAAGAGTCTAGTATAGACAAGAGTATATGTCATTTCTTGGTTTTTTCCATAGGTATTTTCAAATCACTGTTCTAATACATATCTAGAGGGTAAGTCCTCCTTTAAGGATGAGGGTCTTGAGTTTACCGCCCTAGCCAGGGAGTGGGGTCGGTTAGAAATCAGGGCAGATGGGACCATGCCATGGCCGTAACTAGCTATGAGGACGGGGAGGTCCGGACCTCCCCTAATATTTCAGAGAAAAAAATAAAACAATCTGCATGGAAAAGCATGAAAAACACGGGATCGCTTTTATTTTGAAACGAAAGGCAGGTCAGGCAGGAAGTCATCTGACGCCGCGTCCGCGGTAACTTGATTCCGAGAGAGCAGCAGCATGGTGGTGAGTGATGACTGTCTGTCTGCCTGGCGAGATAATTGAAGGTGAGCGAGCTGCGAGACAGTGAGCGAGTGAACGACAGACAGTGAGTGACACTGACAGATTTTTTAGCAACAACCAAGAAAGTAAGTGTCTAGTCTGTCTCTTAACACGTTCACTGCCAATGACGAGATATCTCGTCTTACAAAATCCAACGGTTGACTGCCAATGACGAGATATCTCGTCTTAAAAAAAAAAAAAAAAAATTGACGGTGGGACGTGGATCAACGCCCCCCACGTCTCCTATAAAATTATTGGAGCCCCCGAACGTGTACAACCCATTCCACCGACCCACTAAGTGGCGACAGTGCCCTCCAAACTAGAAAAAGCACAGCCAAAACTGCAGGGGAACGCGCGATGAAACCATTCTCATACTGTAGAATGGATTGGCGAAAACGCTTTCGCTTTCGCGCTGATTGCTGGCGGTGAGGGATTGCAAATTTGCATAATAGATTACGGGTGGAACACACTTTGAAACACGCAGCATAAATAAGACCAGAATCGCAAAAGCTTCATCAAAGCTCTCAACCGAAACCGCAAGAAACGAGCGAGCCCACCAGACTCGCCCAAAGAGCGGCCGCCAGCAGACAGGCAGCAGCAGCAGCAGCAACTTCGTTGTGACACGCCCGCTGCAGAGCCAGGGAGGCAGGAGGAGAACACACACGGAGGGAGGAGTTTGAAGGAGAGGGGTGTTTCCTGCTGTTATGGAGGAAATTACTGTTCAAAACTATTGTTTAGATGTCTGACGTCTTACTGATGCCAAAAATGAATGGTTAAAGTGACTGTTCTATCGAATTTCACAAAAAGCCATTTATCTCAGAATAAATTTTCAGACGCTGAAACCATGCTGTATTCAACTGCTAATGCTTACAACTACTAACTCTACAAACTAACTCTTTTAGACAGAGAAAGCACACATTCTATTAGTTCTTTTGAGATATTGTGTGTTCACAAAATCCTAACAGAAACGAATCCTCGGCTCTTGAAAGATGAGCCAGAATCCTCAAAAAAAAACCTTGGCAGAAGCTAACTACAGTATTGAAAAACGGCTGGCAGTGAATGTGTTAAGTAATGTTACCTGTGTGACACGTTGGGATGCTACTGGCTAATCATGCATGATGCCAATTGCCAAGCTCCCGAAGTCAGGTATGCAGGTGGCTATATGCATGGTTTCAGTTTCATGACCCAATAAGTAACAAAAAGAGGTGGTGTAAAGTTAAAAACAACATAATATATTTTATTTTATTTTTCAATCGTTCCTATCAGGAATAAATAAATGTCCCTCTGTATGTTTTTTTTTATTATCGATGATGACTTTGTGTGTTGTGTACGGCTTGGGTTGTGTATCTGTGTTTGTAGGTGTCATTTTGATATGAATTTGGCTAAAACAGTTTGTGTTTGTTAGTTACAATTATGTTGACAGGAGAGCTGAGCAGGTGGTGACATGAAAGAGAATATACTGAATAATGACATCACAACAGTATAATCCTAATGTTGATTTAAAATGATATATTACTCTAAATATGGCTAAAAAAGGGGGAAAAAAACCCTCAATTTTTTTCCGTCGGCGCCCGGCCGAATCCGCCTCCCCTTGCTGGACCTCCCCTATTTCGGAACCCTGGTTACGGCCCTGGACCATGCATCAGAAGACTCAAACAAAAAGCCACCTCGTGCTCCCAGACGTGTACCGCCCACTCATTTTAAATGAGCTGCATAAGAAAATGGGACATTTGGGCTCTGAAAGGACAGTGAATTTAGTAAGGGACCGTTTCTTCTGGCCCAAGATGCAAAGAGACATAGAACACTTCGTGACAAATATATGTGAGTGTCTCAAGAAAAAGAAACCAAACAGAGAAGCACGGGCACCCATGTTGAGTATTGAAACCACTCACCCATTTCAGCTGGTATCAGTCGACTTCTTGCATCTCGAAGAATGTAGAGGTGGTTATGAATACATATTGGTTATAGTGGACCACTACACTCGCTTTGCCCAAGCGTATGCCACCACTAACAAGTCAGCAAAAACTGAAGAGCAGAAAAGTGACTGGAAAAACCACCTCCCCAAGGTCATACACGCCTATAACTGCACAACTAACGAGTCCACGGGCTACTCTCCATTCTTTCTACTTTTTGGCAGGCCACCCAGACTGCCAGTGGACTTGCTGTTTGGCATTGAACCTCAGGACTGTCCCGGGTCTTATCAGGAATATGTGGAGAGGTGGCGAAAGAGGATGGTTGAGGCATACGACATCGCCTCCAGAAATGCTTCCAAGTCAGCTGATAGAGGAAAGAGACAATATGACAAGAAAGTGTATGGTCCTACACTGCAAGTGGGCAGCCGTGTCCTGGTGAGAAATGTGGCTGAGAGAGGAGGACCAGGGAAAATACGCTCCTACTGGGAGGATAACATTTATGTCATCAAAAGTCAGAAAGGTGAGGACAGTCCAGTGTTTGAGGTGGAGCCAGAGCGTGGCAAAGGCAGGACAAGAATCCTTCACAGAAACATGCTGCTACCATGTGACCATACCACTCACTGATGATAAAAATGAGACTCTCATCACAAAACGGGCGAAGAGCGGAAGCGGTAACAAAAACAGACAAACACCTGTGACAAGACACACAGAACACACAGATTCTGAGGAGGAATCAGATGATGACTTCCCGGCAGTGACATTCACCTGGCCTTCAGTTGAACCACACTCATCTGCACTTAACGCCACAGCCCCAGAGTTCTACCCGGAGAGTGAAAATTCTGAGCCAGCACAGAGCGAGCCTCTTATTGCTGAGGAGGGACAGGAGGTCCGTGAGGTGGACAGCTCAGAGGATGAAGTCGTTGAGGAGATAGGATGAGAGGGACTCTATCCGAGGAGACCGAGGCGACAACCCCAGACTCTCACCTATGACAGACTTGGCCAGCCAAGTTTCACAGAGAGAACGGTTTATACCAGAGAGATAGCTGTCGGTGGCTACTGGCGGCCCTGGTAATGGACTGTGGGGAAAAGGGAAAAAAAGATTTAGCATGAAAAAAAAATGAAAAAAACACTCTTTGCCTCTTTGGGATTATACCTTGTGCCTTATGTTGATTTGGTAATAAGGAACACAGAGACTGTTGGCCGATCTTGTGTGTTTTGTGTGGATTGGGTTTCAGAATGGTAATGAAAAAAAATGAGAAGAGATAACCCATCCAAGTGTATTGATTCATGGTTTACTAATATGCATTTATGATGTAAGTATTTGGGCACATACACTGATAAAATCAGGAGTATTTATGGCTGCAGTGCACGGTAGTCTGAGTATCTCATAACAGGTTTATAACCTAAATGTTAGCTTATTGACATGTCCAATTCAATTTCATTACTGTCCATGTATCCACGTTTGGGGCTGGGAGGTATAATTAAAATGTCGGGACGCCATTTTTGAATTGGGGGAGAGTGTGACAGGATGACAGATATGAAGAAGATGTTTAGATGTTTATGTTCATTGTTATGTTATATTTACCTTGGGGGACCAAATTTTATTTAGTTACGGCACTAACAAACATTCAGTATATATTGTGGTTGATAATGCACTACAGGATTTACGCCACAAGGCGGCACCTGTGAGCAAGTGATAACTGGTAAACGAGATACGGGAGAAGAAGAGTTGTTTTTCCGGTGTGAAGCAGTAGAATGCTAGCTGTAGCAACAGGCAGCAGCAGTGGTCGAGCAGCAGAGGAGTAACGGGGAAGGATAGACGCTGTTTGTGTTAATTTTATTGCCAGTACTGAAGTAATAAAACCCCCCTTGGGACGAAACTCAAATCCAGTGTCCGCCTCGAATCTCTGGCTGCAACATTGACACGCTCTCATTTCACTCTTAGCAAGTTTAAGGATTAGTGTTTGGATTAATATGTTTGGATTCAAATTATACTATAATGCAACATTGTCTAGGTTGAATGTATGCAGTTGCTCAGATCTTCATCTCATCATATTGGTTCAAAGCACGACAATAATCATCATTCCAACTGCTTTATTGTGAAGGGATCCATCTGACCAGGTTAGATGTAAGAGGTAATGAGTTGTTGAAAAGGCCTTACCATCAGACTTGACTAGCTGCCTTGCTGCCCACAGCTTGTAGCGTCCACTCTGCAAAAGAAATCAACACTTAAGTCAAAGTGCCAAAGAAATGAGGTTGACAATTGAGGCTTATGTTTGATCAGGGCTTTGGTGACCAAGTGCCATGTGATAATTAGTCATCCAGAAATATAATGGGTGTTTATATTTCATTTCATCCTCTCAAATGACAAACCATCACAAACACCTTTCCCTTACTTTCAACATGGTGGGCAATCAGACATTAAAAATGGGCTGAAGTAATTTGTGATAAGGACTGGTGTTTTGGGTAACAAGTAGGCCAAGGTCATTTTTCAGTTTTCTACAGATGATAAAAGTGCAGTTTGAAATCTTTCAAATGATTGTACTGTATCGTACATTGAGGTTAAATGTCTGCAGTTGCTCAGATGTTCATATTGTCACATAGGTTCAAATCGGGCTCATTCATCCTCATTGGACCTGCATTATTGTGAACGGATCCATGTTATGAGGTAATGAGTTATTGAGGCCATTTACACCTGGCAATAACATGTGTTTTCTGCCATCAGATTGCAATCAGATTGTGCTTGACCACTTGAAAGTACAGGTGTAAACGCCTCCAAGACACATTGAAGACCGATTGCAATCTGATCTGCCAAACCACCTCCGGAGGTGGTCAGGGATGCATTGTGTACACATTGAACACAAGTGTAAATGCAATGTGTCCTCTCAATCTGCATACAGCAACTGTATGCGGATTGAGAGGACACCCATTTTATGTAGGCACTGGGCAGTAGGGATGCGTGTACACGGATATTAAATCATATCCGTTTAGAAAAATCTATAACCGTTTACACGTCTTTTTTTGTGTGTCCTTTTAAATAAAGTTTTGACAATGATTTTACTGTGTCCTGGACTCGCAATCATTCATTTCTCCTGAAAAAAAAACTATGTGTGTGCACTTTTTATCATAGTAACTTGCATAATGTAGGAGCTGTTTCAGCACCATGGACAGTGCTGTTTGTTGTGTGTAGGGGCCACGGCAACAGACAGACAGACAAATGCCCATCCTTATTCTGGTTACTTTAATCTCTGTAGTTCATCATGGTGAATAATTGTTTTCATAAAACCAAAAGAAGAATACAGTGCACTCCTCTTATAGTGATCACCTTGGGATGGGTCAAATTGATCACTATAAGCGGATGATCATTATAACCGATTTCTTTTCTTTTTCTTTTTTTCTCGTGTAGATTACCAATTGACATTTGTATATTTATTACATGAATACAGTACATATAAGGTAATGAAACTGGCAGCTCCATTATTTAGCCTAATGAATGTTATTGACTTTAAAAATACATACAGTAAGTTAGGCCTCCAGCTGTTTCAAACACAGCAGTCTCGCATAGACAGAGACGCGGCCATCTTTCCACAGACTGACAGGCAGACAGAGATGCCGTGATCCCTTGATATACAGACAGACATGCACCGAGTATCGCTGCCGTATCTCGTTGGCTCATTTTTGGCAGTTTTTAAGTTAACAAGGCCAGGTCGAAACCTGGCATAGGGCCGGTGTGCTCAGTAAAGTGCAGAACTCTGCCAAGGTGTATTGAGTCATTTGTGTTCAGTCTAAAATGTTGGCCCCTTGAAACCAGATTAGAGGACCATTTACATTAAGATTAGACTGTTTTTCAGTCTTAACCATCAATTTGCTACTCAAATTTACTCATTTGAGTGAGTGGCACTGCTCTTGCCCAGATGTAGCCATATAGGTAAAACACTAATATTTTCTGACTCACCTCCACCACCACCTGCTGATGTCTATATTATTTAACCATCTCATTATCTTTAACAGTCCAACATTAAATCTATCAAATAAAATTAAAGCAAGAGCTTGTCCTCAAATAAAATGAATATAGTGCAATTCAAAATAAAATAGTAGAATAAATTAAATTCAAGTCACTTTCAGGAGGAATACCAAAAACCTTGTGCAATGTCAACTGAGTTTAGCAGCAGTCCAACATAAAATCATCATCTTACAGTACAATGGTGTGCAATTTTCAGTAACAGTGCTCTTAATTTTGGAGAAAGACAAAATGCTCCATGTAAGATGGTCACACATCATCCAGACACAAGACTGTCAGTAGCATCCACACCCAACATGGGTCCATGTGAAAGGATGGGAATGCGCACTGGAAGCATGTGTGTGTTTGTGGCCGTCCGTGCATGTGTTGATGTGTAATCGTGTGACAATAAAGACGGGCTTGTCCATCTGAAATCGTGGAATCGACTGGAATGAGGCACGCGACATGTTTGGAAGAGTGTGCTGATGTCAAATGACGCTCCGCTGATGGGTAATGTGGCTAATATGTTAGCGGCTAACTGTTACTTGTCGTTACTTTACATGGCAGTAAAACGCCACCGAATGACCAAATTGATTTGACTTTTAACCATCTCGATTTCCACTTTCCATACGGATCGCCAGCATTGGTTAGTTTATAACGTGACTATATTTATAATGTTTATAACGTGCTCCAGCTTCCGGTTTATACGATCAGTCTGAATACAGCCAGGGGTTGGGGCTATTGCGCAACACCGCAAACCAGTCGGAGTACGTTATAAACGTTATAAATTGTCACAACGTTAACAACTAACCAATGCTGGCGGTCCGTATGGAAAGTGGAAATCGAAATGGTTAAAAGTTAAATCAATTTGGTCATTTAGTGGCATTATACTGCCATGTAAAGTAACGACAAGTAACAGTTAGCCGCTAACATGAGCTACACTATTTTTATTTTGTGATGATTGGGGCGCGTCGAGGCACGTAGCGTGCGTCGACGTCATCGATTACGTCGACTCGCCGGGACAGCCCTAGTCCGAGGAGCAAACGATTATTCACATTCACAGTTGATTTACATTAGGACAAAAAAGACGATACATGTCAACTCCTCAAAAATCGAATCAATAAATTCCTAGTCGGACCGAGAGAGGCACCAGACGGTGAAATGTCCGACGACCGGCTCTTGTGGAACTCTCTGAACGAGCTAGCCACAATATTAGCCAGAGGTGCATTACCGCCACCTACCGGACTGGAAAGCGGAAAGACATTACAACGCCTGCATCCGTGCTAAAATGGTCTGGGCGACAGAGTGGAATGTAAGGGCCCTGCTGTGCATTCTGCACACCGGCCCCAAAAATAATAAAAATACTGTAGCTTTAAACATTTTTTCCATTGTTCACACTTGTGACAAGGCCCAAAATGATCCCTGTAAGTGGAGTATTGATCACTATAAGTAAATTATTTAAACAGCATTTGTATCAGAATGATTCACTGTAAGCGGATTCCACTGTATTTATTGTTATTGTTTTGGTGGAATGCCACTGTAGAAAATGGAATGTTGTGGAATGTTTAAAGGCATTTTTCCCACGTTTTACTTTTAGACACCCAACAGATGAAAATAGTCCTAGCTTTTGATCTAAGAGAGCTATCTCAGTCATTCAAAATGTTTAGGGGCACGGTGGTGCAATGGTAAGCGCTGTTGCCTCACAGCTAGAAGGTCCTGAGTTCGATTCCCACCTGGGACGCTGTGAGTGCTGAAGGAGTGCGTGCCCGTCCGCATGTCCTCCAGTGCCCATCGCCCGGGTGGGGTCGTCAAAAGGGCCTTTCTGTGTGGAGTTTGCATGTTCTCCCCGTGCCCCCTGGGGGTTTCCTTCATATAGGAACCCCTCACCAAAACATGCAATATCCTGGTCACTGATCTGGTGCCTCCTCTGGTCGTTAGGGACACCTGTTCGGAGGGAGGGGAACTGGTTGGAATAGCATGATCCTCCCACGTGCTATGTCCTACCGGTGAAGCTTCCCCTGTCAGGTGAAAAGAAGCAGCTGGCTACTGCCCATGTCTCGGAGGAAGCATGGAGCCAGTTTCGGCTCTCCCCAGATCGGCAGAGAGTGGAGCAGCAACCAGGATAAATAAATTAAAATGAGCACTAATGGGGGATAAAAATGGGATAAAAAAAGGTGCTACATTCAATTTGAATGTAGCACTATTTTTTTTAAACCAGGGCATATGATGTATAACGCTGCTGAATGCACATTGTGTGTATAAACCAGGCAGAATAGCTGAATATCCTCGTTGTGGTGACCATGTGGATAGACATAGATAGACTAGTATATGAGACGTTGAAATGACGGTTGATCAGAGAACGACGTCAGATAAACTTTCATATCAGCCTATCAGATCGAACGTTGAGTCGACCTGTGATCAATGTTGAAATGTTTGCCTCTAGTCTCTACTTTACACTGCTACGGCCCAGGCAGCAGGCGGAGCTGTTTTGATGTTGAGTGCGCGACAACAACATGCAGCGTTGCCAAGCCAAAACAAAGCAAAGTTGGCTTCATATTATCGGCAAAGATTTAATTATCGGAATAAAAAACAATAAGGTAAAATGTCCCATATCTGCTGATAATTTATCGGGTCCATATCGTACAGTACATCCCTATTCCTAATTAAATGTATTAAATGCAGTCAAACATCACTTGGTAGATACCTTAGTTGGAGCATAGATCACTGCACCATCCTGAACGTGCACGCGTCCTGCAGTCACCATCATGTCCCATCACAGCCAGGTACCTTTAAACAGACGAGCCAGTGTCAGTGTCAGTGGATCTCCCACATCACAAACACTGCGCCCAGCCCGGCGATTTCATGAACGGGCCCGAACAAAATTATTTTCGCTTGTGAAACAAATGTTCAGTGTCAAAATCATAGGCAGCGTTGTGACGGTTTGACTTTGACTTATCCTTCCTTCTTTATTCTGTATTATTTTGTTAGGGGTGCCAGCCAGGTCTCTCTCCTAGCATTTAACACATTCACTGCCAACAGTTTTTTTTTTTACTGTAGGTAGCTTCTGCCAAGGGTTTTTTTGAGGATTCTGGCTCATCTTTCAAGAGCCGAGGATTATTTTCTTCTAGGACTTTGTGAACACAAAATATCTCAAAAGAACTAATAGAATGTGTGCTTTCTCTGTCTAAAAGAGTTTCAATCATGAGAGACCAGAGGGTAAGGTTAATCAGCAAGCTTTATTAAAGTATGGCATGGCGATAGGATTCATGGCCTGAAGCGGTATGGCATTAATTCTGATGGCGGGGATTCTTCGGGAGTCAGTACATTGGTGGTGGACTGGGGAGGTGGGTGGGGTGAAACGCGGCTTCCAGAGAAGGAATTAGATCAGCTTGGTGCAGCGCTAGAGGACAGGGAACAAGGACCGTGGTGCGCCCGCCGTGGCTATAAATACTGCCACGTCATGGCCTCGGCACTGACGACACTAACGCCGTCACCTAGGCAAGTGCGTCACTACTGCACTGACGACATTAACGACGTAACGCTGGGATTACCGCACTTGTCGTCATGCTAGGATTACATGTGATGCTGAGGTCGCTATGTCTCTAGATTACGTGTGGCGTGAGGCAGCATGACTGGTCTTCATCTTGAAACTAGGTCGAGACCATCATTTCAATTATGAGAGACCAGAGGGTAAGGTTAATCAGCAAGCTTTATTAAAGTATGGCATGGCGATAGGATTCATGGCCTGAAGCGGTATGGCATTAATTCTGATGGCGTGGCAGCATGGCAACTGATTATTTGGCGTAGTGACTCCGAGGCAGGATGCCTCTCTTCTTGAGGCGGGAGGGCATCTGCTCGGAGAACCCCCCAAAAGAGAGAAACCTGAAAGGCCAACCGGTCTGCTCGCCTCGCGATACAGCGGGCGCTGGGCGGAAGGCGACGCTTGTCGCCGACCGGTTGGCTGGGCGGAAGGCGACTGTAGCGAAGCTTGTTGGCTTGCTGGGGGCAAAGCTTCTGGGCTTGCCTCGTGAAGTGTGCTGGATCGTGTATGAAGGCTCACGGGCTGTGATCGATCAGAATCACGGAGATGGAGATAGGGACCGAGATGTCGGTCCTGGGACGCGGTTGAATTACCACCGTTGACCGGTCTGGGTGTAAGGCAGTCGGTCACCAGGGCCTGGCTGGTTGTAAGACAGCAGGGGTTCAGTTCGGGTCCGGATTTGATTGTGCTAATGGTTGACATTATTAGGGAGTAAGAATACCTGAAGAAGTATGGAAGTCGAAGGAATCTCGAAGGAATCAAGCAGGAATCTCTCGGATGTGGTGTAGCGTCACGGAACACTTTGTTTATATGGTCGCATTCCGGTGTATGACATCACGTCATTGGTGATGTCACAACGTTCGAGGGAACTATGACATCATCGGTGTTATGTCTGACATCGCCGATGACCTCACAGGTGAACTCTATGCTATGACATCATTGTCATCGTTGATGATGTCATCATCATTACGTCGTTGGCGCGCCGGCTGGTAGGCATCGACTGCCCCAAGAACAGGCCTGACGGTGGGCCATTATGGACCGTTTCTACAGCGACGCTTGTCGGCGATACAGCGGGCGCTGGGCGGAAGGCGACGCTTGTCGCCGACCGGTTGGCTGGGCGGAAGGCGACGCTTGTCGCCGACCGGTTGGCTGGGCGGAAGGCGACGCTTGTCGTCGATACAGCGGGCGCTGGGCGGAAGGCGACGCTTGTCGCCGACCGGTTGGCTGGGCGAGAAACCTGAAAGGCCAACCGGTCTGCTCGCCTCGCGATACAGCGGGCGCTGGGCGGAAGGCGACGCTTGTCGCCGACCGGTTGGCTAGGCGGAAGGCGACGCTTGTCGCCGACCGGTTGGCTTGAACCCCCCCCCAAACTGCACACCTAGAACACTTCGAGTAGTCTGCTGAGGTCTGAATTAGTCATGCTGAATTAGTTATGTGACTACAGGCTGCTCGACACCTGGAACACTTGCAGGCTGCTCGACACCTAGAACACTTCGAGTCGTCTACTGAGGTCTTGCTGAATTAGTTATGTGACTACAGGCTGCTTGACACCTAGAGCACTTGCAGGCTGCTCGACACCTAGAACACTTCGAGTCGTCTACTGAGGTCTTGCCGAATTAGTTATGAGACTACAGGCTGCTCGACACCTAGAACACTTGCAGGCTGCTCGACACCTAGAACACTTCGAGTCGTCTACTGAGGTCTGAATCGGTGATGCTGCCTCAGCGTTGAGATTTGAATCGAGCCTCCTCGGTTTTGAGATTTGAATTGAGCCCCCCCCCTGACTACGGGCTGCTCGACACCCGGAACACTTGCAGGCTGCTCGGCACCTAGAACATTCACAGGCTGCTCCACACGTAGAACACTTTGAGTAGTCTGCTGGGGTCTGGATTAGTGGTGTGACTACAGGCTGCTCGGCACCTAGAACACTTGCAGGCTGCTCGGCACCTAGAACACTTTGAGTAGTCTACCGTGGTCGAAATTAGTGATTTGTTGCGGGCTGTTCGACGCCGAACACTTGCAGGCTGCTCGACACCTAGAACGCTTAATCAATTAGATCGAACATTCACAGGCTGTTCGACACGTAGAACACTTTGAGTAGTCTGCTGGGGTCTGGATTAGTGGTGTGGCTACAGGCTGCTCGACACCTAGAACACTTGCAGGCTGCTCGGCACCTTGAACACTTCGAGTAGTCTACCGTGGTCGGAATTAGTGATTTGTTGCGGGCTGTTCAAAGCCGAACACTTGCAGGCTGCTCGACACCTAGAACGCTTAATCGATTAGATCGACACCGATTCGGGGAGTCCACCACCAATGAAATGCGAAGTAACGGCTATTGCGGGGAATGCAGGAATGGATGCCATGCTTACCATGTGACGCCTAGGGGAGGAGAGATCTTTGGGCAGACAATATGGTGGCCTGCTCTGGTCGGATGTAGGCCGCGTGGGCTGACGAGGACCAGCGGCCCATCTGTTGCAGGGAGGCGGAGGACACCCCTTGCGCGGCGGCTGATGTGGCCGCGACGATCCTGAAGGAGTGGCCGGAATAGTGCTCCGCTGGGAGGTCGCACATCTGGAGGATCCGCTTGAGGTGAAGAGTGAACCAGGCTCTTGTCATGAGATGGTGGGGCGAGATGAGGAACAGGGGGGCGGATGGGCCGGTTTGGGGTCGAATCTCTATGTAGCGGGCCATGGAGGCAAAGGGGCAGAAGGGGGAATCGTTGCGGGCAACGATAATGGAGCAGGCTCTGCCCGCCTTGGTGTGCTTAAGGGAGAGCAGGGCTCCAAAGTGCGACCTATTAGGTCGCATGTGCCACCTAATTTCAAAATGTGCGAGTTAATTTGCAATCAGGTCGCACTCGTGCGACTTGGGAGAATGAGAGAGGATAATATTTTTTTCCCCCCCAACCAATCGCCTGCTTCAGATCGCATCTTTCTGTCCCCTCTGCTCCCCGTCTGCCTGCGCGTGCCTCTGTGCTGTTTTTATTGGTGCAGCGCCTGCAGCAAACACTTGCCCAGCCTGTCACACAGACACAGGTCCCTGCCTTCAAAGGGTAGCCGACAGCACGCGATCAAACACATACCGCAGCTGTTGTTTTGAAATTGAGCAAGAGGGAAAGCAGAGAACGGGTAACGCTTCCTTGTGCAGACAGGAGAAACGCCATTGAAACGCCGAGCTGGAGTCGCCTTCCTCTGTGCCAGCCAGGAGAAAACGGGAGAAAGTGATCAAGAGATGTGTTTGATCATCGGAGGAATGAGGAAATGATCGATCAGTTTGCGAGGGCGGTGAGGACGTGTTGAATAGCCGAGGGGAAAACGGGAACGATCATAGATATGACAGGGAGACATGGACGAGGACGGTGTACCAGAACAAATCAAAATAAACACAGGAACAGCTAGGCAGCAGCGGGCAGAAGGCACTCACAGCAGCCCGCTGTCCTTCTCAAGAGCTCTTCAGTTGGTTCATGAAATCGCTGGGCTGCTCGCCCTCCAGTGTTGCTCCTGGCCAATCCCAGCGCCACAGGGCGTGGTTATTGCTTATCCTATGTTGGGTTAGAAATCTAAAAGGGGGATCGTGTGTGTGTGTGTGTGTGTGTGTGTGTGTGTGTGTGTGTGTGTGTGTGTGTGTCTGTCTGTCTGTCTGTCTGTCTGTCTGTCGGTGTGTCTGTCTGTCTGTCTGTCTGTCTGCACACTCACACCGAGTAAACTGTATTGTTGAATGTAAAAAAAAAGCACTTCATGTGTGTATATATATATATATATATATATATTTTTTTTTGTCATTTGTGTCCTAACGAATAATATTTACATGTCTGATGTCAATACAGTTCAAAATAAAAGAATTGAGAGTGAGTTATGCCTGAGATTGTGCCCTTTTACAAAAATGCTTTTTTCTCCCTTTTCTCTTCCCAGACAGGCTTTTTTGGTGAACATGGGGTGTATAAAAAGGGTTATAAGTAGAGTACAGAACATGCTAAAAGCTAACTTTCTTTTTGGGGGTGAAAGTAGAGACTTAGATCTTCATTTCGAGGTATTGGACATCACTGTAGTCCTAGTACAGAATTTACTGTGGGTCTTGAAAGATGACCAAACATTATGGAAATACTTGGCCTGTGCCAAAAATGCCAGTCAGATATTGGCAGTGAATGAGTTAATTATAGGCCAGACCAAGCCATTAGAGAAAGATATGATATTAATTGGGAGCTGAAATCAATGAGGTATCTGGGAATCAATTTGCCACAAAAGCACATACTTAAGAGACTCCAATTTGATCTTTGATAATACTGCTGTTCACCTATGTAGGATATGCTTTCAGTGCAAGACTCATTTCATTCCCACTTCATGGGAAAAATAACACTACAAAAAGACAAAAAAAAATAAAAAATACAAATAATAACAAAACATTTAATAGCCTAGAGGACTATCAACTATCCACTTAAATGGCAAAAGCACAAATTAAAATGCTGATAATACACTAATATGACAACTGTACAAGTTAGTCACTGTACCTCAAGAGCATACCTACCTGAAAAGACCACATGTAGCACTGTCAAAAAATATCCTTCCATGCAAGTGGAAGCTGCTGTCCCTTTTACTAGACTCATCTCCTGGGACATTAAATAGTGATTAGCAGGCTATAGTTAAAAAAAACAACAACATATAAGTAACAGCCAAAGACTTTGCGAGAGAACTTGTGAAACATCAAAACCAGCAATTTATAGTTATTGCCTAAGTCCATTTCTCTTCTCTCATACTAAAGGTAGAGGTGTTTTCCTAAAGACTCCTCAAGGGTGCTTGAGGAGTCCTCTTCTTCCTTTCACCAAAAGCCCAACTGTCATGATCAAATCACAGTCTTCTCACTCATTAACTCACATCAAAAAATATGGTGCTACCTAATTTATTTTTGTGCTACCTAATGAAACAGTAGGTAGCACTAGTGCTACCTGGAAAAAAACGAGTTTGGAGCCCTGAGGGAGAGACTATAATGATCGGGGTGAAAGCTTAGGTCGGACCGGGTCACGTCCCGGGAGGGGTCGAACGACGCCGGGCATGTGAACTCGCCGACGCGGAGGAACCCATAAAAGGCTAGCAGGAACACGCACTCTAGGAGTGAATCTTGCAGGGGAGAGAAACAGCCGTCTCTCGTGCGCCCTAGAAGCTGCCGTAGCACGGGGAGAGTTATGGGACGCCTGGAGTCGGGGGCGGTCGGGAAGGCTTTGGCGATGCCCTTTAGCAGAGCTTTTATAACGGGGACGGAAAATAGACTGGGAAATTCGGGGTCGTAGCGCCTGGCGTGGAATTGGATCCCCGCCACCATGCTACGGACGTAGGGGGGACGTAGGGGGGACGGAGGTGGCGGACGGATACGCAGAACGTTATGAAGGCACATACGTTGGGGATCAGGATTGGGAGAACGGGGAGATTGAGCGAGGCACAGAAAAAAGCGAACGACCGCCAGGCGCCGTCGTAGGCTCTGGCTGTGGAGCTGGCCAGCGCCCCCCTGATGTAGGACTGAGCGGCGTGAAGTAGCTGGGTGATGCGGGGATCGTGAGGGAGTGCCGGGGGCCTAGGACTTGGGTCCGGGCTCATGAGAGGGTGAGAGCCGAGAACGGGGGAAGCGGCATTGGAGACGGGTCGGCTGCCGGATGGAGGTTGCGGAATGCCTGAAAATTAAAACGAGAAAGGTGGTCAGCAAGGATGTTAGAGTGCCCGGGGAGGTGATGAGCAACGATGATAAAATTATGGGCGACCGCGAGCCAAGTCAGCCGCCGGACGAAAGGCATGATGTCGGGGGAGGAGGAGCGCCCTTTGTTGACTATGGCCACTGCCGCCACATTATCGCATTTGACGGCTATGCGTTTCCTCGCCCAGCAGCGTCCCCACAGGTGGCACGCGACCACTATGGGAAAAATCTCGAACAGAGCGGAGGACTGATCCAGGTCGGCGAACTGCTTTGGCCATGCCCCGGCGAACCACTGCCTTTGGAAGAACCCCCCAAAACCCCGGTACGGGGCCGCGTCCGTGAAAACTTTTAGATCGTCGGCTGACGAGATGACGTCGTCGTAGAAAAAGGAGATCCCGTTCCAGTCATTTAATAGGTGGGACCAGAACTTGAGATCGGACCGGCAGCCTTCATCGAGGGTAACCGGGTCGTGGAGCCCGGGGACTGAGGATGCCAGATCGAGTAACCTCGAAATGAATGAACGGCCCTGGGGAATTATGCGCATGGCGAAATTTAGATGGCCGAGAAGGGATAGGAGCTCTCGTTTTGAGATCCGGGCCGCTGCCGTGTGAGAGTGGGCTATCTCGCGGATCCGCGTCAACTTCTCAAAGGGGAGACAGGCCTGCATGAGTTCGGAGTCGAGGTTAATGCCCAGGAACTCGAGTGCTGCTGCGGGGCCGGAAGTTTTCTCCTCTGCTAGAGGCACGCCCAGCCTTCGAAATAGTTCCTTCAGCTTGCTTAGGGAGACCGAGGGCGCTGACGGAGGGTCGACTAACAGGAAGTCGTCTAGGAGGTGGAGCACGGCGGGGACGCGCACATTGTTTAGCAATATCCAGCATAGCGCTTCTGACAGTGAGTTGAAGATGGCAGGGCTGCTCCTGCAACCGAATGTGAGCCTAACCGCAAAGTAAAACCTGGACTCCCATTTAACCCCGAACAGCGCCCATTGCGAGGGGTGGATGGGCATGACCTTGAAGGCATCTGAGATGTCTGCTTTGGAGAGCCAGGCGCCTCGCCCCGCGAGCTTGATGAGGTGGATGGCGTTATCTATGTTGGCGTAATAGAGCGAGAAGGGCTCGGGGGGAATGAGGCTATTTATGCTAGGGATGGGACCGTGGCGGGGCGAGGAAAGGTCGAAAGTCAACCGTTTCTTCCCGGAATACTTACGCGTGGCGATGCCAATTGGGCTTGTCCGGAACACCGGGAAGGGGGGGGGACTTAAAAGGGCCGATTACGAATCCTTTGGAAACCTCCTTGTTGAGCAGTTGGGAGACTATCTCGGGCTCCTTCAGGGCTGATTGCGAATTTCTGGAGACAAGGGAGGTTGTAGGGGTTGTGGTTACGCCGACCTTGAAACCCTGAGAAAGGCCGGTCAGTAAGTAATCGACGAATGCGCGATTGGGGTGCTGGGAGAGTTCCTGGGCTAGGGCCGGGACGTCGATGGGCGTGGACGGGTGGCATTTTAGGGCAGTTGAAAGCCCGTTTTGTCCCTCTTGGTGTTGGGGTCCTGCCTCTGGGGGCGGAACCTTCGGGGGCAGATGGAGCGGGGGTGGGCGTCCCTGCAGTCGGAGCACACGTGTAGGTACGAACAGTTAGCGTAGGTACATGATTTCTCGTTGAAATTTCTGCATATTGTCGGGTAGTATGGGACACCCACCTGATGGCTCGAGACGGACCCGTTGGGGACCTGAGCCGTGCGGGTCGCGCCGTCGCGGCTGGTGGGAGGCTGGAAGGCCGCCTTTGGGCAGAGAGGCGCCGTGTGCCCTGCTTCGCCGCAGGAGAAGCACGTGATCACCTGCCCTGCCCCTCCCAGCATCGTCATTAGGTCACCGTCCAGGATGGACCAGTCTACCCGGGAGTTAGCTTCGGAAATGCTCAGGGTGGCCTTGTGGGAGAACGCTTTGTGGTATTGGTAGAAGACGCCCCTCCCGAATCTCAAGGCGAGATCCGCCGAGAAGTCTTCGTCTTCGCGGCCCGACATGATGCAGGAGAAAACGGTGAGTGGTCTCGTTAATGCGGATGGCTGATAGCGGAATCTGGAGGAAGGTCTCGTGAATGCGGATGGCTTGATAGCAGGATCTGGAGGAATGGGCAGCTTGAGAAGTGAAACGCGGCTTCCAGAGAAGGAATTAGATCAGCTTGGTGCAGCGCTAGAGGACAGGGAACAAGGACCGTGGTGCACCCGGCGTGGCTATAAATACTGCCATGTCATGGCCTCGGCACTGACGACACTAACGCCGTCACCTAGGCAAGTGCGTCACTACTGCACTGACGACATTAACGACGTCACGCTGGGATTACCACACTTGTCGTCACGCTAGGATTACATGTGATGCTGAGGTCGCTATGTCTCTAGATTACGTGTGGCGTGAGGCAGCGTGACTGGTCTTCATCTTGAAACTAGGTCGAGACAATCATTAGTTTGTAGAGTTAGTAGTTATGTAGGCATTAGCAGTTGAATACAGCATGGTTTCAGCGTCTGAAAATTAAAGTTGAGATAAATGCCTTTTTGTGAAATTCGATAGAACAGTCACTTTAACCATTTATTTTTGGCATCAGTAAGACATCAGACATCTAAACAATAGTTTTGAACAGTAATTTCCTCCATAACCTCACCCCCACCCCCCTCTCCTTCAAACTCCTCCCTCCGTGGGTGTTCTCCTCCTCCCTCCGTGGCTCTGCAGCGGGTGTGTCACAAGCGAGTTTCTGCTGCCTGTCTGCTGCCTGGCGGCCCCTCGTCGGGCGAGTCTGGATGGGGCTCGCTCGTTTCTTGGGGTTTCGGTTGAGAGCTTTGATGAAGCTTTTGCGATTCTGGGCTTTATGCTGCGTGTTTCAAAGTGTGTTGTTTTGGAACCCCCCACCGTTGTGCGCCACCGTTGTGCGCCAGCGCGAAAGCGTTTTCGCCAAACCATTCTACAGTATGAGAATGGTTTCCTCACGCTTTCCCCTGCAGTTTTGGCTCGGCTTTCTCTAGTCTGGAGAGCACTGTCGCCACTTAGTGGGTTGGTGGAATGGGTTGTACACGTTCGGTGGCTCCCATATTTTTATAGGAGACGTAGGGGGCTTTGATCCACGTCCCACCGTCAAATTTTTTGACGAGTTGACTCGTCAACGGCAGTCAACCGTTGGTTTCTGCTTGACGAGTTGACTCGTCCACGGCAGTGAACGTGTTAAGAGTTAAGTCAGGGTTGTGTCATTCAGTCTTACCAAACCTCACAAAGGTGCACACAAAACAACATGTACACCCTGCACATTGAATGAACAAAGTTCAACCCAGCAAGAACAAATACATTAAATGCAAACATTAAAGTCCCTGGAAACCAGAAATATTTCTTTATTATTTAGCATTTTGAGTTCATCACATCACAGGAGCCTATGTTAATAAGCCACCAGCCAAATTTGAATGATGATGAACGTCGCAAAGTATATAAATTTAGGTTTGACAGTCCTGGCAAAAGTAATTAGAATCAATTATTTTTTAGAGTGTATTTTCTCCCACGGACTGTGTGGGCGTGTCCCGTCTACAGCAGGGAAATTTCCCTCTCTCAGTCAGACCTCTCTCCTCTCCTCAGAGAGGGAGAGAGAGAGAGAGATGGTTTGTGTGTGTGTGTGTGTGTGTTTGTGTGTGTGTGTGTGTTCGCGTGTTGCTGCGCGCATAGCGTACTGACGGTCATCTGTCTATCTGTCTATCTGTCTGCACGCGCGCACACACACACACACACACACAGCAGCGCCGCAGCAGGCAGAGGAGAGGTTTCTACACACCGCCGACGAGACTAACGCCTACATTCCACTAGGTCCGTGTTCGGTCCGTCTGCGCTGCGGTACGGCATCGGAGCCGATACGTTTCCACTCTAATCATTGTGTCAACTCCCACCTACTCCGCTGCGTTGCGTGTCTACTCCGTCCCAGCTCCGACGATCCGGAGCTCTCCGAAAAAGATACGCAAGGGTTCTATTTTTCACGGATGACGGAGCAAAGCCGCAGCAAGTTGGGCGGAGCCAGGCATGAAATCAACAGGGCAGAGGTGTTTACAGCATTCAATATCAAGCCAGAGGACAAACATGTATGCGGAAAAGTTCATAATTGAAGTGGAAAACCACAAAATAATATATGACACGACCCATCCTTTTTACAAGGACAACACCAAGCAAGCCCACCCCTCCTCTGCTTCTCCAGTTGGGAACAATGATCTTCTGCCTGTTTGTCGTTGTATTTATCCCACATACAAATTGTCTCGCTCGATTTTACCATGATAACCTGTGGGTCTCCTCACTCTAGCTGTCTGGCGGAGCAGAGCCGTGACGTGCTCTGCACGCAGCCGGTTAGTGTTGGCGCAGCACAGAGCACGGAGCAAAACCAGAGCACAGCTGCAACGCAACGCAAATGCAACCAGTGCAATCCCGGCGTAATCTCTGCTCTGCCACTTCGAGTGCACAGCGCTTCTGTCTCCCTCCCACCGTGTGCTGTGTTCGTTCGTTCTCTCTCTTTCTCTCTCTCTCTCACTAGTCCAGAGAGAGAGAGAGAGAGAGAGAGAGAGAGAGAGAGAGAGAACGAACGAACGAACGAACACAGCACACAGAGTGGGAGGGAGACAGACAGACAGCGCTGTGGGGGCAAAGAACGCGCGTGTACAAAGGTTATATAGAGCTTATGACGTCATAAGCTCCTGCGTTTCAGCACCTCGCGCACTGCTGTCTTCAATGAGGAAGTACTTTGTAGAATCTTGTAGAAAAGTGTCGATTTTAAGGCTTTGGGTTGAAAGTAATGTATAATAATTTCGGAGGCACACAATTACTAACATAAGACCCTAAATAACATAGTTAGAACGTTTTTGTGGATTTTGGTTTCCAGGGACTTTAAATGCAAACAGAAACACTCAAATAATTTCAGACCACACCCAACAACTCAGTTTCAGTATATATATTGTGCAAGAAAATAGTTTCAGAGAAAAGTTCATTTCCGGTCCATATCCCTCAGTTCACCCAGGTAATCCAGTCCAGGATTTACACCCGACCCATCCAGTCAGTTAAATGGTTCATAGTACCACAAAAAGTAATCCATTCCATTTACAGGTTTTCTTTTCACAGGTTATGTGCTCCCAGCAAAAAAGCCAGTCTGTCAGTCACTCCAATATGCAGTCCGCGAATCCTGAACGGGTTTTGCTGCTGCGGGTGGGTGACGCTGGCTTCAGTGGCTTGGGTAAACAGCGAGACAGCTGAAAGGAGAGCATCCGAGCAGAGAGGAAAATGGAGCGATTTTTTGTTTGATGTCCCATCTGAGCGTGCTGCTCCGGCGGCGACGCACCTCTCGGTCTTTCCTCCTTCCTCCTCTCAGAAGAAAAACTGAATGAACTTATGCGGAAGGGAGTTGAATAATGGCGCGAACGGGAACAAATCCGTAAGTAGATGGGTGTATCCGGGGGTGTGTCTGTATCGTTGTGAAACGTATGGTCCGGGGACAAGTCTAGGTTGTCACACTGTGAGGGCATCACGCATGGGACAAAAGCACATAAACAGCTCGACTTGCACTATATGAGATAAGAAAGGCCACATCTGGCCATGAAATAAAACAATACATTATGATGCATAATATGCTCAAAATCACTGGTATGGCCAAATTGAGATACTTTTCCATTCCTTCTTCACAAAGAAGCAATGCTCACCTCTATTCGATTAAGGCAGCCGTGCAAGTCTCCATGCACTGCACATTCCACAACAAAAGAACATCGCCAGCTCAGATTGTTCATTTGTTTTGTTTTCTCCAGATAGTCCCGTATTCTGGTTTAACACGCTTTCTCTAAATTGGCCCAGTTGGCGTTGTGGGCGCTGGTAGATGCGCTCCATAACACACAGTCAGAATGTAGGCTATTCTGTTGCACACTGAATGTATTCTGTTACACACTGTTAATGCGTTAATTGTAGCAATATAAGTTCATATCAGCTTGTAGCGTACGAATCGGGGGCTGTAACAGAGATCAAAGCGGCTGGATCAGGTGAGCTGGCGCTGCCCAATTACGCACAGGGGGGAGACCACGGCTTCAATGCACAGATGAAATATCATCAAAGTTGCCAATTGATTTGTACTGCCGCCACCCACGGCTCAACGGGCGTTTCTGCACTCCTACAGTTTGCCCATGACATTATTCAGGTGTTTGTTGTTTTTCTTCCTTGGGAAGAACCGTGGTGGGTTCCATAATAATGCATCGCAGTCGCACTCTTCTTCATGCTGTCGTAAATAATAACGCACAAAACACCCCTTGGAGAAGTGTGGGAACGTCGTTCCCCCGCGTTACATTAGCACTACACCTATGCCTCTCACCTCTAGACGAGGGGACAGGGAGAGAGCTCTCAACCAGCTAGAGAGTAGATGGATTGGACTCCAGGCCTGAATGACACCATAGATATGGGGCCCTATTCTCCCACAAGCCTTCGGCGCTAAAACGGGCCTTAAACACAAAAAAACGTGCCTTGCGCCTGTTTTGGGACGATATCAATATGGCTTTACGCTGCCAAATGCGCTTTAGGCCGAATGGGCGTGGCGCAGTCCCAGAATGGGCCAAAGTGGGCGTGTCGGCGCTAAATACCGGCGTACTGCTATCTTCCGACCTGGCGTACATTTAGCGCTTTGCGCTTTTGAAAACCAGGCCTATTCAGAGTGCGCCAGTTGCGCGGAGCGCTTCCCTCTGGCTCTCTCCCTCCCCTCTGGCTCTCTCCTCTGTCACCCTTCTCTGTGTCACTCTCTCCCTCTCTCCTCACAGTCTGACAGGCACAATACCGACTGTCTCTGACTCCCTCGCTCAGAGTCCCATAGAAAAAATAAGCTGTCCCAACATGCATTGTGCTTCTCCATTTCGCTACTAAATAGCAACCAAATGAGCCGAAAACCTATATTAAGGGAGGATCTAAATAATGTGTAATGGTAAGACAACCTCCAATTGTAGAACATTTCAATATTGGACCAAATAAAACATCGAAATGAAAACACCACCCTATGTGAAACATATATGTCCTACTGGGGCTATAAATATCCCTTGTCGATTTAACGTGATTTAGATAAGTGACAGCGGAACGCGCTTCGGAAGCTTCTACTGTCATCTGCTATACTGTGATGTCCGCTCCAATAACTTGGCCCTACTCCACATTTAGTTTTACAATAAAAACACATTTATGCAATGACTTTACATAATGTAGGCTATATTTATGTGCATCATCCTTCCTGCAGCAGGCGAGAGAAAATGATATCTTTCTGGACAAACTTTCACCAATCTAATAGGCTATATTTTTCTAGCTGATGCGTTTAGAACATTATTTTCACTTTGATCTTGCTATAGTGTAGCGTTTTTACATGCTTGCAGTATTTAAACTGCAGTTATATTGGTTTGAGAAGCATCATAATATGGAATAATAGCCGATATATGGAGACAGACGGGATGAAGGGAGGTGGGGGGGGGGGGGGGGGGGGGTGATCAGAGGCTTGGGTTTCGTCTGGTTTTGCTGGACCACTGGAATGGAGCTTAAAAGGCAAGCATGCGATTCGTTTATTGCACTTATCCAATGAACTGACGGTGCATAATTTTACGCTTAAAAGGCGTGGTTGTAATGGTTGAGGCTGCGTCTAGCGCCAAGACCAAGATATCAAGTGCGCTGGTCCACGCCCACTGATTTGCGCTGCGACAGGCGCTCGGCCTAGAAACAGCGCCGATGCAACGATAGGGGGCATGGTCTCTTTCTTATAGTTAGTCTTTGCCATGTTTATGTTAGTCTTGGAAGACCCTGTATTTCTCATATTGTTTATTGTTCTTGTTACTTATTGTTAATTATGTTTTTCTGTCTTTCTTCCTATGTATTTATACTATCTGCTAGATACTGACCTCTACTGGATTCTTTATATTCAAGTTATACTAATGTATAATGCAACATTGTCTACGTTGAATGTATGCAGTTGCTCAGATCTTCATCTCATCATATTGGTTCAAAGCACAACAATAATCATCATTCCAACTGCTTTATTGTGAAGGGATCCATCTGACCAGGTTAGATGTAAGAGGTAATGAGTTGTTGAAAAGGCCTTACCATCAGACTTGACTAGCTGCCTTGCTGCCCACAGCTTGTAGCGTCCACTCTGCAAAAGAAATCAACACTTAAGTCAAAGTGCCAAAGAAATGAGGTTGACAATTGAGGCTTATGTTTGATCAGGGCTTTGGTGACCAAGTGCCATGTGATAATTAGTCATCCAGAAATATAATGGGTGTTCATATTTCATTTCATCCTCTCAAATGACAAACCATCACAAACACCTTTCCCTTACTTTCAACATGGTGGGCAATCAGACATTTAAAATGGGCTGAAGTAATTTGTGATAAGGACTGGTGTTTTGGGTAACAAGTAAGCCAAGGCAGTACCAGAACCTCCCGTCACAGGGACAGCTTCCACCCAACTGCACTCCGCCTCTTCAATGAGACATGAAAGCCCCCACAAACCAGGTGTTTGCCCCCCCGAACAAACTGTCTCTGCAATGACTGGGTTCTCCCCCATGGACATTATCCTATGGACACTTAGGGCCCTATCTTCTTCGCTATCATTTGCGCTGCGTTTGCGTGCCTCTTATTGCTATCTTCCCAGGGTCTTAAGCTATCTTCTGCCTCCACCGTCCAGTTTTGCGCTAGGATGACACAGGTGTAGGCGTGGCCAAGGCATGTCGGTGGGCCTCTAGCCTCATGTGTCTCGCGCAAGTGTCATTTAGTGCTCTGGCGAAGATACTGTCGGTTTTTTTCCGAGCGCAAAGAGAGGTTTGGGCGTTGACCGTTCCAAAATAGGCGTTCCAGCGCAATGTGTTAGAAAAAAAGGCCTTGCGTGCTCTCAATTTTAACGCCACCAAATAGCTGGTCTTAGCACAAAAAACCCTCTACGCCAGGCGTACGCCTGAACGCAGACAGTTATTCTCCGGTGCAGGAAATCCTCGCTTGGATAGGCCCATTCCGCATGGCTCGCGCGTGGACGATTTTCAACTAACCTACACTGCAGAAAAAAAACACACCTTGATTTAACAATCAGAATTGGTTTGTCATGGTTTTGTGCGAAAAGTGATTTACGTTTTGAATTGGATTACCAGGGGAACAAGGGTCTGGCGGGGCGGGAGTCTGTGTGTAGCGCGGGGAGGGGTGCTTTGTGTTCGGCTAGTGTGCCGTGTCCTGGAGGGGGGTCTCCCCGGAGAAGGTGTGAGCTGGGCCGGGTAGGCAGGCCGGGTGAGTCGGTGCACAGGGTGGGTAGAGGCATCTTTCGTGATGGTTTCCCCGTGGCGAGTAGGCTATTGGAGTCGTAGCCTACTTCATGTGTTTTATGTAAAAACTGTGATCGACAACACTATGGTCATTTTCCCCCTTACAGTGAGGCAGCGCTGTGCACGGTCCCACGGATATTTCTGGTAGCAAATGACTTTCTGACACAACACAAGCCAGTAGGCTATACAGTAACCATTGATAGTATACAGTAACCTCTCTCCCTGCAATTCCCTCTCTCGTCCCCCCCCCCTCTCTCTCTCTCCCCCCCTCTCTCTTTTCTCTCTCTCTCTCTGTTTCTCTGCTTGCTCTCAGCAAGAAAGAAGCTGGTGTGTGATGGCGGTGACACTGTGGCTTTTAAGGGGAGTGATCTCACCTTGTGAATCCTTTATGGGCATAAACACGCCTATGGAGGTTTGCGCCGAGATGACGTGAAGCGCAGAGGGCCGACACGCCCACAATTAGGGCTTTGCGCGGCGCTATTCCAGCGCAAAACGGGCGCTAACGCAAAATTACCACCGTTGCGAAGATAGGGCCCTTAACTCATTGAGTGCCAAGGAGGAGTATGTTCGTCAATTGCGTTTTTTGACGGTGGGACGTGGATCAATGCATAATACATCTCCTGTAAAATTTTGGGGCATGTTGAATGTGTATAACCTATTTTACCGACCCATTAGGTGGCGACAGTGCTCTCCAGATTAGAGAAAGTTGAGTAAAAACAGCAGAAAAAGCCGTGATGAAACCATTCTCATAGGCTTTTCGCTGTCGCGCTGGGAGCCGGCGCACAACGGTGGGGGGCTCCGAAAATAGACTCTGGGTGCAGCACACTTTGAAACGCGCAGCAGAAAGCCCAGAAAGCCCAGAATCGGACGCAGCTTCATCCCAGCTCACAACCGAAACCCCAGAAACGAGCGAGGCGAGCCCGATCCAGACTCCCCCGACGAGCGGTGGCCATCCAAACGTGGATCCGCAAGCAGCAGAGACTCGCCTGACAAGCAGCAGAGCGAGCAAAGCCACCAGAGACACACCCACGGAGGAGGAGTTTGCAGTAGAGGGGGGTGGGGGTGCTGTTATATTGAAGGAAATTACTGTTCAGATGTTTCAGGTCAGAAAATATTAGTTTCAGAGTCAGTGATTTGCTTGAAATGCTATATTTCACAAAAGGCTCAATAACTCAGCTTCTAGATGGAAACGCCTGATTTTGCTGTTTTTGACCTATCTTCTCCGGCTGATAACTAAAGAACGGAAAATGATATCAATACACTTTTTTTTGCTGCTGATACAATAGAGTCTCGTCGTTCTTTGTGCGTGTTCGGTGTTTACATAGTAATATCACACAATATTCTGTGGGCCTCGAGAAATCACTGAAAACGCTCTGAAACTCTGGCACTCTGGTCCGTTCTCCAAAAGTGGCTGGCACTCAATGAGTTAAAGAGCATAGTGCAGGTTAGAGAACACTTTGCATTAATATGTGGGACTTTTATCTAGCAATTAGGATTCTGTTTTGTTTTTAGTTTTTCCCCACACATAGCTGCATCTAGACTGTCTTTTGTAAAGCAACTGGCATGGGCGCATGAAAACACGCAAATCAAGCAATAACACCTGTGACGTTTTTAATAACAATAAACGTTCCCTCAGATATTACCTCCGTATGCCGAGCCTCTGTCCGTCTGTCTGCGCCGATATACTTATCTGGTTGGAGATAAGTCATACGTGGACCTTGGACGTCTCCCACCACCGGAGTGCTGTCTCTCACCCCATCTTGATTGCTGCAAACATAGGGTGGCAGGCTATACAGTAAGCATGCATCTACACATATCTTTGAGCGGGCCAAGCCATATGACCCAGATCAGGTAAGTATGGTTCAATTGTTAATTGTGTTTGCTTTTTTAGTTATAAACAGAAGATGTATAAATTACACTTTGATTTTCACCGGGGATGGGAGAGGAACAAGGAGGGAGTCCTCCAGCCCATATGCACCGCCGGACCCATCATGCCCCCATCTCTGGTTGACCTACTGTACTAGATAAGGAGGCAGATAGCAAAGAGGAGGAAGGAAATAGGAGGAAGAAGATCAAGATGAGACCATTGAGGCTGACTTGAATGATGATGAAGAGGACTATTAGAACTAAAGCTTCCTCTATTAGAGCATTTCTGTTTTGGAAATTGCTCAGAAACAATAAAGTCAGACATTCCCTGAATGCTACAGGTCTCTAGTCTGTGGTTGCAAAGGTTCATGATGCTATGAATATCCTAGAGGTCACCATAGGTTATTGATTTTCATACAGTGGGAAAAAAGTTTCTTACTACAATGAAATAGCTACTCTGGGGACTAAGATAACACATACATAGTAGGGCTGTGAATCTTCATTGGCCTCACGATTCGATTCGATTACGATTCAGAGGGCTACGATTCGATTCGATTACGATTATCGATGCATCTTAAATCGATGCATCACTTTTTTCCCCCAATACATGTTTTATTTTTTCTCACTTTCTTTTTTCTCACTGTGTGGCTACTTTTAAAGTAAAAGTGCATTTAGAATTGCATTGTATTATGATCCATAATTTAAATAAACAACTGCATGTACTTCCATTATATTTTATTTGTTTATATATATATAAATATATATATATATATATATATATATATATATATATATATTATAATCGATTTTTGACATTTGTGAATCGATGCAGAATCGTGCAGGTCTGCATCACGATGCATCTTATAATCGATTATTTTTGACACCCCTAATACATAGCCTACAATTGGGCTCATTGGATGCACAAGAGTGTCAGCCCTCCAGTCATACCCAATTTATACAATCCCAAGACTTTTTAGGGACCCCAGTATGCAGAAAGGATCAAATACACCATTTTTGCAATAGGCAGAAATGACACTTTTCTAGGCCTACTGATGCAAACAACTGCATGGTTCTTGCCCAAGACTGCATGAATGCATCAATCTGGCATGTCTATACAGGGAAGGCTTGTGGGTACCCATGTAATACATCTTCATTCAGATATATTAAGGTTACAGGTCAAGGGACCATTTGGAAAATTGTCATGGTCGTTTTTTCCTTGCCAAAATGTAGCCTAACTTTGAAGTATTTAGTTATTTACCCCCCCTTACCGACAAGCTAGCCTGACAAGCCTGATCCTATTGGAAACCTTAGGTTGTCTAGTTTCATTGATAGCCCTACCTTTGCCCTACGCTACAGTCTCTGAAAGACAGTCTCGCCGGCGTTTGTCTTTCTGTTTGCTCCATTTTCTGCTATTGCTGTGAACGCTGTGCTGCATACTGCACAAAGACACATTCCTCATTTGTAACATGTTTACTCACTATGCCTATTCAAATTAGGGGGCTGGCACGGATCACGTATGGATCAGCCTGCACGGTTCGGAACATCCGTGGTCCGCGGACCCCCCCACCCCAATATTAACATAGCCTATAGACGGTTTTAACTTGACAAAAAAAAATGTCTATGAGGGTTTTACAGCAGAGCCATTCTGCTCTACAGCTGTAAAGGTTAATATGTCATTTTATAGGTTTAGAAAAGAATGTAGACGTCTAAGTAACCATTTAGATGACCCTTGTGTGCTCAGTTTATCAAAAATAAGGGCTATTTAGAAATCTGGTTTTCGTTTTCAGCTTTATTTGATGCATTAAATGTTGTTTGGGTGCTGGGATAACATGCAGCATTCTAGGTTGAGGCGATGTCTGGTCATAGACGCTGGGTTAGCTGGCTCTAGACATTCAGCTGATAAACAGACCACAGCAGGGGACATAGTGACTGCAAAGAGGTCTTGCCTCAGCCCAGAGAATGGAGTCATTCTAATATTTTTGAAAAATAATTTGAGCTTCTAATTTGGCTGCTTGA
The DNA here is from genome assembly GCF_964638095.1 of Poromitra crassiceps. Classification (NCBI taxonomy): domain Eukaryota; kingdom Metazoa; phylum Chordata; class Actinopteri; order Beryciformes; family Melamphaidae; genus Poromitra; species Poromitra crassiceps. The sequence goes on from NC_139642.1 coordinate 10,185,008, forward strand.
AATCCTTGAAAGTTTTTGTTGTGTTATAAGCTCAGGTCTGCCTTTATTTTTTGAAGATGTGGCACAGAGGCAATTTTATGTTATAAGCTCAGGTCTGCCTTTCTTTCCTTCTTTTTTCCTTTTTGAAAGAGTATTGAATGTTTTTACGTTAAGTTTTAAATATTGGACATCTTGAATGTTGAGACGATGGGTTAAAGTTCATTTAAAGTGTTCATAAGTAATAAATGGGAAACAAAGTCTATTATTTACGGTATTATTTACGATATCTTTAAGATACGGTAATATATGTACACTACATGCCAAAGACAAAAAAGAAGCAGCAAGAAAATTCTCTGCAACCATGGTGCATGTATTAAATGGCTTAATGACTCCTGTCTCCACCTGAATGTGAAAAAAATTGTATGCATGTTTTTCACTAAAAGAACATCCGACACATCTGACCCAGATGTGTTTGTTGCAGGTGAGAGGCTCCAAGTGGTCTCTGAATTTAAGTATCTTGGAATCATTCTCGACTCAAACCTCACATTCAAAAAACAGGTAAAGAAAGTCACTCGAACAATCAAATACAACCTGGCTAACTTTAGATACACAAGAAGCTGTTTAAGCACCGAAGCAGCAAAATTATATTTAACGCAATGATCATGCCTCATTTCACCTACTGCCTCACCAGCTGGACACAGGCATGCAAAACTACACTAACTCCAATTCATTCAGTTTACAAGCAGGCACTCAAGGTGCTTGACAAGAAACCCTTTCGTCATCAGCACTGCAATATTCTAGACAAGTATGGCCTGTTAAGCTGGGACAACATCACAAGGCTCAGTGATGCTTGTCTGGTATACAAGATCCTCCATGGTCTTGCTCCACCTCCACTTAATGACTTTTTCTCAGTGAGCAGCAGACACACTAGATCTGTTGCATTAGGCAACCTCACCATACCTCTCAGGAAAAGTTAATTTGGCCAGTCAGCCTTCTCGGTGAGAGCTGTCCACCTCTGGAACTCCATACCGACACACATTCGCAATATCAACACATTCAAATCTTTCAAACACACCATGAAAACATGGTTAAAAGACAATCAGGTGTGTGAACACAACTAGCCCATGTCTGTCTGCTTGCCTGCATGTTGCTAAATTGTACATGTTGCATATAATTGTTATTGCCTATCTGACCCCCCCCCCCCCCCCCCCTTCTCCTCTCTTGTCGTGATGTTGCATGGATGCTTTGATCTGTATGGTTGTTTGGCCACATTGTCTGTCTGCTTGTGTGTCTGCCTGGCTGCATCGTCTGTCTGCCTGCATGTATGAAGCCTATGCTTGTACTGTAATGTGCTTTTACTATGTGCTGCTTATTATTAACTGCCTGTATTTACTGTCATCCACTGTTTTATCTGAATTTGGATAAACCACCTGCATGAATGAACTACAAATATACCTGCAGAGCTACTTAGCCTACATACTAGCTACATTAAATATGTTTCAAGTGGCGATTTCAGCAAAACACAGCCAGAACATGGGAAATAGTTATGATGCAGTACTTACGTTTTGTCCCAACAATAACATGAGGACTGCAAATGCAGCGACTTTCTTCAGGCTGACATCAGACTCATATGACAAACTGCGCTATGCAGCTCCTAATTAAACGTTAACGTTATATTAGCTCAGAGCTAAACTACCTCCACTCACATGACGTCACTGCATGCCAATGGTCCCTGCGCATGTTAGCCAATCAGATGCGAGATCCCTCAAGTAGCCTAATTATTGCGCCCAGGAAACTAGGCTACCAGACCAGACCAGACCGACCACAGCACAGCACAGCACACCACAGCACACCACAGCACAGTGAGCAGACCACACCAGACCAGACCGACAAGTGAGGCACTTTTTAGCCTCACCTACGCCTTGTTCAACAGCCTGAAGGCGGAGTTCACCTCCACATCGCCCGCTGGCCTGTCTGGATCAGAGGTGAGCATCATTCCACGTGCTGCTTGCTTCAGAGGTTTACAAAACAACTCCCTGCTCCCGTATCAAACAGGAAAAACATGGCGACTTGTTTGCAAACTTTGACTTTCGCCGAAATGTGTTTGTGAAAACATTTGCGGCGACATAACCCATCTGAATCTGTCTTCATTTAGATCAACAACAACGGACGAGGAGAAGACTACAGCACAGCAGGTCAGTCAGTCTGCCAGGTGGGTGGAGTAGGCTGCCCACACGTAAATGCCCAATTTAAAAGTAATTTCAGATGAATACTGAAGAAATACATTTAGCAGGGTTGCCAACTTTGGGTATCTGGCTGGAGTGAGATTTTGATATATCCTGGACCGCAGGCCCTCTAGGGCAGAGAGAGGTCCCCGACCTTTTTTGCACCGCGGACCGGTTACAGACAATCTTGCTGCGGACCGAGGGGGGAGGGGCGTGATATTAGACACACAGCACGTATTTTCTTTGCTGTGGGAGAGATTATGATGGGTGACCAGATCCCAAATAACCAGATGTGGGACAAAGAGTACGTTTGTGTGGGACAATGTGGGACATGTTACTGGTGCATCAGGTAGTCTAGATGTTGATATAAACGTCTATCTAACTTAAAAAATAAACATTTCCATTCTCCCCCTTATCTCATAACATATGCTTTGCCCTCTGGTTGATTCAGTAGCACATAAGAGACTATGCAAATAAAAACTTAACAATATATTTTATTTAAATGCAACTTTCACAACTCTCCCACATTAAGTAAAGATGAAGCTTAACTTTCACAGTGCTTCTTCTCAACACACCTGACTAAACTGTGTGCAATAAAACAGAACAGACAGTCAAGGACTGTTCTTTCAAGTATTATAGTACTTTAAAAGTGCTTCAAAAGGGTATGCCCTGCCTGTATTTTTTTCTCTCTCCAATAACAGACAGCAACAACACATGGTGTGTTTGTGCCTCCAAACACCATAAAGTTACAGATAACAATAACGTTATTCAAACTTTTCTAGTAGAACAATATACTGAACCATATATTCAAGTAGAACATGTCCTGAAGTAGGTAGGCTACATGTGCAGTAGCCTACATAGGCTAATTATCTGAAGTAGGTAGGCTACATGTGCAGTACATAGGCTAATTATCTAAAGTACAGTAGGTAGGTACATGTGCAGTACATAGGCTAATTATCTGAAGTAGGTAGGCTACATGTGCAGTAGCCTACATAGGCTAATTATCTGAAGTAGGGGTACATGTGCAGTACATAGGCTAATTATCTAAAGTAGGTAGGTACATGTGCAGTACATAGGCTAATTATCTGAAGTAGGTAGGCTACATGTGCAGTAGCCTACATAGGCTAATTATCTGAACAAAACATTGGCTACAATAAGAGCACAGCACAAAGAGGCTTTGATTTGATTGTGAAGACACATTAAATCCAATGAGGAGGAGCTCACAATAAATGCTGTAGTTTTCACAGTAGTGTGGCCGAGTCAATTTGGTGCAGTGACAGTCCCAAGTCAGTCTCATGTCATGTTGAGCCACATGTCTCTAGTCAAGTCTCAAGTCTAAATGTAGAGCAGCAAGTCAAGTCAAAGTGCAGTATCAATTCAGTATCTTAATAAAGAAAACTAAACAATCAAAGCAGCAGGCATTCATCCTCCTAAGTCAAATCCAACTACTGCAAATTGTTTTCAAATTAGGCACATAATAAAAATAAAATAAAACCAGAAATACAAATCAAAACTGGTCAGGAGGGAACAAAAACTTATAATAAATAAATAACATAACAATGAATGTTTTCCATTTTGTCCATCATAGCAACACTATGCACTATGCACCTCCAGCAAGGAAAGCAGCTGACTGAAAACATGTTAGTTTTGTCCATCACCACTCTTTTTAGTTATCTCCATCACAGCAACAACTGCAGGCAGGCCCACACAGGCTATGCACTTCAGCACCATGGAAAGCACCTGGCAGTGAAACACAAGAATAGCACCACTGTATTAAAATCTAGCACCACACTGGCCCGGTGCCCACAGTATTCTATTCTATATTTTAAACAATGTTTATCTTACCTTAGATGTTCTTCTTGACTTTATACTTTTTGCTTGAGCGTGCAGCTTCCAATAAGGCCTTCTGCTTGAGTACATAGGTGTAGAATTCGTTACAAGTGTACTCAAAGTTGGTCTTGACTTGAATTTCACTCTTGATAAGCTCCACAGAGCAACGGTTCCTCTGGTCGGTCCACGCTGCAGTCATAAGGGAAAACACTCTTTCTACAGAAGCATTGATAATGGGGATGCTAAAGAGAAAGGATGCAACAGCAGTCAGATTTGGTGTCTTTGTGCCTTTAAGCAAGGTTGACCACTTCTTCACAACAGGAGCTGTTTTCTCCACAATTGCCTGCTGGCGTGGCAGAGTGACACAGTACTCATCATACAGTTCATCCATGTCCACTTTCCCCCCTATCTGTAGGCCCTCCACCGCTTCACTGAGCTGGGAGAATGTGAACCTGCTCTCCAGTGCCAAGCTTGCAACCTTCTTCTGGTAGTTGTTGTCTGTGAAGTCATACCACTTTTCAACGTAGTTGAGTGCAGCCTTGTAGAAGTTGGAAAGATCATGTTTGATTGTTGCTGCCTTTTGGTCTGGAAACTGTTGGAGGATAGCACTAGTCTCCATTCCAAAGAAGGAATCCATCTGGCGTTGTTGGAGCTTTGTCTTGAGAGTGAACATCATGTCATATCGCTCACAGACGGTCCCATCCTCTTTCTCCAACTGCAGCACAACCTCATGGAAGATCTTCAGCACATTATTGAGGAAGGCCAGGTAGACCTGTAGCTCAAGGGGTTGCCCATCACCATCCTGATCCTTTTTAAACAGCTGCCACAGTACCTTTGGGCATTGATCCTCTCCCAGTGACAAGAAGTAGCTCTTGATAGCTTCCCAGCTGTCATGTAGCCTCTTGCCAGCAGGCCACAGGCTCAACCATCTTGTGGGTACGTGTCTCCGTACAACCTGATAATCTTCTTCCACAAAAACGAACACTGCTTTCAATTCTTCTGTACGTTTTGCAGATGATGAAAAGTGACTGAATCTTTTGTTCACGACAGACTCAATGTCAATGTTCAACCTGTCTCCAGCATGTTTTGCACAGTTGTGTACTATGTGGGCCATACAGTTTGCCTTAATGATGCCACTGTTGTCTGCCTTTAGCTTCTGGAAAACAGAGTTGTTTTTCCCATAGTTTACACTTGCATTATCGGCAGTGTATGCTGAAATCATGTCCCTTGCACTGGCTTCACCCACGGATAAATAGTTTCCCAGTCCTTATTGTAGCTGCATTTCCTTTTCTTTGCTGTAGTCGCAGTTTCCTCCCTTTCCTCCTCCATGTTTCAAAAATATTCCGTGTCAAATCTGCAGCTTTCCGCGTCGTCTAACGTGAATTTGATCCAGCCCCATGTACCCCAGTTTGATTGACATGATGACATCAGACACAGCCCCCCGTGATGTTTAGTCCTCCCTCCCCTTCTCCACACAGCCAATTCATGAAACCCACATTTTATAAACGCGCATGTGAAAACTGGAGCCTGCCAATCAAAATGCGGGACAACGTCTCAATTTGCGGGACGCGTGAAAAACTGTGAAAATGCGGGACAGTCCAGCACAAATCGGGACATATGGTCACCCTAGATAATAATGATGTTGGAAATAGAAGTAATGTTTTCAGTGCTTTCATGATATCATGATATTTAGCCTTGACTTTGATCCAGAATGCAGAGATGTTCAAACATAGCCTACTTTTCAGCCCACCATCCTTTTATCTGCCCCGCCTATTCTGAAGAAACTCTCAAGTGACATTTCTCAAGCTCGCTGCAGCCCGCACAGCGGGCCATCACCATTTAATTACCTCCCGACACGTGCGTGTGTGTGTGTTGTGGGCGCAGGGCTGAGGTGCAGCCTGCTCTGCAGTCCACATGCCAATTGCGCACAAATAGTCTCTCCCTCTTTCCATTCTCCCTGCCGCTTCCTCAGTGTCTCATTACAAATGGCCAGAGTGGAACCTCAGTTAACTCATGATGCCATCAGTGTCCTCAGTGTCCATCACCATTTAATTGCCTCACGTGCATGCAGTGGCGTAACATCATTGCCATGGGCCCCGGTGCAAACATTTGCTCTGGGCCCTACCTAACAATTATAGCCTATTGTTTTTTTTGTGATCAAATTTTTTATTGAAGATATGGCAGCATGAAACAATAATGAAACAATAATCAGTGATGTCTATCAAAGACATAATGCTACATACATTCAATAACGACATATTTAAAGAAAGATAATGCACGATAAAACAAAAACATACACCAAAGAACAAAAGACAAAAACAGCCAAGACAAACAGCAATACAGAAATAAATTAAGATAAATTCAAATAAAACAAACAAAATAAAATAAAATTTTATAGCCTATTGTTATAGAAAATATGGTCTCACTCATTCTTTTTTCATCAGGCAGATTGTTAGCCGTCTATAGACCCCTTATACAGCTGTCAACATTGGAGCTGCGCGCCCATCAAGGAGGTAAAAAGCCGACATTGACAGACACAGAGCTGTGCAAAAGCCGCCGCTGTCAGCACTGCTCTGTGCCCATCTGCGACACACAGTTAGATTTTAGTTTTAAAATGCAGTTTTCTGCTTACTACCACAGCTTATCGCCTAGTGATAAGCAATGTTATGCATCGAAATTAACGTTGGTTAATGGGATACGTCTTACAGACCCATACCATACGCACTGGCGCTGTGTCAATGGATAAAAGACAAGAAGAAATGGCCAAGCCTAGAGTGGCCAGCAATACATAGCGTAGATAATTATTCTGTAACTTGCAAAGATATATTGTTATGTTGATAATGCACACAACTCAATAATGACATCATGTAACGTTACTTGGTTGTTAACTAACCGAGCGATGTGGCCGTTAGCAGCCTACAGCTACAGGCAGCTTACCTGTTATGAAATGAGCACTGCAAAGTCGGGCATTTTTAATGATGTCCTCGTTCCAATCAGTTCAACTCAATAATGACATTATTTAACGTTACTTGGTTGTTAACTAACCGAGCGATGTGGCTGTTAGCAGCCTACAGCTACAGCTTACCTGATATGAAATGAGCACTGCAAAGTCGGGCATTTTTAATGATTTCCTCCTTCGGCTTGCAACCAAAGATGCCTACGGTTAGCATTAAAAGGAGTATGAGTTGACGGGATTCGATAAAACTTTAGTCCTTGCTTTGTTGATAGTGTAACAGACTGTTCAGTGTTGTGTTACTTGTGTTCTATTGCGTGTGTATGCGAGGCTGTGTATGTTCCCTCGAGTTGCCGTAGAACAGGATATGTGGGGAGAATTAGGTGAAGCTTGTTATAACATTACAGCCTGGCTCTATCGTTTATTATTTTATTAACCAAGTGTGAATAGGCGGACCCGAATACTCGGCTACAATAGCTTTCAGATTCTGGCATCCCACTGCACAACACGAAGACATGTCTAGCTCGTCTAGTTTTCCAGCCGCAGATAAGCTACTTGCCAGGGCTGCACGGGCTCTGTCTTTCTGCCTCCGTCAAGCACATCTGACGCTGCGTGATGTCAGTGTGACGTAGTCGTGTAAAGGGTCTATTGTGCGTTAGCCCCTGAAGGACCCAAGACACTGGTAAACAAGAGCCATGCTACGTGAAGGGATATTCCCCTTTTCTTGCTCCAGCTCCATATATGGTGATATGGTGATGTCACCAGAACCTCACAGGAGACTCCCCTGACACGTTGGAAAGAGAACGCGTTCGTATTTTCCCATACGATGACCCCAATCCACTGAATCCAGTAAACTAAACTTAAAGCTATAGCATTCGTTAGCCTAGTAAGCTACATGAGGGCAAGTGCTGACTGCATAATACAGCATAGAAGTTTATTTGGAGTGGGACTACTACGTTATGTCTCCCCAAAGCGAGACTCGCTCTTCATGGGCCCTTGACAGCTCTGGGCCCCGGTGCATTGCACCGCCTGCCAGGGATTCCGCTAGACATTTTCCCAGACGGCCAGTGCAGCCGGTAATGTTCCAAAATTCCGGCCCTATCGAATATTTACCGGCCACTATGTTTCCTAAATAAACGTTTTGAATCCATTTATTTCTCTATAGTCTATTCTTTATAGCCTCTATAGTCGTAGTCGATCTTATTTATTCCAGTGTTGTCATTAAGAGGCCGATTTCGCAGCAAGAATATTTAATTGGTCGGCACGTCGTTCTCGGTAAAGGACGCTTTCGTTATTGAAACAGACAACATGCATGCTGTAGCCTACTGTAGCCTATCTATCTGCATTTGCAGAAACTCATGAACCCATATCTTCTGGACATTGCCTTGATAAAAAAACAACGTAGCGTTAGCTAAAAGTAATAAGTGCAACAGCGCACAACTTGAATCCCCAGCAATAGGCTACGTAGGCACCTTAATCTCTCCCACTCACCTGGCACCTGCGCGGCAGCTCTCCTGCACTGGTTCTCGGCTCCCATGTGGCTTTATTTGTGGTAAGCATTTTGATTCATCTCCTCATCATACGAACCAAGCGCAGCCATTGATTGATTGATTGAATGATTGATTGAATCGCCCGAGTAGGTAAAAAGGCTTTTTACCTCTGCTAAATTGACAGCCTACGTCGGGTCGCTTTCGCTTTTGACGGCGGCAGGCATGCTTCTGGTTATTTCCTGCCGTCTTGCTTGCCTGAAGTAGGCTACTTGTCGTTGCATGATCTCGATAAAAAAAAGGACTGGCCTAGCAAGGGGTGTCTGTTTTGACATTTCGGTTTCCTCCTGTGTGTTTCCTCACAGCGGGTCCAGCGCTGGCCGGCGGGACTGATGCTGCTTGTGTGGCTTTTAAACGGCGCTCTACACTAACGAAAACGTCTGCTATATTTTTATTTTTCACCAACACTCAACATACAGGGGGCGGAAAAAATATGATGTAATAAGTCTCTATTTAAGTCGTATCTTATTGGCAACATCACTTAGACTGTAGGTCACACAATATTAGGCTATTTTATAGAATTAATTTATTTATCTGGCGTATTTTCAGCCGGCCACTTGAGCTGGTGACCTTTTAATTTGCCGGCCCACGGCAACAAATACCAGCTAAAAGCCGGCTATTACCGGCTAACGGAATCCCTGCCGCCTGCACCGTCAATCCTCACGCCAGTGCGTGCATGTGTGTTTGTGGGTGTTGCAGGGGTGAGTAAAGGTGCAGCACAGACATACTGTATGCCAAGTTCAATGCAACTACCACACCCAGCCTATAATATTATAGCCTATGTTAGGGCTGCACGATACATCGTTTACACATCGTCATCACAATGTGCACATGCGCAATAGTCACATGGCAGGACGTGTGATGTCACAAGCAAATTAACTCGTCATGTTGCTTGATGAACTCTCACTTTAGGGGAGGAGCCTACTGAGTGAAATGCAGTCTCTCTCAAAGGAGAGAGACACCCCACTACTGTACTCACTCATTCAGTGCTTAGCTTCAACACAACAAACATGCACAGAGAGCTCAATTGAATTATTTTTGCTTATGTTGCGTTGCTGACAGTAGCCCGTCTGTAAACGATGTGATTGCGTAGGCGGACGTGTCCACAGTTTGCTGCTGTAACTCAACATGTCCGACCGTGGAGTGGATATATTTACTCTTGAAACACCAAAAAGCAAGACAGCAACTTATGACACGAAGGCTAAAGTGATTACTGACAAGTTGTCTGTGTTATCACTGCAGCTGTCTCTCCCCCTCACGTCTCTGATGTTGCATCAGATGATAGCAGTTACGGTAGAGTTAATCATACATAGCGACTCATTTACACAAAACATTTCAGTGAAAATAAAAAGACAAGAGACATATCTGGGCAATTAAATGTACATTTATTTATTACTTTTCACGAATTAATTGCTTGTCACCGGTCTGCTGCATGTGAATCCTCGTCTCTCTGTACTGCCGTGCGCTCCAAAACCGGAACTCCCCAGATGTGTACCACTTGGTAGTTTCTGGAGGGGGTTTCCAGACCAAGTGTGTAAAGTGGCAGGGGTGTTTCATTGTTGATTTATTGAAACGTTAGAAGAACGAAAGAAGTTGAAAGCAGTAATTATAATCAATGAAATCTAATGTTTTTCTGCAAATAGCATCATTGGGAGGTAGATTCTGGCACTCAATATTAGGGGTGGGCAATATATCAATTGTATATCAATATTGTGATATGAGACTATATGGTCTTAGATGTTCGATATGGTAATATGGTGATACGGCATACATGTTGTCTTTCCCTGGCTTTAAAAGCTGCATTACACTAAGTGAAGTGTAGGCTAGTGACATTTTAGAATGTTGTAACTCACTGACTTTTTCATGTATGTAAGACATGGAAATCTATTGGTCAAAATGTGTATGCACCCTGATAGATGACGCTCTGAGGCCTACCAGTAGGCCACAGCCCAGTGGTTGAGAAACATTAAAATAACAAATTTCCCCTCCAAAATCAGATGGACTCCTCTACAAAATCACCCCAATAGAAGTATTATTTTCTTTAAAATAGAGCTATTCTGGTAATCTGGTGAAAATCTCTGTATTTTTTCATATCGCAATATATATCGCAGGTGCGGGAAATATCGCAATGTCAGTTTTTTCCGGGCTCGTGGCCCGGGACCAAATGTGTTGCGGCCCGGTACCGGTCCGCAGCCCGGTGGTTGGGGACCACTGCCCTAGGGGGTCCGGGGGCATACCCCCCCGGGAGTACATTTTGTACATTTTAAAGTAAAAATGTATCAAGCTGGTGCACTTTGAGAGCAAAATGCAGAGGCTAGATAATAAGAAACACTGTCACTACTTTAACTAAAATAATAAAGTGCATTAGTTAAAATCTCCCCAAAACACCACCTGAAGACCTCGGGCCCTATTCTCCCACAGGGCTTAGGCGCAAAAACTGGCCTTAAACGCAAAAAAAAACGTGCCTTGCGCCTGCCTCAGGAAGATAGCAACATGGCTTTACGCCCTTCTGATGACTTCTGTCTATCTTATTCTTGTGCTACCACGGAAATAAGCGGGGAGGAGAAACGTGCCGTGGCTCTTCACATGACAGTCATTCACAACTCGAGCTGAAGCGAAACGGTGTGCTTTGGGGGAGGGGCCGAGCAAAGGAAGGGGTGCGCTTGATTTACAACACAAGACAGAACGAGAGTGACAAGAGCCGCAAAATCGTTTGATGTCGATTATCTTGTTTTCATAATCGTGGACAGCCCAAATCGCAATCATGATTAAAATTCGATTAATCGCCCAGCCCTACTAGGTACCCTATCGCGGGCCACATCTGGCCCCTGGCCCACGAGTTGAGTATCACTGGGTTAGACAATTCAGACAATCCACACACACACACACACACACACACACACAGACACACACACACACACACACACACACACACACACACACACACACACACACACACACACACACACACAAATGAAAGGTTTTATATTACATGCAGCATACCATTAGTGATGTCACTTATCCTTATGGAATGAATGAATGGATATCTCCTCCCCCTTTTCTCTTTTGACATGGCCATATTCAAGTAGCCTAGTATCGTCAAAACATGTTGTAGGCTACAAGGTTTAAAATCTAAGTAGCCTATAGGCCAGGGCTATTCAACTAAATTGTTCAGGGGGCCACATTGTCAAAAACCCAAGGGGCCGGGGGCCGGACCGTTCCGTTCCCCGAGCTATTAATCCCATTATATGTACACTTGACACAACGCGCCACCACAATTTTCAAAACTTGTATTTCACTACATTGCAAAAGTAGCTTAATTTTCATTTAAAAGTGCTTAATGTCTGTGCAACAAAAGCTGTGTTAAAGCCCCAAAAGTAAACACATTTGAAACAAATCTAAGTATTCTACAACACGTCAGCCATTTAAAATATAATTTGGTCAATTCTGACCTCTCTTAGCTACACCACAGCATTGTAAACATTTATAGTGCAAAAAAAAGGGGCCTTGGGTACTCTCAATTTTAACGCCAGCAAATAGCTGGTCTTAGCACAAACAACCCCACTACGCCAGGTGTACGCCTGAGGGCAGACAGTACAGATACATTTACGCACGGCATGGATGTCACTAATGACATGGATGTCCCTAATTTGGGACATAATTAGGCTACATAATTCCCGACCATACAGGTTTGTGGTGTGAGGTAACCGTAGATTGCTTTTGAGAAAGTTGTGACGGTGTTGTGCCAAGCTGCCTCTCCCCACCCTGGCCGGCTCTTCTCGGAATGCTACTTTGATTTTCAACTATAGCCTACATTGCAGAAAAAACACACCTTCATTTAAAAATTAGAATTCGTTTGTCATGGTTTTATTAGGCTACATAATTCCCGACCATACAGGTTTGTGGTGTGAGGTAACCGTGCTTTTGAGAAAGTTGTGACGGTGTTGTGCCAAGCTGCCTCTCCCCACCCTGGCCGACCCAAAACACCCAGGGCACCGACCCGTAGTGTCCGGCCAGTACAGTAACCTCTTTCCCTGCAATTGCACGCATGCAAGACCAGCTTCTCCACAGCGCGGATGGCGTGACCGCAGTCAATGGCTTAACCAGAGTGGACAATTCTGACACAGGCTATTGAAAGAGGCTAGAAGTAAAATCTCACACATTCCTACCCTATCAAAGAAACAAATATTTTTACATGTGTAGGCCTATGTTATAGCCTATATGAATGAAACGTCTAATTACAGTAAGCCCACGCTTTGGGACAGACATCACTGCGTAATTGCACGGCGGCCCTCTCTCTCTTCCCTCTCTCGTTCTCTCCCCCCCCCCCCCCTCTCTCGCTCTGTCTCTCTCTCTTTTCTCTCTCTGTTTCTCTGCTTGCTCTCAGCGGGGTCATCCCTATGTTCCCCGGGTCCTATGTTCCCCGGGTCCTATGTTCCCCGTTTTTCCCATTATTGTATGTTTAGTAATGTAATGATGTACACTACATTTACATTATATAGCGCTTCACTGTTGCTTTTGACCCAAAGACACTTTACAAACACACGATAAAGCAACTTTAATAAAGAGAGAAATTATTAAAATAGATAAGGGGGAGAGAGAAAAAAGATTATAGGTCAAAAGCAACAAAAGGTGGGTTTTGAAGGCTTTTTTGGGGGTGGGGAAGATGACATATGAGTATGAAAGACAAGGGCCTATCGTCGTACGGCGCTATCGTTTGCACTGCGTTTGCACGCCTCTTATTGCTATCTTCCCAGTGTCTTAACCCAGCAAGCACGGACGGGCCGGGACGAATCGAGAGAGCCCCATCAGGGCCAGCTCAAGTCATATCATGACGAGTCAGATCTGGCCCAGATTATCACTGTATCACTATCCAACTAATTTCACTCACCACTGAAATATCCATGAGGATAACTAAATTGTTGCAATCAATCACGTATTTCTCAGCCTGGGCTATTTTTTATTTTATCCAAAATCAGAGAGATCAGCACTTGCATGTAGACACTGGACAATCTGCGCTGATTAACAAACTGTTTATTCGTGGAAGTGGGACTACAAGGAGATGAATTGCAGGGGAATCCAATTGTCTCACTTGCATATCATGTTGCCAGATTGTTTTGAAAGAGAGAAAATACACTGCGAGGCGTAAACTATACATTTGAGTTGGGAGTTGCATGCTGTAGCATTGTGCGTTAATGTGTTTCGGGGTTCTGTTTACACAGATTGTAGACGGTTACACTGTGATGTGCGATCCACAAAGACTTGACGCTAGGGCTGCACGATATTGGAAAAAACTGACATTGCGATATTCCCTGCCCCTGCGATATATATTGCGATATGAAAAAATACAGATTTTCACCAGATTACCAGAATAGCTCTATTTTAAAGAAAAGAATACTTCTAGAATGATTGGGATGATTTTGTAGAGGAGTCCATCTGATTTTGGAGGGGAAATTACCGTAAATTCCGGACTATAAGCCGCACCTTTTTTCCCGTTTTTTGGCCTTTTTTGGCCCCTGCGGCTTATATAACGGTGCGGCTTATCTATGGATTTTTTCAAAAAAAAAAAAAAAAAAAAAATCTCTCTTTTTTAGCACTCTTTCTAACTATAAATCCACTTCTGTTTTAATTTCCTCTCTTGCCCTCTTTTCACCACACTGTATGACACTGTATGACACTGTATGACACTGTGTGCACTGTAAATAACAACACAGGTGGTGTTGTGTTATGTTGTTTTGATGAAATGTTAATAAATGGGAGCATTACATATGGTAATTAAACATTAAAACACAATAAAAAAAAAAAAAAAAAAAACCATTAAAACACCCGCGGCTTATAGTCCGGTGCGGCTTATATAAGAAAAAAATAGTCAACTTTGAAGGTGCGGCTTATACACCGGTGCGCCTTATAGTCCGGAATTTACGGTAGGTATTTTAATGTTTCTCAACCACTGGGCTGTCGCCTATACTGTAGGCCTCAGAGCGTCATCTATCAGGGTGCATACACATTTTGACCAATGGATTTCCATGACTTAGGCTACATACATGAAAAAGTGAGTAAGTTATGACATTCTACTTTAAAATGTCACTAGCCTACACTTCACTTATTAAGCCCTTTTCCCACATGCGCTTTGTACCGCGAAATGACCGGAACGTGGTCTAATTCCTGCATGTGAGAAAGGCGCCGTGCCGGTATAAGCGCGACCCCGTCGTCGCGGACATTTCACCAGTCAGAAGCTAGTCAGAAGAGCGGTATGCCGCGATAGACAGACAGGTGAGAAAGGGGTCCAGTCATTTTCCGCTATCAGTGGGCTGTGACTTCGTGGACCAGGTTGCACACAGTAGACAGTCCAACACCAAATACACAGCTGATTGTTCGATATTCCCCTGGTGTTGCGTACCACCAAAGGACTATTGCCAGTCGCAAACGCGCTTCCAGTGGTTTTCGCCACCGGGTGATCTTGCGTGCGGGTCGGACCAGACTCAGCACGTAACACTGTCATGATCTGTCCCCGGTTTAGTCTATCTTCATATTCTGCGCGACACTCTCATGGGCGAGGTGTACACACGTTGCTTAATGTTCCAGCGGGCATAATCTAATCATTAGCGCACATTAAAGCAAACTGGCGAAATGATCTTGTGATAATAAGAGCAGTAGCCTATGTCAGCTTCATGTGTGGGTGTGCTGTGCTGATTTCCCCCTCTCCTCTCTGCTCGCTCTCTGGCCACAGTCCGTCCTCCTCCTTCAGTCACAGCCGACAGGGACTAAGCAACGTTGCCGACAGCCAAGGCAAGCCCGGACACATCAAATGAAGCCAGTCTGTAAAAAGTGTTTCAACGCGACGCAGGTGAACGGATAAACAAGCAAACTTATTTCACCATTCGGAGTTTTGCCGACACGTCACTCCCCACCCGCTCTGCAGTGCCGCCCCCCCCCCCCCACATACAGGCAATTTCGCTGATAGATTCCCACATGCCAGAGGAGAGGTGTGAAGGGAAATGTCCGATATTGACTTACAGGTAATTTTCCGGTACGCATGTGGGAAAACGGCTTTAGTGTAATGCAGCCTTTAAAACCAGGGAAAGACAACATGTATGCTGTATCACCATATTACCATATCCAACATCTAAGACCATATAGTCTCATATCACAATATTGATATACAATTGATATATTGCCCACCCCTAATATTGAGTGCCAGAATCTACCTCCCAATGATGCTATTTGCAGAAAAACATTAGATTTCATTGATTATAATCACTGCTTTCAACTTCTTTCGTTCTTCTAACGTTTCAATAAATCAACAATGAAACACCCCTGCCACTTTACACACTTGGTCTGACCCCCCGGAAACCCCCTCCAGAAACGACCAAGTGGTACACTCCGCATCTGCGGAGTTCCGGTTTTTGAGCGCAAGGCTGGCAGTACAGAGAGACGAGGATTCACATGCAGCCGACCGGTGACAAACAATTCATTCGTGAAAAGTAATAAATATACATTTAATTGCCCAGATATGTCTCTTCTCTTTTTATTTTCACTGACATGTTTTGTGTAAATAAGTCGCTATGTATGATTAACTCTACCGTAACGTTACTGCTATCATGTGATGCAACATCAGAGACTTGAAGGGGAGAGACAGCCACAGTGATAACACGGACAACTTCTCAGTAATCAGCCTTCGTGTCATAAGTTGCGGTCTTGCTTTTTGGTGTTTCAAGAGTAAATATCTCCACTCCACGGACATGTTGAGTTACAGCAGCCAGCCTGCTGTATGCGAGTGCGCTGCAAACTGTGGACAAGTCCGCCTCCACAACCACATCGTTTACAGACGGGCTACTGTCAGCAACGCAACATAAGCAAAAGATAATTCAATTTAGGTCTCTGTGCATGTTTGTTGTGTTGAAGCTAAGCACTAAATGAGTGAGTACAGTAGCGGGGCGTCTCTCTCCTTTGAGAGAGCCTGCATTTCACTCAGTAGGCTACCCCTAAAGTGAGAGTTTATCAAGCAACATGACGAGTTAATTTGCTTTTGACATCGCACGTCCTGCGATGTGACTATCGCGCATGCGCACATCGCAATGTCGATGTGTAAACGATATATCGTGCAGCCCTACTTGACGCCAACGTTTTAAATAAAAAACAAGTTCCAGATTAAGGTTTGAATTAAATTAGCTTTCGTTTTTATTAAAACTGTCCCGACTCCATACCGGTATAAAAAGAACAAGGGGTCCATGTTTTGAAACGGTAGGCTATATTACTCCAACGTACAGCGGAATCTTTCAGTGAACAGATAGTGTAGTGGTAGAAGCCGGCCGGAATCCCACTCACGGCAGTATTATATTTTTTGAAAATGTAGCATAAATTGTTAATCTGGACATAATTATAGCTTTACATATAAAGCTGCTGAATATACACTGTGTACATAGCAGAATAACTGAACATGCCCATTCATGGTAATGGTCATATTTCGACGTCAGCTTGACGTTCCCGCGTAGACATCTAAATCATCCCCAAACCAGCATGTGATTTGGCCATGTCCTGGACGTCACTGAAATACGTCATCACAACGTTACCATGACGTAATTTTGCTTGCTGGGAAGCTATCGTCTGCCTCCACCGTCCAGTTTTGCGCTGGGATGACACAGGTGTTAGGCGTGGCCCAGGCGTGTCAGTGGGCCTCTAGCCTATCATGTGTCTCGCGCAAGTGTCATTGAGCGCTGTGGGGAAGATACCGTCGGTATGTGCCGAGCGCAAAGAGAGGTTTGGGCGTTGCCCGTTCCAAAATAGGCATTCCAGCGCAATGTGTTAGAAAAAGGGCCTTGGGTGCTCTCAATTTTAACACCAGCAAATAGCTGGTCTTAGCGCAAACAACCCCACTACGCCAGGCGTACGCCTGAGCGCAGACAGTATTCTCCGTGTAGTGCAGGAAATCCTTGCTTGGATACATTTACGCACGGCATGGATGTCACTCTCCTCGCGCCTGCACACACTCTTCTCTCCTCGGAATGCCATGTTGATTTTCGGGATTTTCATCAATTATCGAAAATCGATAATTGATCGTTAAGGATTGGAATCGATCCTGTGGCATTTTGATCGATTTTTTAATTAGGTATTTAAAAAAAATAAAAAAAATAAAAAATTGGACTGGGTTTGGCTGGAATTCGTTCCTCCTCGCCCCACTCCATTGCACAGCCGACTAACGTGAGGTGGAGCTTCATATAGTCTCTAGTTTTCTGGCTGGGCACGGGCCTTTGTGCCAACAAAACTGTTTTAAACATGGGAAATTCACACCGGGGACAGCAGTGTTGGAGAGGAGACACATTGAAATAAAGAGTTAATTGAGGAGAACACGTTGTCTTTCGTATTTTCTGCCATAGGCATTCATTTAGTAAAAAAAAAAAAATATATATATATATATATATATATATATATATATATACCGTATATTGAAAATTTTCTAAGTATTAATATGATCGATAATCGATAATTGATCGTTAATTTTCACCGATTATCGATTTTGGAAGATTTTCAAAATGAACATCCCTATTTTCAACTATAGCCTACATTGCAGAAAAAACACACCTTGATTTAAAAATGAGAATTCATTTGTCATGTCGTTTTATTAGGCTACATAATTCCCGACCATACAGGTTTGTGGTGTGAGGTAACAGTATATTGCTTTTGAGAAAGTTGTGAAGATGTTGTGCCAAGCTGCCTCTGCCCACCCTGGCCGGCCCAAAGCACCCAGGGCACCGACCCGTAGTGTCCGGCCAGTACAGTAACCTCTTTCCCTGCAATTGCACGCATGCAAGACCAGCTTCTCCACAGCGCGGATGGCGTGACCGCAGTCGGCTTAACCAGAGTGGACAATTCTGACACAGGCTATTGAAATAGGCTAGAAGTAAAATCTCACACATTCCTACCCTATTAAAGAAACAAATATTTTTAGATGTGTAGGCCTATGTTATAGCCGATATGAACGTATGGACATCACTGCGTAATTGCGCGGCGGCCTTCTCTCTCTTCCCTCTCTCGTTCTCTCTCTCCCCGCCCTCTCTCTCTCGCTCTGTCTCTGTCTCTCTCTCTCTCACCCTCTCTCTTTTCTCTCTCTGTTTCTCTGCTTGCTCTCAGCAAGAAAGAAGCTGGTGACGTGATGGCGGTGACGCGGTGGCTTTTAAGGGGAGTGATCTCACCTTGTGAATCCTTTATGGGCATAAACACGCCTATGGAGGTTTGCGCTGAGATGACGTGAAGCGCAGCGGGCGGACACGCCCACAATTAGGGCTTTGCGCGGTGCTATTCCAGCGCAAAATGGGCGCTAATGCAAAATTACCGCCGTTGGGGAGATAGAGCCCTTTGTCTTTTTGTGCTATCCTTGACATTTTTATGATGCGTGACTTATTTTTTCATTATGTATTGTATCAACTGTCCAATAAACTAAACTAAACTAAACCTGACAACAAACACAGCACACTCGCTCTGTCCGCTCAGTCCTCTCCTGACAACGCTAAAAGCCTCTTGATTTGCAACACATGTCTCTCAAGGCTTTCCCAGAGGAAAGGAAAAGCCTCAGCTGGCGTTACGTTAAACCAAACCTGACGAGGAGGCAGCAGATTTGTTTAGCATTAATGTTAGCTGTGGCTGACACTAGCTGTGGCTAGTGAACCACGTTAGGTTAGCTGGCGTTATCGGTCCAGGCAGCGCAGCAGCGGTGTTCGCACAATCGGTGTAAGCACTCCCCAAACGGCTTGTTCTGGCAAACATCCACGCATTGGAAGCACTTCATACTCCCAGACCTGGCGTAATCCATATAAAAACCTCTCATGCTTTACCCGAAATAAAACGTCCAGTCTACCCGCTAACGGCTAACATGGAGCTAACGTTCTATTGAAGTTAATGGAGTGGGTACATGTAGATAATTAGCTTTGGACCGAATGGACTTGAGTTCAACTTTAGCTTAACTATAGGTGCTGGACAGGGCCATGATCTGTTTGGAGATCAATAATAATGAAAACAAATGTGCACATTTACATTAAAAAAACATAACATACAACATAATGTATTTTATTTAATCTGGTGGAAGCAGACAACCCATTTCGTTGCAAGTAACATGATAATAGAATAAGCAGGGATGCAAACTAGTCACAGGTAGTCACAGGTAACAGTTTCATCCAAAAATAGGGCACTTAAGTGAATGACTTTGTGTCTGCCCTGGTATCTGTCACATTTTTTACCTATCCATCCATGACTTTGCATCCCTGAATAAGAGTCTAATTACTATGTCTTTTGTCATTGTGTTTTATCTGGAGACTATGCAGCCATAGGTTGTATTAAAGCCTTTATTTTTGTATTGAGTGATACACTTTACTAAAACACTCATATCATATTATAATACCCCAGATGTGCATAAACTACAGGTTAAGTAAAGACAAAAATGTGAAATTATTAGTGCCCCTCCAGTAGGGATGCAGCGGTTTCCGGTTTGAAGGTATACCCCGGTTTGAAAAAGTCACGGTATCAAAACCACTAAGATTTGCCGTCATACCTTCTCCACGGTATCAGCTGTTTCCCCAAAACAACGTGCCGGTTGCTTGCAGAGTGCAGCTTACGCGGCCCCTCCCCCTTGCTGCATGCCTACCTAGACGCACAGTAGTGAGGAGCTGTGAGGAGCTATCCCTGACTGTGTTTACAACCATGTGTGTGATAAAGCAGGAGAACGCAAGGAAGGACCCCCCTGAACTTTCCCCCCATCTAAAAAGACGACGTCGGCTGTATGGGAATATTTCGGCTATTGTAAAATCACAGATGGCCATAGCCTTAACGCGAGACTCATCAGAATGACTGATGAGTCTCGCGTTGAGCCTAGGATGGCCAGGGCTTAGATCTGCGTGAGCACGACCCGTCGTTATTTGTCAAATTCAAGCTACATTAAAACGTTGTCTTGCTTCAACATACATCGCATTGGACATAAACTATTTCCACCCGCAGGTTTGAGGAGTAGCTAACAAACGTCAGATAAATGCTCTCTCTATGCTAACGTTACCTACTGAGGCAGCTAACATGGCTAATTAGCTAGCTAACACCAGCTATCTTTCTCCACTAACTAACGTTAACGTTAGTTGACTGAGCGAACGTCGCTGTACAGCAGGTCGTTACTCGTTATCAAAACGTATTGCACTGAAGAGAAGTAACATTAGATAATGACGAAAGACTCCTCCAACCTGTCAGTGTCAAAAGTACGCACAAACTTTGTGTGTGTGAGTGAGAGAGAGAGAGAGAGAGAGAGAGAGACAGAAACAGGGACAGAGGCTGTGTATGTGTGTGTGTGTGTGTGTGTGTGTGTGTGTGAGGAAACAATAATTGTGTCCAGTGTTCACCCATTACAAAAGAGAAGCGTGTATTTGATATTATTATGATGTTTTAGTTTCACATCAAATTAATTAGATTAAATCGTTTACATTTATAAGTAAGAACAGTACTATATTAACATAGTATAATAACAAACTATATTAACACATACTTGCCAGTTAACTGTCATTACAGTTGGAGGTTACATTAACATTTTTTCTCAGTCCACAATTCAGCAAACTGTTAAAAATAAAATAAATTTTGTTCATTGGCATTTTTTACACATAAAGGTCCGCAATACCGCGATACCGTGAAACCGTGGTATTTTTGTCCAAGGTTATCATACCGTCAAAAACTCATACCGTTGCATCCCTACCCTCCAGTGCACTCGATATTTTCGTGTTTCGTATTTAACTCATTGAGTGCCATGGACGAGTATGTTCGTCAATTGGTTTAGTAACGTAGAGTGCCAAGGACGAGTATGTTCGTCAATTGCGTTTTTTGACGGTGGGACGTGGGTCAAAGCCAGATCCATCTCCTGTGAAAGTATGGTGGCTGTTGAATGTGTAAAAGCTATTTTAGGGACCCATTAGGTGGCGACAGTGCTCTCCAGATTACAGAAAGGCGAGGAAAAAACAAAGAAGAAGTCGTTGGGGAAACGGAAATCGCATCGCATCCGTATGCATCGATATGCGTGAAGCATAACGTTAGCTGTGCCTGCAGCAGCCAATCTGCTGCCACAATTGAGCCCCTCCGTGTCCGTTGCGACAGCCCATCCGCATGATCAGCCGTGGAGTTGTTATTATTCTCAACTGGAAGCATGGGAGCCGGTGACAAACACACGCGGAACGCTGTAAAAAAGCTGGATGTAGCGCACCGGCCGCACCCTTCACTGTGCACAGCAGCAGAAAGCCACCAGAGACACTACATAACCGCAAAAGTGTGCGATTATTATTATTTTTTCACGTCTTTTTGAGTGTGTGTGTGTGTCCTCTAACGTTACACGCGATCCAGGCTTCAACTAGCGTTAGCCTGTCACATGACGCCTTCATGGTCCCTCGATAAAGTATGCAGAAATATGCACGTTACCTCTCTCTCAAGAAGGGTCACGTGAGTGTGGCGTTTAAGGCCATCTGTCGCTACAAAATAAATAAACGGGGTGTATCATTGTACTACTCGACAGACATGTAACTAACTTTGCCAGTCTGAGCCATCTTCTATGTGCTGTAACACAGTGCAGTTTCTATTTTTCTGGTGTTTCTTTTTTTACATGTTTGGGACAGGCAAATGTCTCAAAATGTTTTATTTTTTTGTAAAGATAATTTTATTTCAAATTGTTTTATTTAATTAGTTTTAATATATTTTAAATTGTAACATATTTCATGTATTTTAGTCTGTGATACGTGAAACCGTGGTATTTTTGTCCAAGGTTATACCGTCAAAAACTCATGCCGGCACATCCCTAGATACCTCTTGTTTATTATATCGCAATCACAATCGCAATCGCAATATTGTCCACCCTAATCGCTAATCGCACCTTTACCCCAAATCGTGCAGCACTAGTCCTCATCCAAAAGGCCTACTTGGTGGAACATCCCTTTAATATCTCCACAGATGGCAATGGTATGTTGGCGAAATCTGAGTAGAACTCCAAGGAGAGAGGGACCCAGTGTTGGGCCAGGCAGAAGACATTTGTTTAGGTTTAGTCCCATATATTCAAATGAGCAGTCAAATACAACTCTGTGTTTTTGGTTGTGTTCAACAATGTGATGTGGGAAATACCAGGTTTCCTCTGGTTGGTCGACCTGCTCAGTGGGAATCCTTTGCACATAGCCAGACTGCACAAGCTTATCAAGTTACTCTTGGTATTTTTCAGACAGTTTGGGATCTTTGGACAGGCGTCTTTCTGTAGCACAGAGACGGGGCAGGACAGCTTGTTTGGGAGCTTTAAGGACAGGGATGTTGGAAGCTCTTAACAGTGGAGTGGCATAACGAATTACACCATCTATCTTCACTCTAACTGTTTTAGAGTGGAGTAGATCGAGAGTTCGCTTGTCTTGTTTTGACCTTGTGGCTATCTTTTCATTCATATTAGGAAAAGTGTCAATCTGCCAAAGTCTTTCCACATTCCTGAGCAATTCACTTTTGAAGCAGGTGAGAGTGAAGGAGAGTGTGTGCTGGCTTTGGATTAAGCTGGCTGGCCCTTGGAGAGCCCATCCTAGCCTGGTATTTACTGCCAGTGGGCCACCAGGGGGCCCCATGAGTATTGGCTCTGTGGCTGTGATGAGATGGGCATAGTCTGAGCCAATGAGGACAAGAGGGCATGCATGATCAATAGACTGCAATGAGATACCTCTGAGATGGTGGTACTGTTCTTGTAGCTGCTTCACAGGGTATGTGTGCTCTGACAGACCAAGATTTCCTGCAGTGAATGCTCCATTGATAGCATGTCTTTCAGTTGGCTTGTTGATAGGGGAAATCTCAAAGGATACAGATGCTCCATTCAATTGCACTATATCCTGTCTCACTGTGCGTAGAGAGATGGTTTCAGGCTGAGTTGTGAGGCCCAAACACTGGACAGCTTGGGGGAGCAGAATAGATCTATCCGCACCATCATCGAGGACTGCATGAGTTATGAGGGTCCTTTCCCCATTGTGGAGACAAACAATAACAACTTTCAGCATGACTTTATGTGAGCGGTTGGGTTTGTCCATGTAAAGGAGCTCTGATGGAGAGGATGTCAGCATAACTGTGGCAGAGTTGTTTGTAATGACATCATGGAGAATGGTTAGGTGAATGTCCTTACACAGATTACATGGCCTCTTTAAAGTGCATTTGTCAATTTTGTGTATTCTCCCACATTTACTACATCTCCCCTTCTCCTCCATCCATTTCATAATGTCATTTTTAGAGAGTTTTTTGAATTCTGTGCATGAGCCAAGGAAATGGTCTCTGACATTACAGTAGGGGCAGTAAGGCTTAGGTTTATTCACATTTACCTTTTCTTTGGTGTAGACCTTTTGTGTGCCATCCATCTCAGATGATGTTGAAAGGTAGACAGAGGAGACTTGTCTGGAGGGCTGGCGTTCCTTACCAGTCCGTGGTCTTTCCTGTCTGTGAAGCTCAACAGCTCTCTCTGATATGCGTTTGGCTCTTGACTTTGACTGCAGCCAGGTTGAAAGGTCAAGGAGGGAATATGTTTGGTTTGCCTGCCCAGTGCCCAGTCAGAATGCCACGATTAATACAATGCTCGACAAATCCATCTCTGTATTGCACAGGGAGTTTACTGAGGAGTCTGTCTACATGAGAGCCACATCTTAATTCTGACCCATTAGGGCCCTCTAGGGACAGCAACATTCCCACCAGTGCATGGATAGAAAGGGAAAAGTCATCAAAGGCCTCTACATCACCTATGCGAAGAATGGGGGAATTTAATATTGCTCCAATTTCACTCTGAACGAGCAGCCTTGGCTGACCGTATTTCTCTTGAAGTGCTAGGAGAGCGGTGGAATATGGTCTTGCATCATGTAGGGATGGGCATCGAATTTCGAATTTTCGAATAATCGTTGTTATTATCAAGGTCGACTTTTATTATTGAAATTCGAAATTCGATTTTTTTTTTTTTTTTTTTTTTTTTTTTTTTTTTGAGTGAAATGTTGCATTGTCTCCCCTGATTCTAAGTATAGTCAAATCGGTTGGTTTGAGCAAGTAAAACAATTTTTATAAGCATTTTAAGCAAGGTTTATGGAAAAATGAATGGCGGATGAAATCCCATGAAGAGGGAGAGGGGGTGACTTTGGCACCCCTTTGGCACTCAGACCTGAGCCTACTAAATATTTAATGAACCACTCATGATTGTCAAAACTGTTTTTTATTTTCGAAAATGTCAATGTAAAAAAAAAAAAAATGTAAAAAAAAAAAAAAAAAAAAAAAAAATTACATTTTTAATTTTTTTTACATTTTTATTTTTATTTTCGAATTTCGAATTAAATTCGAATTTGGCCAGCGAATTTCGAATAGTGTTTTTGCTAGAAATGCATATCCCTAGCATCATGCATGCTGGATTTGGCCAATTTGCTAGCTCCTGGGTGTTGAAGATGTTGTAGGAGGACTTGATATTTATATTGCTCAGTAAGATGGGGGTGGTTGTCAAGGAGGTTATCCAGACCCATCTTCAGGAGGGAAAAATCACTTTCTCGACCACTCCTAAATACAGGAAGTGAGGGCCTTGGTATTCCATAAGCAGAAGCTATGAACAAATCCATGACATTGGGAGTTTGAAAAGGTGAGGAAACAGATTGTGGCTGCTGGGATGTCATGGCTTGCATTGGTGGCAGACTACCAGTGAAAATGGACTGCCTAGGACCAGGCGTAACTGCATAATTAGGGGCTTGGACATTCACTTGAGGTGGAGGAGGTACATAACTATAAGAGGGTATAGCCTGGGCATAGGGAATGGACAATGGTGCAGCTTGAGCAGTAGCTCTTCGTCTAGTAGCTGCAGAGGGCAAAGAGGGAGCATGAACAGCGGCTAAGCTTGGCTGTATTGGTTGAAGCATGGGAATTATTCATCAAGCTCATCATCCTCGTGTCTTTGTCTTCTTAGCTCCTCCAGCTCATCGTTCTTTTGCTTTTGTTCAAGAATGCTTGCTTGAAGATCACTCAACTGAGAAGTGTGGCTACCCCTGGAATGCCTACTACTTTGAGAGTTTGTAGGCAAACTAAAGGCTGTACCTGTGGGTTGAGTCCTCTTACTGTGAGAACTACGTGAGCCATGGGATCGTGTAGATGCCTTCTGCTTCCGCTGTGGCATACTAGTCCCATAGTAGTCAGGGGGCCGTCTATCTCTTTTTGGCCTAGCCCCTGGGTCAATTGCCTTTGTCGGGGGTTTAGCTGCTACTTCACAAATTACTGATGGCAAAGTGATTTGAGGGGGAAACTCTCTCTCGTCTCTCGTAACGGGACAAGCCCCGTCTTTTATTGTCACACGAACACCACAACACATGCATGCGGCCACAACACACTCATGCTGACGGTGGCCGGTGAAAAGTGTCCTCTGCATTTAACCCATCCAGGCATGTCCTTTCCTCCGGGGGGCAGGCCAGGAGCAGTGGTCGCTTTCTCGTACAGCGCCCGGGGACCAACTTAGGATGTTGTCGTCACTGGTCGGATGACGATGACGATCTGATCTTCTGCATGTTTTTAGTGGGGGGGTTATATACGGAGGAACCCCCTGGGGAAGCAAATCAGGTGAAAAGCTGGGCTCTGTTTGGTGAGCAGGTAAAGATGGCTCAGGTGCTGTTTGAGACAATTTGTGGGTGGCCTTGTCCATGTTAGGCTGGGTTGAGTCTGGTACACCTTGAGATCCATCCATGTGCTCAGGGGAAGGAGCCTGGCCTTCATTGAGCTGAATGCCATCAGTCTCTGAAGCAGCCATTTTAGGTTATTGTGTGGTTGTGTGAAGTGTGGCTCAGTATCCGGCTCGAAGGACCAATTTGTACTGGATTTAAAGTTCTAACTGGAGCCACACACCACCAGGAAACAAAGTTTGCAATCCATCTTTCAATTTATTGGTTTTAGTCTCTTTATGTTGAGACTGATGGATTGTCCAAGGAATGAGTTGTTATTGCCATGCCATGGTTCTGGACAAAGGAGAGACAGAAATTAGATATAGCCCAATAAATGATAAATACAGCAAATAATGATTAGGCAAACCTTCAATAGCAATAGAAGGAACTTAAATACTATCAATATAAATAAACTGAAAAGCAACTTACATTGTAGAAACAAAACACACATGGCAAACTGGTCACTCTCTGGTGAGGTGGAAATGTTTGGAGACAAAGAGGGGGGAGGCCCGATCCCAGCCTCTATTTATAATGGGAGGTGCCTGCCAACACAGGTCCACTGAATCACCACTTGGTGTCTCCTTGTGGAGATCAGGGGAAATTAAATGACTTGGTGTTTCTAACAGACGGAATTCACCTTTGGCTCAAACATCAGTCTCGACAGACATGGATCAGAGAGTTCCCCAAACTTCTGACCAGCCAGATATCTTACCAGAGCAGCCAGTAGCTGTGGCGGGACAATGCCGGCGCCCGACCGGCTGACTCACCTCCACATCACCACCACCTGCTGATGTCTATATCATTATTCACTCATTTGCAGTTGATATTTAATTTTACAAATAAGACACAAAATTGCTTTACTTAAATGAACATTTATTTAACTCTGTTAGTCACACTCTATTTCAGAGTCCTCGCTGTCAAGCTGTGTGTTGTCCTCCAGCCCTAAAATCCCTAGTGCCATCTTCATTTTGTCACTCTTGTGTGGTTTTAAAACTGTTGCTCAGTGGTGGTTCAACCACCAGATGTCCCTAAAACAAAAGGGACGCAGCAAGCCAACACATGGCTGGCGATCTTGCCAAAAAGTGAGCCATTGGCGATTTACGGTTCCACATGGTTCAACACAGTTTGCCGCAGCCTGCCAGATAGTGGTCACCTCACGTTATCGTATCGAGGTTAAATGCTGGAAGACGGTGCAGCTTTCCAAGTGTTGTTCACTCGTCAGCTATTCATTAAATTTAGCTTAGCAAGTTAGCACAACTCCTGAAGGCTGAGGAGAAAGAGAGCAAGACACCCCACATTTTGGAAGAGCTTGGTTGGTCATTTCGTATAATCCGACATTAGTCTAAATGAATCAACGTGACAACATTATTAACAGTATAATCACTATCAAGATATTTCGTCTTAAAAGACTTAGAGCATGTTAATTAGTTACGTTAGCTTACCTCGCGGTTCATGTCATGTCATGTCATGTCATGGGCGAAATGAACGTGTCGCTCTTAACTCTGTCACCTGTGACACGCCCCCCCACACAGCACTGTTGTGGCTGTTTCTTGTGCGGCTGGGTGGATGGAAGCTCAGATCAGTATTATGTCCGAGGAGCAAACTTATTCGTCTGATCGACTTTATGGTGACAAGAAGCATGCACATTCACAGCTGCTTTACATTAGGACATCAAAGGGAGAAAAAAAAAGACGATACATGTCAACTCCTCAAAAATCGAATCAATAAATTCCTAGTCAGATCGAGAGAGGCGCCAGACGGTGAAATGTCCGACGACCGGCTCTTGTGGAACTCTCTGATGGATGTTGACTGCTAAATTGTTTGCGGAGGCATATATCCGCGGTGCGGCTAGTTATTGATCAATTTCTATATCCAGAAAGTCAAAGGGTTGAACTGCTTACCTGGTAGTGGGTACTTACCATATTTTGTTTTTTTGCCCCAACTGGCTCACCTGCAGGAGGTGTATGACATGTGGATGTTACGCAATTACGCAGATGACATGGAATGGGATGAGGAGGAGGATGCCAAGACCGCCCTCTTCGTGAACTACCTGCCTCAGAGCATGACGCATGGCGAGCTGCGGAGCCTCTTCGGCAGCATGGGAGAGGTGCAGTACGCCAAGCTCAATCGAGACGAAGTCACAGGTATGCTACTCCATATCCCACAATGCATTCTGGCAGCATTGACGGAAGGCTATCTTGTCGCTTGACGCACTCAAGATTTGTTTGGATTTTTTTTTAATGGCAAGCGTTTCATATTGCAGCCTACAGTGACAATACAGTTGGTGGGAACAATCCCTGAAAATATTCATGTTGGTTCAATTTTATAACTTTCTATTTGAATCTAGATCCCTCTCAGGTTTGGCATTATCAGTAGTAATTTTCATATGACTTGTATATTGGCAGAATAAATACAGGACAGTTGTTGCTAGCTCCTGTGGATTGTATTATGTAATTTTAATTGATAGATATTCCAATTTATTTTTATGCCTCCGCCGGCGATAGCCAGGCCGGAGGCATTATGGATCCGGGTTGTCCGTCCGTGGATCCGGGTTGTCCGTCCGTCCGTCCGATGTTCGTTAACGCGATATCTGAGGAACGCCTTGACGGAATTTCATCAAATTTGTCTCAAACATCGACTTTGCCTCAAGGATGAACTGATTAGATTTTTGTGGTCAAAGGCCAAGGTCACTGTGACCTCTCGAACGCCATTTTCAAGCTTGTTAACGCGATATCTGAGGAACGCCTGGACGGAATTTCATAAAATTTGCCTCAAACATCGCCTTGGACTCGAGCATGAACTGATTCGATTTTGGCGGTCAAAGGTCAAAGGCCAAGGTCACTGTGACCTCTTGAACGCCATTTTCAAGCTTGTTAACGCGATATCTCAGGAATGCCTTGACAGAATTTCATCAAATTTGCCTCAAACATAGCCTTGGACTCGAGCATGAACTGATTCGATTTTGGTGGTCAAAGGTCAAAGGCCAAGGTCACTGTGACCTCTTGAACGCCATTTTCAAGCTTGTTAACGCGATATCTCAGGAATGCCTTGACGGAATTTCATCAAATCTGCCTCAAACATCGACTTGGACTCGAGCATAAACTGATTAGATTTTGGTGGTCAAAGGTCAAAGCTCTGTAACTTACAGAGCTTGTAACACAACATCTCAGGAGCGATTTGGACTCAACAATGAACTAATGGCGGAGGCATAAATCCGCGGTGCGGTCGTTCTAGTTCATATTGGGTTAATCAAAATCCCACTCACGACATAGACTTGTCTTGTTTCTTCCAACCGAACCAATTATGTTTAATTGAAGTGGATTTCTTTGTTTGTTCCGACTAACATGCCAAGTTTAGATTTCGTCGCTGTCAGATGAAACCCACGTATCTCCAAAAGGGCAAGTTTTCAGGAACTTAAAAAAACCCTGTGCTCTTAAAATACTGAACACCACATTGTCAAAGTTGGCACGTCTTCATTATAGACAGTATCTCGCTGACTGTGTCATTACTTTGTTAATATCTTACCTGAATAAGCTCAAATGATGTTACAGGATTATCAGTCCGAGTTTGATGCATTTTCTCCCGGAACAGCCGCGCCTGGCTGCAAGCTTATGGAGCGCACGGGCACGCACTGCTGCTGCTCTGGCTGTGGAGCTGCGGACTGCTCTTAGCCGAGAGAGAGGCTCCATCTCAGGGGAACACAGTCTCTCACTATTACGTAAACATTATTCTCAGAAATCACTTCGATTTGCATAGATTAAATTAGTTTGCAGCCCAGGGACAACCCGAAAACACCATATTGATCTATTTACGTCAGAAACAAACAAAACCAAGTGTCACGGTCAGCACAGAAAACATTAGGGTTGTCCTACAACCCAGGTTTACGAGTGAGAACGAGAGCTCTCACTAGTGCCTTAAACGCTGCAACGCAGCCCTATGGAAGACTGTTATTTTGCTCCAAAATTACTTTTCATTAAAACCTGACCACCCACCCGTAGGTGGCGTGGTACCCCCGGGGCCTGATATGGATCCACGTGACTACGTCACGTCCTGCCAGCCCAGGGAATAATCACTCTAATTTCTTCCAGCCCGCTGAGATCCGACGCACCCCGTGACGCATCGACACAGCAAGGCTGGGTAGTGAGAGCTCTCGTTCTCACTCGTAAAACCTGGGTTGTAGGACAACCCTAATGTTTTACTTCGTTTCGAACTCAAGCTCTCACTAGTGCCTCCATTCAACCGACCTTGCTGCCGGGAGCACCCCACAGGGCGACCCGAAAGGCACCGGTGAACCACGGCCATATGGCAACGTTTATGCCTAACCGTCTGACATATTAGAGTGGCAACGATACTACTTTCTTGCCACCGACAGCACCGCGTGCGCGAACTGCGCACCGGACACGTTGAGACTGTAGTACCTGACAAAAGTGTGATGAGAGGACCATGAGGCCGCGGCACACATGTCCTCCACCGACACACCGCACAACAACGCAGAGGATGTCGCAACACCTCGCGTAGAAAGCGCCTTGATACCCTCCTGGGGAACCTTGCCCACGGCAGAGTATGCCAACGCGATCGCCTCCACTATCCAGTGTGATAAGCGATCCTTGGAAAGGGGTCCGCCCTGGGCCCTTTGCCCAAAGCAAACCA
The DNA here is from genome assembly GCF_964638095.1 of Poromitra crassiceps. NCBI lineage: Eukaryota > Metazoa > Chordata > Actinopteri > Beryciformes > Melamphaidae > Poromitra > Poromitra crassiceps. The sequence goes on from NC_139642.1 coordinate 10,215,888, forward strand.
ACAGCTGATCTGTAATGCATAAAGAACGCGTCCTGGCCACATAGGCCGAGAGCGCCCTTACGGGGCACAGCATGAGCAAACGTCTCTCCTCACCCGTCTCTAACTGAACGGCGGGGGACAGAATGCTGATAAGTCTATGACCATAGACCTAAAGCTGACATTAATAATCTTAGGTTGGTAAGCCGGGTTAGGTCGCAACGTAACCCTGCGCCCATCATTACCACACAGGCCTGCTGCACCGAGAGGGCAATCAGGTCACCAACTCTCTTTCCTGACGACAAGGCCAGCAGCAGCGTGGTCTTTAAAGACAGAACCCTTAAATCGGCGGAGTCCAAGGGCTCAAACGGATGACCCGTTAGCCCGTCCAGCACCGTAACCAGGTCCGATTTGGGGAAAAAACGCACCGCGACGGCGGGCGCAGTTTACGCGCCCCCTTCATGAAGCGCAAGACCAAAGGGTACGCCCCCACGGGGCTCCCTTCAATTCCCATATGGCAAGCAGAATCGCGGCTACGTACACCTCAACGACTGCGGGGACTGGCCCGCGTCAGGCAGGCTCTGAAGGAAACAGAGAACTGGTCGCACACTGCAGTTCACTGGATCCACGCCCTTACTTGCTGCATAGTGCATCCCACATTATCAGGCAAGCCCTGGGCTAGCAACTGGTCCGGTTCAGGAGCCAGACCGCTAGCTTCCACCTGCCTGGGGAGGGGTGGAACACCTCCCCCTCCGCCTGGGATAGGCGATCGCCCGTACCGGCAACGCCCATGGCGGATCTTGCGCCAGGGAGACCAGGTCCGCAAACCATGTCTGCCTGGGCCAAAACAGACTAACACGAGCCGGAGGCGCTGTTCCCTCACCCCGTCCAACACCTGACGGATCAGGGGGGTCGGGGGAAACGCATAGTGCCCCTCCCTCGGCCACGCATGCGCTTTTAGCGCGTCATGACCTAACGGGGGCTGTCCTCCTGGATCGAGAACCACAGTGGGCAGTGTGTCGCGCGCCGCGATGCGAGAGATCGACGCAGGCGCGACCAACCCTGGCCCAAACCTGTTCCATCACCCGAGGGTGGAGGCACCACTCCGTATAACGGGGATTGCCTCGAGACAGCAGGCCGGTCGTAACTCCGCCGTCCCGGCAGATAGACCCCTGACACTGAAAGGAGACGGGGATACACCCACAGGTGAATCCCCGCTATGGTTCAGCGCCCCCGACCGCACACCGCCCTGTTTGTTCAGGTGGGCGATCGCTGCCCTATTGTCCGAGCGGATCAGCACATGGTGCCCATGTGTGAGCCGCTGGAAGTGTTACCTCCGCAGGCCGGGGGGACTGCGGAGGCAACGTTCTCTTTCGAGTCTGGCCGCACGCGGACTTGTCCGGCAGTGCGGTCCCCAAGAGAGCTCCCAACCAACAATGGGCCCACGGCGCCATTGATGGTGGGCTTGTCCTGAGGCAGAGCCCGGCGAATCGCCTTCAGCTCTAGCACGTTTATGTGGCGAAGCTCCTGAGCCTCCCACCGGCCGTTCGCCGAAAAATGCCCGCAAATCGCACCCCCTCCCCAGAGGGAGGCGTCTGTGCGAATCACCATCCTGAGCGGGACAGGGCCCCACCGAGTACCTCTCGAGAGGTAACGGGGGTCCGCCCATATAGCCAGCGCCTGCCAGGCCTGACCTGTCAGAGGAACCCTGCGATGACGGTCCCCGGCCGAGTCCAGGCGAAGCCTGAGAACCATATTTGGACCACGAGAGCATGTGTAGCCTCCCTAGCGGGAGCACATGCAGTGCTGAGGCCATCAGGCCCAACATCACTGTGCACTCAGGGCTCGACATTAACGGCTGCCCGGTTGCCCCGGGCAACCAAAAAAAACATGGGGCAACCATTTCTTGGTCTTTGGTTGCCCCAGGGGCAACCACGATTTAACATGCAACAAAATATGTACAGCAGCAAACAGCAAAATATACACCAAATAAATGTTTTAATACTTGTTGTGAGTGACATATATGTGACATTTTATTGCTGTTACAATCGAAACGATGTTACTAATTACCAGTCGGAAGCTACGTGATGCATGCTGCACGTGCGGTATGTTTAACGAGTACTGACTCGGACAGGTGGGGCTGCTCGCACACAATCACAGCGGCTGCAAGACGCAAGAAGAACCGCGTCCGCCCGCAGCCCCGCACAGAAACAAAGGACGAGGAAATTGTCATTGAGGTGAAATACTAGTGCGTCTTTGAACGGGACGGAAAACGAATGCTATACTGCAAAGCATGTAGCCTACAACAAGCGCGCTTTCCCCCGCATCGGCGAGTGTCCGCACGGAAAAGTGAGTCAAATCAGCAGACGCGCCCCTCCACAAGGCTGCTGTGCAGATGGCTTTCGCCTGGCCGTGCACACCCCGAATTGTGTAACTACGTGGACGCGGCTGGGCGGACAAAGTGGAGTTTTCAAGACTCCAGCTCACTTCCGCGAGCAGAAACCCACACAGTGTATAAACGCTCCACACGTTTCCTCGTCAAGATTCAGTCTCTCATTTCCGTGCGACAGTCCAAACTTCAAGCATAATTCCAGCATAACGCTATACTGCAAAGCATGTAGCCTACAACAAGCCTACAACATACACCTCGACCAGGACATCCTTCAAAAACGTTTTTACCACCGCGTATATGTGCTGAGGAATGATTTGCATCCCTGGCCTGTCAGCCTCTCATACGGGGTGAGAGAGAGAGGGATTGCAGGGCCGCTTCTGGGCCTTTTGGGGCCCTATGCAACATCAGAGTGGGGGCCCCAAACCACTGTCATCATAGTATCCCTGAATGAACATGAGGAGGGCAGGCCCGGCGTTAGGGGCGGGCCTGACCGGGCCGGGCCTGACCGGGCCGGGCCCCCCCATTCAACAAACTGCCCCCCCCCCCCCATTTTTTTTTTTTTTTTTTTTTTGCTAAAAACGTTTTTCTGTTTTTCTGTTTTAAAGTTTAACATGGAATCTGGCTGTCATTAGGCATTGATTAACTCAATGCTATTGCTAACTGTTACTTTGAACATCCATTTGCAATGATTCTGGCTGGATATTAACTATTGTAAATTTGTCACAATGAATGCAATTTGTGCACAATGTGTAAAATTATACACTTAATATTAATTGTTTAGGCCTAATTATTTGTAAAGTCACAACACATTAGAGATGTGTGTAGTTCTTCACAGATTTAGCCTCTTAATTTTGCTCTCAAATGCACCAGGTTGACAAATTTTACTTTAAAATGTACAAAATCTTCTTCCGGGGGAGAATCCCCCCGGACCCCCCTTGGGTAGCTTGGCCCCCCCAAGCTAGGGGCAGGCCCCCTCTGTAACTTGGGTCTGGAGCTGGGCCTGGAGGAGGGTAGGCTACTTAATTATCAATAACGCTTTTAATTAATAAATTAAGCACAATATGAACAATAACTGTTAAAAAATATATGAAAATGAAAGTTCACAAATATTAGTTAAATCCTTTCAGTGCAAATGCATTATAAAAACAAAAAATAAGATTTGTTTAGAAAACGAAATGACACAAATTTATTATTATTATTATTATCATTATTACTACTACTACACCCGGTGCGCACACTGAATAGGCCTATTATACTATACTATAGATTATTATACTTACTTTTCTGTCACATCGTCATTATTAAGCCGGCTTATGACTGCATAGTATCTTAATTACTCAAAATATAAGGCGACTAAAATTGGGCAACCATATTTTTATTCGGGCAACCAAAAGCTCTTGCCAGGTTGCCCCTCCGGCAACCACTTTTAAAAGTTAACGTCGAGCGCTGGCACTGATGCACTGACACCGAGGGCACAGACCTAACGTCCTTGGCTTGCTGTCCGAACCGTGCGAGCCTGTCTCGCAGGAAGTATAGCTCGAGCCCCAGGAAGGTCGCCGCCTGCGCTGGGACGAGGCAACTCTTCTGCCAGTTCACCAAAAACCCTAAGGTTTGCCGGTGATCGGTCACCACCTTGGTATGTTCCGCGGCACGGACCCTCGAGTCGGCCGCTAAGAGAACGTCGTCGAGATATAGGAAGACGCGGATCCCCCTCGCGCGGAGGGGAGCCACGGCTGCCTCCACGCACACCACTTGGGAAGCCGAAGGTCCAATTTTGGACGTATGGAGGCCAGATCGGGGGTCCCGTCGAACGTGGGTGGGCAAACTGTAGCGCGTATCCCCTCTGGAGGGTGCGCCGTAATGGGGACGGGGAACATAGATGCTCCCAGGCATCGAGCCTGTTGGACAAGATGGTCTCTCAAGATGGTCTCTCAAGATGGTCGGAACCCGTTTTTTTCTACCACTCGGATCATACTCTCTTCCTCAATGTCCCCATAGGAGACAGTGAACGGTCATCAAAAGCAGAGAGCATATGAACTGAATCAAGTCTCTCTGCCCGCTTCGCGCTCAGAAAAGAGTATCACCATCTCAAAATCGTGGATAGCGAGACTGAACATTTTAGAAACACATTTCTCAAGTTAGAAACTATAGAAATGATCCCTGAAAGTATAGTCATGAGCATATTGCTGGGCACCGGGACCTTTCGATCCGGTGCCCTGATGGGGGGGCGGGACGTGAGAGGCTACGCCCCCCCGCCGCATGGACAGTTCCGTAGAAGCTGTGCATGCTGGGGGAGAACTTCTTACGCAAGCTCCGCCTACTGACGCGCTGTTGTATCGAAGTAACACCCCCCCCCTGCCGTGCGCCTTTCGCAGGCTGGGGGGACTGCGGAGGAAACGTTCTTTCTCGAGACGCACGTGGACTTGTCCGACAGTGCGGCCCCCAGGCGAGCTCTCGACCAGCAATGAGCCGTTGGTGCCATTGATGGTGGGCTGTCCTAGGAGCCTCTAGCCGAGGCCAGGCCGTAGCCATGGACCAAGGCGAGCCTTGATGCTGGGTATGAGACCCTGGGCGAGCTCCCGACCGAACTCGGGCCTTGGGCACCGAGGACGGTGGGTCTAAAGCTACAAGCCGCAGGCTGGAACTAAGCCCAGCCTTGGTGAGCCAACCGGTGGGCTTGACCTGGGCGCTGCCAACCGAGGCCAGGCCGTGGCCATGGACCAAGGTGCGCTGTGCCCCCTGCCAGGCTCCCTGCACTTGCAGGGGGCGCCCCAACACGGGAGTGCGACCCATGGAGAGCTCCCAACCACCCCGGGCCTTGGGCACCAAGGGCGGTGGGCTTGTCCTTAGAGCTACAAGCCAAAGGCTGGCACTGAGCCCAGACCTTGGCGAGCTGTAAGCCCTGCTGGACGCGTAGCGCCAGCAAGGAGCAGTATGTCTATTGTAGCGGAGGTAGCTCGCGCCCAATGTACTTAGCACACAGATACTAACTGCACCGGTGCACGCCAGCTATCTGCAAAATACTATCGTTCTGTGTTAAACAGTACTAAATATTGCTATCTGCACCTATGCAAGGCAAGCTAGCTTTCACACTTCTTTGAGAGCGGACCTTGGTCCGCTCTCAAGAGCTTAGCTGCGGACAAGACCGAGGGTTCAAGGCGCCTGTGCAGCGTGCTCGTGCCCAAGGCAGAACACGCACTTAACGTGCCGATTCATACTCGGTAGGGATGTTCATCAATTATCGAAAATCGATAATCGATCGTTAAGGATTGGAATCGATCCTGTGGCATTTGGATCGATTTTTTAATTATTAAAAAAAAAAAAAAAAAAAAAAAAAAAAAAAAAAATTTGACTAGGTTTGGGTGGAATTCGTTCCTCCTCGCCCCACTCCATTGCACAGCCGACTAACGTGAGGTGGAGCTTCATATAGTCTCTAGTTTTCTGGCTGGGCACGGGCCTTTGTGCCAACAAAACTGTTTTAAACATGAGAAATTCACACCGGCATGCGCCGGGGACAGCAGTGTTGGAGAGGAGACACATTGAAATAAAGAGTTCATTGAGGAGAACACGTTGTCTTTCGTATTTTCTACCATAGGCATTCATTTTGTTAAAAAAAAAAAAAAAAAAAAAAAAAAAAAAAAATGAAAATATTGAAAATTTTCTAAGTATTAATAAAATCGATAATCGATAATTGATCGTTAATTCTCACCGATTATCGATTTTGGAAAATTTTCAAAATGAACATCCCTAATACTCGGCCAAAGTAGTTTTACACACGGCCCATCCCCTCCCTGACCTTCCCTGCTCAGTAGCAAGAGGAAGCAGGAAGCTAACCACTAATAGCAAGCTCCCGCAGGGCGCACCCTATTAGCGGGAGTACTGCTTAAGCCAGCTAGCAGGCTAGCAAGAAGCACAGGCTAGACAGTAAGCAACCCGGAGGCTAGCGAATGTGCGCGTGCAATGGTAACGTAAGCGGCAATAGCCCATCCCGAAGGGGGGGCACCAATACCCACAACCTGTTAACCCGAGAGAACAGATGTGGAAGCCACTAGCTAAGCTAGCATAAGCATTGAGAGACAAGCGTGCGCTAACACAAGCCTGCGTACAGGCCGGTGCAGTGCGTCTCTACCCTGAGTAACACGGGGAAGCAAGCGTGACCGCAAGCAAAGGCCAGCGGCCCGCGAAGCTAGTCAATCTCAGAAGAAACTCCTCAAAGGGAGTTGCAATCTAGTAGATGCTAATTGCACGAGGCAAGCAACACTTAGCAGACAAGCAAGCTGGCTAAGATGGCGTAAGTACTGAGAGAAGCGGCCCACACAAGGTGCGGGGCGAGCTCACCTAGCTAGCGAATCGCCCAGCTAAAATCCCAGATGCCAGTAAAAGCTACACTACATTTATGTAGGTCACAGCAACGCCTGTGCGGCGTGCTCCTGCCCTTAGGCATGCACACATCAAATTAATTGTGCCGGTCGTAACCGGCTAACAGCTAATACAGCACCTAGCTGTTCCCCCCTCTCTCTGCTAACAGGAATAATGGGGTTAACGTGCAAGCTAAGCCTGCAACGGTAAGAGCTGGATTGCTACACATCACTAGATACTGGCTGCACGGGGGCAAGCTAGCTATCTAGCTAACTGAAGAGCATGGCTTCTAGCTACTACTCTGCTTAAGGGGCGCCCTACACAGAGGTAGCTGGCGCGAAGTACTTAGCACACAGACACTAACTGCACGTGTGCACGTTAGCTATCTGCCACAAAACCGGGTGCGTTACCCTGTCTGGGGACGCAGCCAGATAGCTAGAGTGCTACAAGGTAGTCTAAGCTAGCTGCACTGAGCAAACTAGCTAACTATCTAACGCGCGCGCTCTAAAGCCGGCGCCTAAAGTACCTAGCACACGAAAACTACCCACAAGGGTGCCAAGGTAGCTATCTGTAACAACTGGGCTACTTAGCCTCTTTGTTCCTGTGCTACGTGGTACAAGCTATTTGCACGTATGCAAAGCTTAACAGTTTGAGCGCGGACCTAAATCGGCCCTCAAACGAAAACGCTGCCCCAGCCAGGGGAGCGAAGCAAAGCTACACAGCGGCAGCAATAACCACTATACGGCGATAGCAGTAGAGCTACACGGCGGTAGCAATAAACAGTTAACTAAGGAAGATACTCTTAGCTTTGATGACTTGTTCCGACGCCGCAGGGTGAAGGGTACAGGGTCGGGTCCCGAAGCCTGCTTTATCCCGTCCACGCGAACCTCCTTGAGGTTGGCAAATCAGACGAAACGAGCCTAGTATTTCTAAAGCTATGTAAAGAGCTAAATCAAAGTTAACCGTGGAGCTTATAGCAAACACGTCTTTCCCAGCGGCTGGAAGAAAACGGAGTGATTATTCCCTGGGCTGGCAGGACGTGACGTAGTCACGTGGATCCGTGTCAGGCCCAGGGGGTACCACGCCACCTACGGGTGGGTGGTCAGGTTTTAATGAAAAGTAATTTTGGAGCAAAATAACAGTCTTCCATAGGGCTGCGTTGCAGCGTTTAAGGCACTAGTGAGAGCTTGAGTTCGAAACGAAGTAAAACCCAAAACCAGACACGGACACAGTCTTGATGCTTAAACTGAGATTGTATTTAATAAGTCTTTTAAACGTAAATAGGCTATAAGCCAAAACGTAGAACACAATAATAATGAGTGCGTCTTCAGAGCGCACAGGAAGTCCCGTCCGCTTTGGCGGAGCGCACAACGGCGCGTATGTAGAGCAAGGGCGGCAAGGCAGGTCGGGAGAGGCAGGCAGAGAGAGTCAGGTTTCCGTGGACAAGGGCGGCCAGGCAGATCGAGATAGACAGGCAGAGAGAGGCAGGTCGGCAGGACTCAGGCAGACAAAACCGAGAGTAGCGTCAGACTCAGGCAGGACTTCCAGAATAATAACCAGACGCCATCTTGTAGAACCCGAGGGTATATATAGCCCTCCTAATTGATGGGCGGACCTGCCAGGTAATGGGCCACACCTGGTGTAACGCCGCCTCCACTCAGCCAACCAGCCTAAACACACGCCCACAGACAACAGGGAACAGATACGGGTTAGTGAGAGGAAGAGGATTGGCCAGCATCCATGACACCAAGTCAGAAACACAGCGGCGTTCAGTTCTGCAGCGTGCCTCTGCTTTTCCTGGGTAAAGCTGTGTTCACACCGAGATATTTATTTTTCTCCCTGTCGCTTGATTCAACCCTTTGGAATCGCTCTGTCGCTGTGTTTAAATCGCTCGTCAACAGGCACAATTCCGAGGTTGGAGCGTAAAGGGGTTTGAGGAAGGGTTATTTTAAGGGTAATGTGGTATGCGCCATGCATTTACTTGACTGATTCTTCTCTTCTTGTTCGTCCTAGAGGATAGGAAAGAAAAAGAGATTAATTGTCCATGAGATCAATTTGCTGCCTCCAGTAGCAAGCAAATCTTTGTGACAGGCCTTTCCAGTTTTCTTGTCTTCGTTTGGAGAAGTACTCTGCGTACAAGGCCTCTGGCATCAGGTTTAGCTTCCAAAACTCTCCCCATCATCCATGAGCCTCTAGGAGCTCGGCAATGATGACAATGGGCCCTATCGTTGTATCGGCGTAGAAACTGCATTTAAGGCCTGACGCAGCCCAGATTAGTGGGTGTGGACCAGCGCACTCGATATCTTGGTGTCGGCGCTACACGCAGCCTCAACCATTATAACCACGCCTTTTAAGCGTAAAATTATGCACAGTCCGCTCATTGGAGAAGTGCAGTAAAGAGTCACACGCTTGCCTTTTAAGCTCCAATTCCAGGAGAAATCCAGTAAAACCAGACAAAGCCAAGTGCTCTGCCCCCCCCCCCCCTCCCTTCATCCCGTCTGTCTGTCTCCATATATAGGCTATTATTCCATATTATTATGATTCTCAAACCAATCTAACTGCAGTTTAAATACTGTAAGCATGTAAATACGCTACACTAGCAAGATCAAAGTGATTTTTTTTTCTAAATGCATCAGCTAGAAAAATATAGCCTATCCCTATATGATGAGATTAATTAGATTGGTGAAAGTTTGTCCAGAAAGATATTGTTTTCTCTCCCCTGCTGCAGGTAGGATGATGCACATAAATATAGCCTACATTATGTAAAGTCATTGCAGAAATGTGTTTTTATTGTAAAACTAAAATGTGAATTAGAGCCAATTTATTGGAGCGGACATCACAGTAGGACATGACAGTAGAAGCGCGTTACGCTGTCACTTATCTAAATCACGTTAAATCGACAAGGGATATATATAGGCCCAGGATGGCATATATGTTTCACATAGGGTGGTGTTTTCATTTCGATGTTTTATTTGGTCCAATATTGAACGTTTCTACAATTGCAGGTTGTGTTACCATTACACATTATTTAGATCTACCTTTATATCTATTCGGCTCATTTGGTTGCTATTTAGTAGCGAAATGGAGTAGCACAATGCATGCTGGGAGATTACACAGGGAGTGAACTTACAACTTCTTTTTCCTATGGGACGTGTGTTGTGTCTGTCTGAGCGAGGGAGTCAGAGAGAGACAGAGAAGGGTGACAGAGAAGAGGCAGAAGAGCGCTCCTCGCAACTGGCGCACTGAATAGGCCTGGTTTCAGAGAGAGACAGAGAAGGGTGACAGGGGAGAGGCAGAGGAGCGCCCCGCTCAACTGGCGCACTGAATAGGCCTGGTTTTCAAAGATATCATTAGGCCGGCATTTAAGGCCGAAACGCCCATTCTCGCCCATTCAGGGAGTGCGCCACGCCCATTCAGCTTAAAGCGCATTTACCAGCCTAAAGCCATGTTGATATCTTCCCGAGACATGCGCAAGGCACGTTTTTTAGCGCCGAAGGCCCGTTTTAGCGCCGAAGGCCTGTGGGAGAATAGGGGCCAATGTCTCCAGGGGTGAAGTTCCTTCTTGCCTTTGACCATTTTTGTCTCTCTTGCATCACAGGCACATATTCAACAATCGATCTTTTCCCCAAAAAAGATCTGCATTATATTGAGCCTGTTTCCACCTCTTTCTGGTGTACTGATCCTTTTAGTCAAAAAGTCCAGGTGGTAAGGCTGGCTTCCTCTTCAAGAGGAGAATGTGATTAGGTGTGAGGGCCTCAAGGTCATTTGGGTCATCAGTAGGGGTCGACCGATATGGCTTTTTCATGGCCAATACCGATACCGATTATCGCGAGTCAAGCAGACCGATAACCGATATTTTGGAACCGATATATATTTGCAGTAAAATAGAAAATCTTGGTGTCAAAATTTTGAATAACACGACCGATTGTTAAAATGCATTTTCTTCAGTTTATCCAACTGCAATATTAATTGAAAATAGTCACACTATTATTAACATTAAGCAAAGTGGTGTGTGTGTGTGTGTGTGTGTGTGTGCTCAATCTAGTGGAGACTTGGGCATATTATCAAGATAAAGCTGTGGACTTATACTTTTAACAAACTAACACCGACTCACTACAGTAACAAGATAATAGAGGGTTTCCCTCCGCTTACACCTGATAACCTCACCCCCAGGCTCTCAAAGGAGAATACTGAAACAAACATGTTCATCCGTGCATCCTCCAAACAAACAGAGTCTGCTGACGAAATGTCTCATCCTCGTTTATTCGGTTCCTTGTTTCATTCGAAACAAACAGAGTCCGCTCCGCTGACGAAATGTCTCATCCTCGTTTATTCGGTTCCTTGTTTCATTCGAAACAAACAGAGTCCGCTCCGCTGACGAAATGTCTCATCCTCGTTTATTCGGTTCCTTGTTTCATTCCAAACAAACAGAGTCCGCTCCGCTGACGAAATGTCTCGTCCTAGTTTATTCGGTTCCTTGTTCCAGGCAGAGAACAGAAAAAAAGTCCGCTTTGCAGCTTGCCCAGACATGCCTGCAGCCTGCCAATGTATTTGCAGAATTTTGTCATTCTTCTGATTTTTTACTTTGACTGCAACAATTGAAAAGACACAGTCATCCTCAAAACCAGCCACAATATGAACACATGTTTGCAGTGCAGCTGTTGGAGCACTCACTGGCTGTCCTTCAGGCTGCCCAGGGAACATGCCTTTGTCCTGTCTTTCAATGTGAAGAATTCCTGGGTGCTTCCGGCTACACACATCAAAATCCAAGCGACTCCTGCAGTCTTTGCTCATGTGGCCCATTTTGAGGCAGCCAAAACAAACTCCCTTTTCCTTTAAGAAGTGTATCTTGTCCCTATGAAGCTTCCCTTTGAACTGTGAGCACTTTTCCACTGAGTGATCTCGTATTGTGCAAAACAGACAGCCTTGAAACTAGGGCTGGGCGATATGGCCTCTAAAGAATATCTCAATATTGTTCGGCTATATCGCGATACACGATATATATCACGATATTTTGAAATCTCTCATAAATGCCCGATTTAACCCTTTGATGCATACAATTACAACATTATGATGATTTTAGTAGTCCTTGCAACATAAGTCTGCATCAAAACATTCTTGTTTATACTGTATTCATTAGTGGTTTCTATTGGAACAATTTTAAACTTGCATGCAAAAAGGGGGAAACCAAAACCAAGTTAAATTGAACAAAACAGTATTTATTTACTCAAGGTAATTGTACTGCACATTGTAGTAGTCATTATTGCCTGTCCAGTGTGGTACATCTCAAGATTCAAGATTTTTATTGTCACTCCATGGTACAAGTATCACGTGTGAAGTTCTTGTGCTGTGGACTCCGTTTACAACATAGTGCAAATAGTACAAATATAACAGGGCATATGGGTGCAAAAACAACAAGAGACACAACAAGCAATAAGGCAGTATAGTGATAAGACAAGTCAGAGACAGTGGCATATTCACTGCACATAGGTGCACGTGTCGGGTGCATACTTTAGACGTGCTTAAACATTTTAAATTCTGCGTATTTGACATACAGGTGCAAATAACATATTCCTTATTAAACATACAATTAAACTCGGCATTTTAAATCCGGCGTATTTGACATACAGGTGCAAATAGCATATTCCTTATTAAACATACAATTAAACGTTAGACATACGTAATGGTAGCAGCTACAGTACGGTACAGTGCGGCTACTACACTATTTGTGTATGTTAAGGAGTCTCGTGGCCTGCGGGAAGAAACTGTTCCTCAAGCGATTTGTGCGTGCTTTCAGAACCCTGTATCTTCTCCCTGAGGGTAGCAGGGAGAACAGGCTGTTGTGGGGATGGTTTGTGTCTTTGATGATCTTCAGGGACCTCCTGAGGCACCGCTGTTTATACAGTTCATGCAGATCTGGCAACTCACATTCTGTTACGTGCTGTGCTGCGCGTCTCACTCTCCGTAGCGCCCTGCGGTCCATGGTGGTACAGTTCCCGTACCAGGTGGTGAAGCCGCCAGTCAGCAGGCTTTCAATGGTGCCTCTGTAGAAGTCCCTGAGGATTTCTTTCCTTAGCCCAAATTTCTTCAGGCGCTTGAGTCCGTGTATTCGCTGTTGGGCCTTTTTGACGACAGTGGCGACTGTGGCCGGCCCAAGTCAGGTCCTGGTGGATATTGACTCCCAGGTACTTGAAGCTGTCCACCCTTTCCACCACTGTGCCGTTGATGGTGATTGGGGGGTGTGCGCCCCCCCCCCCCCCCCCTCCTGTAGTCTACAATGATCTCCTTGGTCTTGGAGACGTTCAGAGAGAGGTGGTTGTCCTGGCACCATTGTTCCAGGGCCCCCACCTCCTCTCTGTAGGCCGTCTCGTCGCTCCCCGAGATCAGCCCCACGACTGCTGTGTCGTCTGCAAACTTCACGATGGTGTTAGAGGTTTGAGTCGCCACGCAGTCGTGGGTGTAGAGGTCGTACCAGAAGGGGCTGGAGACGAACCCCTGGGGCGCTCCTATGCTGATGGTCAGTGGGGAGGAGGTGAGGTTGCCCACCCTCACCACCTGGCGGCGGTCTGTCAGGAAATCCAGGATCCAGTCGCACATTGCTGTGTTAAGTCCCAGGTCCTTGAGCTTGCATACCAGCCTGGAGGGTACTATGGTGTTGAATGCTGAGCTGTAGTCCACGAACAGCATTCTTACGTAGGTGTCCTTCCCCTCCAGGTGGGACAGGGCGGTGTGGAGCACGTGGGCTACTGCATCCGCTGTGCTCCTGTTGGGGCGGTATGCGAATTGTAGCGGGTCGTGGTCCGGGGGCAGTGTGGGGCGGATCTTTGATATGACCAGCTTTTCAAAGCACTTGCTGGCTATTGGTGTGAGGGGTGGTGGGGGGGCGGAGGGGGGAGTGGTGGTGGTGGTGGGGGGGAGGAGGGGAGGGGTGGTGGGGGGAGAGAGGTGGCAGGGGGGGAGGAGAGGAGGTGGCAGGGGGGGGAGGAGAGGAGGGGAGGGGTGGTGGGGGGAGAGAGGTGGCAGGGGGGGGGGGGGAGGTGGCAGGGGGGGGAGGAGAGGAGGTGGAGGAGGAGGGAGGGGGGGTGATGGGGGGGAGGAGAGGAGGAGAGGGGTGGGAGAGGAGGGGGGGAGGAGGGGAGGCGCTCTGGCAGAGGGGTCGAACCTGGCGTAGAACGCGTTGAGTTCGTCTGGCAGGGTGGTTGACTCGTTGTTGTTTTGCTGTTTTACCCCTTTGAAGTCAGTGGCAGCATGGAGTCCTCTCCACAGGTGTCTGGGGTTGTTGGAGTCCAGTTTTGCCTCCAGCTGCCTTCCATATTCTCTCCGCGCTTTTTTTATTGTAGCTCGGAGGGCATATCTTGTCTGTTTGTATTGTTCTGGGGTCCCGGACTTGAAGGCGGTGGTCCGGGCGTGGAGTGCAGCCCGGACATCACAGTTAATCCAGGGTTTCTGGTTTGGCATTATTTTGGTTATTTTTTGGGGGATTATGTCCTCTGTGCATTTTTGTATGAAGCCTGTTACAGTGTCTGCATAATCGTCCAGGTCTCCTGCAGCCTTGAACTCTTCCCATGCTGTTTGGTCGAAACAGTCTCTCAGGATGTCCTCTGATTGGTCTGACCAGCAGTGGGCGGTTCGGAAGGCCGGGGGGTGTCGCTTGAGCTGTTGTTGATACCTGGGAACGAGCAGGATGGAGGCGTGGTCCGATCTGCCGAACGGGGGTCGGGGTGTAGCTTTGTAACAGTGTTTGATGTTCGTGTAACACTGGTCCAGTGTGCGTTCTCCCCTTGTGTGGAAGTTGATGTGCTGATGGAGTGAAGGCAAGCGTTTCCTCAGGTTGACTCTATTGAAGTCGCCTGCCAGGAGCATTGCTGTTTCCGGTTGTTTGAGCTCCTGTGCGCTGATCGCGCGGTGGAGTTCCTTGGCTGCGTTTGTTGCGTTGGCTTGGGGGGGGATATAAACTGCAGCAAGGGTGACTGACGTGAATTCCCTCGGACTATGATACGGTACACATTGGAGCATAACGTATTCCAAGTCCGCTGTGCAGTGAGTTTCAATGTTAGTGATATTCGCACACCAGTTCTTGTTTATCATCAAACACACGCCGCCGCCCCTCGCTTTCCCGGAGCGCTCCTTGTCTCTATCAGTCCTGTGTATACTGAAGCCGGGGATTGTAATGGTATGATCCGCAGTGTCGGCTGAGAGCCAGGTTTCAGTCAAACACAGGACGTTACATCTCGCTATGTCCGTTTGGAATTGTGCCCTTGCTCTTAATTCACACATTTTATTCTCCAATGATTGGACATTAGCCAGGAGTATGCTGGGCAGTGGTGGTTTATACGCTCGCCTTCTCTGCCGTGCGAGGAGACCCCCTCGTCTTCCTCTCCTCTGTCGTTTGAGTTCAGGGAATCCAGAGAGGTCGGGAGCCGTCCAATTTTGTTTGGGATGTTTTTGCGCATTTCTGATGTTTATCAGCGCGCCCCTGTTGTGCCTGTGCTGATGCCCTCGTTATCGTTGTTATAGTTGATGTTGTCGTTGTCCTCCATCTTGCTGGCCCAGTCCCTTTGAGGGGGGGGGGGGAGACGCAGTGGGAACAATAGAACGTTAGACCGGCGGTAATCCACAGTAGTCCACGCTGTTGTTGTGTTCTCTTTTTGCCAAAAAAGTGCACTTACGCTACTATGTACACTGTATAAAAGACACTGATATATACACTAGTTATTTACAAAGCGAATAGAAGCAAAGAAATTATAAACAAAACGAAATTACTCTAAAAAAAAGACCTATTCCCTACAAAGTTCACGGAGCTCCACAGCTGTTCTCTGCTCTCTCCAGGCGCCCACTCACTGATATCTCCTTTTTCTTTGTCCCCTCTTGTTTATACTGTATTCACAGTGGTTTCTTTTAAACTTGCAAAGAAAAATGAGAATCACAACCAAGTTAAATTGAAGATAACAGTAACAGTAGGCTTTTAGCAGCTGATACATGAAAATACATTATGCCTCATGATGTAGGCCTACATACTGTAGCATGTAGCCTAGTTCTTTAAACAACAAAAACATATCAAGTCAAAAGCAATGAAAAGTGCACTCAAGAAACCCTAAGAAAGACATTTCAAAATATAATATAAATAAATTAAATTGCACTTTTTGTGCTGTCACTCAGACATTTGAAACTATACATTAAAGTGCACTCTCTGTGCATGATGTCACTCAGACATTTCAAAATATAAATTAAAGTTAATTTTGTGCATGTCACTCAGACGACATTTTAAAACAACATAAGTTAAAGTGCACTTTTCAGACAACAGGTTATTTCAAAAACAGTAAAATAAAAATAGCTGCATTTTGTGCATGTGTCCAGTGTGTTCGTGATAACCAGTGAGTCCCAACAGGTGGTTGTCTAGAGGTTTTTTTGCACAATCCTATCAATGGCGTCTGGTAGGAGAGAGGCCCGGTGGCATGTAACGATATTCCCACTGGTACTAAATACCCTCTCCGATGGGGAACTGGTGGCGGGCACATACAGATACTTTTGTGCCAAATATTTCACGTGTCAAATATTTCCTCATGGTCCTTCCACCACTGCAGGGGGTGTGATTCACTGTCTGGATCAGCAGACTGCGCTCTCTCTGTGATGCTGTGGCAGAGGATGTTGCTCTTTTGAAGTAGCTTCCAAGAGTTTTCTTCTTTGGTGGCTCTGCTGGCTCTGATGTTGTTGATGCTTCATGAGGCCGTGAAGCAGCTGACTCAGCTGTGTTCTGAGCAGACTCAGACAGCATCGCCTCCATCTCCGATATGGCTCTGCTCTTGATTTCCCTCACCTTTTCTTCTGCACAGTATGTTGTTTTGAACCTGGGATCCACCAAGCCTAACATGTCCAGGAGGTCGTTGGTGGCAGGGTCAGCATATTTCTCCCTCAGGTAATCCAGGATGGTGCTTTTGATGGACTGGGTCAGCGCAGTGTCATCCTCCTGATGTGCCAAGAGGATGGAGTGGAAGAGATGAAGCACAGGCTTGACATAGGACACTGTTACGTAGGCCTCACCCGATAGCATTCCAAGAGAGGTTTTAGACCCTTGTGCAGTGATTGGAGCGCCTCCAGGTCTTGCCAGGTCAGAACAAGGTGCCGTGTTTTCTTGTCTTTGGCTAAGACTTGAGAAATGGCTCGCTCCTCCTCCAACACCCGCTCAATCATTTTCTCTCTGGATCCCCACCTGGTAGGTCACTCAGTGATCAGCTCTGAACACGCTCTAATGTAATCACAATGGGAGATTTCTGCATTGAGGTAAACACGTTAAATTGTTCACTAACTTGTCCTCTAGAACGCTTTGAAGTCAGTTTTTCATTTTCGTTTAGGTTTTTTTCGTGATTCTTGTCCAAAGTGCACCATCCAGAGCAGAACTGCAGCTGGGCCGTAGACAGTACAAACACAACATTCTCCCCCCTCCCTCCTCCTCAGGGCTCACCCTACAGGCGAAACAGTCTCCTGCCTGGGGTGCCAGTTCGGCTAGGGTGCTCTGTAGCCCTCACAAAACAACAACAAACAAACAAAAACAAAAATCGCTGGTGTGCGCCCAGGCGCCCCCTCCTTTTCTGCACAATCAGTGCCTGAAATTGGGCGCAGGATTGCGGGAATCCCTCATCTGTTTGCGCGAACCAATGTCTATGTTATGGTGCAGGACGCTGCATACGACTGGACAAGCTGCTTGTCACAGACAGCGTCAGTGCAGCAGCTGAGTAGCCTACGTCAGAGGTGGTGGTGAGTGTCACTTGACCTGCCTTAGTGCCTTCTCCTCCCCGTCAAAAGTGAACCAGGAAAATACATTTTAAAATGCTGTAGGCTGCTTTAGTTTAGTTTCCCTCTTTTTTTTGTTTCTGCTGATTCATATAAGACGAACCCATTCACAAAGCACCCCGGACGTTTTTTATTGTGAAGAACCTACAGATACAGCTGTGACTATTGACAGAGAGGGAGAGCGAGAGAGGGGGGGGGGGGGGGGGGCGGGGGGACGTGAGTGAAACAGCAGAGCAGATTGTGGGAGAAACCAACGTGCAAGTAAGGAGCTGATGCTGCTGCCTGCTGCTGCTATCCAGAGACGTACACAGACAGTTTAGGGGCCAGGTCAGGTGCATAAGTGAAAACGGGGCACAGAGAGTCCTCCTCTCTCTTCTCTCTGCACAATCGAAGTGGTTGAGTGGTTCTCAATGTGGGGTCCGGACCACCAGTGGTCCTTCAGAGGATTCCAGGATTCTCTGTTATCTCTCAACCTAATATATATGGAATTCTGGACAAAATCATATCTAGGCTAGGGCTGGGTATCGTTCAAAATCTTTCGATATCGATACCGTTTCGATACTTTGATTTCGATACCGGTTCCTGAACGATAATTTTTTCGATACCAATTTTTAGAAAAATCCATTTTAACAAAAATAAAACTGCATTACACATTGACAATTATGATACAAATCTTTAGTTTTTTTCAAGTTTTACAGCAGAAAAAAAACTACTGTATTTAACATAACTTTAAGTTGTCTAAACTTATTGCTGTCCCTACAAAAAAATATTGGAGTACTAAATCAGTGCAATAGTTTTCAGTGCAAAACGGAGAGTTGCAAATGAGTGTTTAATATTCACTGATGCAACAGAACGCTATTCTTGTCCAAACTAATGAGATGGCTCCACTTCATGCAATGAAGACAATAGTTGAGCATTGACTAGCCTATCAATAATGGCACAAAGTGAATCCCATTTATATTCAACAAACTATCATGACATCAGCGTTTGTTAACAAGTTGCTAAAAATACATAATGGGCGATAACTGCCCGCTTGCGCATAACGTTAACACTAATTAATTGAACATCTAACGTGTGCGTTGCAGATCAGTGTTTAATGCTCACTGCTGCAACAGAACGTCATTCTTGTCAAAACTGATGAGACAGCTCCACTTCATGCATGGAAGACAATAGTTGAGCATTGACTAGCCTATCAATATAGCCTTAATGGCACAAAGTGAATCGCATTTACATTCAACAAACTATCATGACATCAGCGTTTGTTAACGAGTTGCTAAAAATACACAATGCCCGCTTGCGCATAACTTTACCGCGCCAATTAATTAAACGATCTAATGCTAGATACAACTCACAGCCAGACTGTCAGACTGAGGGATCTGATAACCGCTAATCAACAACAACTTGCGTAAGCGGACCCACCTCTCAATTATTTCTCTTGTCTGTCGAAACCAGTCCCAGCTCCACTTGTCTCCGCACCGCACGCTGCCTGCCTCAACAAACACACACCGGCTAAAGTGGGCGTAACTTTCCCTGCATGCTTCTACATGACAGCCAATCACCAGCCGTATTAGAGCGTGGTGTGCAAGCATGTCGCATGCTTATAGGCTCAATGACACTGTTTTGTTTTGGTATCGAAAATTGGTATCGATTGACAAGGGAGGCTTCGATACCCCTTAGTATCGATGTTTTCATTTCGGTGCCAAGTAAGTATCGAAACTCGATACCCAGCCCTAATCTAGGCTACATTAAAAAAACAACAACAACACAGATTTGCATTTGAGAGACCAAATCTCATCATATGGGGGTCCATTGCCCCAATGTGAACTAAATTAGGGGTCCTTAACTCATTCACTGCCAATGACGTGTTTGACGTGTTTTTGTTTTTATGAGTGCAGCGCATAGTTGAAACACTTACCCAGCCTGTGACATAGTTTCGGGTCCCTAACCTCAAAGTCAAGCCGACAGCACGTTATCAAACACATACCGCAGCTGTTGTTTGAAATTAGGAAGAAGGTGGAAAGGAGGAGAAACGCGCTTCCTTGTTGCAGAGGAGAAACGCCATTGAAATGCCCCCTCGCCGCGCTGCAGAGCTGATCGACTTGCTGCAGAGCAGCGGACATCGAAACCGCGGTAGTCAAACCCGTGACCAACATGATCGATCCTGGTCCCTGGACCCCGTTCCTATGTGCCAGCCTTGCTGCAGGGCGAACCTGGATTGCCTAGTCAAACCCGTGACGAACATGATCGATCCGGTTCCAGCAGCGCCTGGTCCCAAAGCCAAGCCGCGGACCCGTTCCTGTCGCAGCATTCGTCCCAGCGAGAGGAGGGAAACGAGCAGCAGAGGAGGCAAAACGCTGATGGGGAAGGAGGGGGAAGGAGGTGCGATCTAGCAGCAGCTGTGGAGAGAACTCTCTCTCTCTGTGTGTGTGTGTGTGCGTGTGTGTGTGTCTGTGTCTGTCTGTCTGTCTGTCTGTCTGTGTGTCTGTCTGTACACTCACTCACACTGAGCAAACTGTATTGTTGAATGTAAAAAAAGCACTTCATATATATATATATATATATTTTTTTTTATTTTATTTTTTTTTGTCATTTGTGTCATAATGAATAATATTTACATGTCTGATGTCAATACAGTTCAAAATAAAAGAATTGAGAGCGAGTTCTGCCTGATATTGTGTGCTGTGTACATAAATGCCATTTTCTGCAATTTCTTTTCTCAGAGAGACCTTTTGGGAGAAAACAGGGTGTATATAAATGGCTATAAGTAGAGTACAGAACATGCTAAAAGCTCACTTTTTTTTTCCTGGTGAACCCAGAGACGTACATCTTCATTTTGAGGTATTGCAAATCACTCTGGTGCTAATAGATAATTTACTGTGGGTCTTGAAAGATGACCAACAATTATGAAAATCTTTGGCCTGTGCTAAATATTGGCAGTCCTAAACTGGCGGTGAATGAGTTAATATGAAAAAGGTTGGGAATGATTTACAGCAACACAATGCCATTTCCTTCCTTTTATTTCTATTTATGATTATAGTGGCTTTCATAGGCTTTGAGTTGAGAGGAGCCGGGAAAGGGTACAGGGAGAGTAGGGGAGTTACTATCTTGAAATCCCATAGTCTTTGGTTCATCTTGACGTCAGATTGTACCACATTTTGTGCATTTTTAGGGCAAAAAAAAGCAGGTTCGAACCCATAGAGGGCACTTATGCGGCTGAAAATTATACAAATGGTACAATGGTAATGATACAAATAATACAATGGTAACAGTTTGGTCTCAAATGTGGGAATTTTGCTGAAAAAAGGTGTTTTGGGGGTTAGTTACACTTTGTGTCGCTGTATATAGTGCCCTACCGCCTCAGTGAAAACAACAACGCTAACTAGCTAGCAAGCTAACGGCAGAAACCTACACGCTAGCTCGTTGCTACACGCTGAAAACGGCAAGTTTGGATTGTTGGAAACTATTTTCCAAGGGCACTGCCGCTAAGCGCCGCCCATCGCAATCCCACTATGGAGACCTGCGCCGCCAGACTCCGCAGACGGAAGGGAGAGGAGGCTGGCCAGCGAGACTACACTTTAAATATTTATTTGTATAGTATGCAGACTTTTTTTAACACTGTTTTATTTTATTTTTTCCCCCTAGGCCACAGTTTAGGATATGGATTTGTTAACTATGTTGACCCTAGTGATGCAGCCAGAGCTATCCAGACACTGAATGGACTAAAGCAACACTCTACAACTATGAAGGTAACATGCAATAAGGTGTTCTACAATTCACAATCCAAAGAAGTCATCTCATGTAACTCTCCTGTGGCTCCTGTGCCATCCGCTACCTACCTACATGTCAGCCCAAGGAAGTAGTACTGTTTTGATAGCTCATGTATATTGAGTTTTACTTTCATTTTATATGGTGAATTCTATCTGATTAATTATCAAGTGTTTCATTCCTAAGGATTACTTTACTTCAATTAGATTTTTTGTTGCTGTGATTTCCTTGTATACTGACTGCACAATTTTCAATCGGGCCAAGCCAAACTACTCCCTAGACTAGCTGAATTAGAGTTTGCTTATAGGAAAAACAATCAGATAATACGTAACCTATGCCTTTGATGTATAACAAATAGTTTTAAAATAACACTTTGCCTGATTTTAGGCTAATTGTTATACAAAAAAAAACATTTTGTTTTGTTTTTGTATGTTGGCAGTGGTTTAATGAAGCTTTTGTCACCTCCTGTTGCCAGGTGTCGTATGCTGTGACCGACTCCGATGCCAACCTGCATATCAGCGACCTGCCTAAGACCATGACCCAGAAAGACGTGGAGGACATGTTTGCCCCCTATGGACGCATCATAAACTCGCGTATGCTTGTTGACCAGGCTACAGGTAGGACAGGAGAATGAAGAGATCCTTAACTGTTTTTTATTCTCTTTACCAACTAGGGATGCACTTTTTCCACAAATTCCTGAATCGATCGATTAAATGTAAAAAAAAAAAAAAAAAAAGATCCAAACAATACCAAATGCATTTTTTCCTCAATAAAACCTTTATTTATACAGCAGCAACATATTGTATATTTCTCACAGCATTGCATAGCCTATGAAACATAAAAACGTAGAGGCATAACTTTGAGACATGTCAACATTTGCCCAGATTCCGTGCTGCGGCCGCTGCATAGATGCCTCACTTACCGCAGATTGTTTATTTTTTCTGCTCGCCGTGCATCGCAGCTCTTAAACGCTGAGCTGATGCCAAGTTGCTCCAATGGTTTCTCCAGTCCAGGTGAGACTAGGAGGAGCCAGGCAATTTATCAGAATCAACATTGTTAAAGTGATTGTTGTTGGTGTACGCCAAATCTTTGCATGCGACACTTCTTTTTTTCTTTCCAAAATGCTCCCACACAATGCTTCTCCTCGCCCGCTTCTATTTGCAAAGGTGTGTCTTCCTCCAGACCAAAGATGGCTGCCAGGAGCTCAGTCAGAGCAGGGTCAGAGTTCACTGCGTGACGTGTCTGAAAAGGGCTATAGTGATATAATTGCGCCCTCTGGATGATCATTGAAAAGTGATTTGAAAACACCCTCCTGACAGAACCACATTGTTGTTGTGATCAAGTAAATTTTCACGTGCTCGAGTGAATGCTTAACTCATTCTCTGCCAGGGTCATTTCGGTCTGTGTGCTCCCAGTGCCAGGATTTTGAGCATATTTCCTGATCTTCCAGGACCCACAGAATATTCTGTGCTAGGAATAAAATTACACAACATATCTCACAATAAAGCAGAGACTCTCTTCTTACCCCTTGTAAAAAACTGAAACTCGACCATGTTTCCTTGTTTAGTTACAAGCAGTGGAAGTTAGCTTGTTTTCACGAAAAATGCCCTCCTTGGGACATAAATGGGAGAAAAATAGGTTTTTAGTGAAGGGCACCGTTTCAAGCAGAACTCTCTTTTGAGCCTTTTATTTTTTGCCTCAGTGACACATCAGACATATACAGTATTTGTTTTCCCAAATAAATAAATAAAAAATAAAAAATAAGAGAATGTATTTTACAGTTGCCATGTGGATTTTGAGCTTAGCTTGATAAAAGCATAAACAAATGGAACGAACCCTTGTGGTCACACTCACACACTCTCTCTCTCTCTCTCACACACACACACACACACACACACACAGGAATAACGAGTGCTGTAACGTTACCTGCTGTCACGTTACCTCTCATAACTAACGTTAGCACAGAAGATCACACAATAGCTACGTTAGTGCTGTAAACTTTGAAATGTTTATGTGACACATGTTTCGCCTTGGTTGCTGGGGACGGGTGTGTGACGCGGTTTGACGCGTTTGACGTATCCATGTGATTCCCCTTCCCTTGAGTGTGACAGAGCTCTCAAGCTGGCAAGCTGGCAAGAGGAAACGTGAAGCGAGTCATGCCGGCGGCATAAGTTATAAACAATGCGTGACAATTATACTCGAATGTTGTGTGTGATCATTTCATCTCAAACGCGATACAAAAAATAGGCTACTTTTTACCATCGTTATCGCTCCAAGTGGCACCCATTTCTCCTCCTCCGATTCATCCGTGTCAGAACGCTGTGAAGGGGAGCCTTCGTAGCAACAACAAAAACGCTGGCGTCTTCCTCGCCATCGTCGCCAGCCGAGAACTCTGGATCGGACTCTGTTTCGACCACAGGCTCCACCCATAAATACTAAACTAGCGGGTTGCTTTTATCAGTTTGACTTGAAACAATGTCACAGGCTGGGAAAGTGTCTGATGTAATGTAAACAGCCAAAACATGAAAGTACGTCCGAGTACGTCCTTGGCACAGAACGCCATTGTAAAAAGTACGTCCGAGTACGTCTTTGGCAGAGAATGAGTTAACGAGCAAGTAATCGATCTTCGATTAATTTTTTGCATCCCTATTACCAACAGATATCTAACGGGGGAGAAATGCCTCAGTTGTTCACCAATTCTGTTTTAGTGGGGAGCACTCTGTCCAAGCCAACACACAGACACGGGGTCAAAGTTCACAAAAGGGGATATTTATTTTGACAATTAAAAAGGATAAAAAGAGTCCCGGCTAAAAGTATTTAAACCAAGTCCCAACAGCAGCAGGGGTCCGCAGTCCGGTTCCTTTGATGTAAAACTTCTTCTCCTCCAGATCCCCGAATAGTGCCTATGAGTAGAACCGGCAGTTACTGGTTGTCCGATGTCCAGAGACAATACTATGGACTGTCTATAACCCTGAAGTTTGCGTGAGGACATAGGGCTCTATCTTCCCCTTGGCCTTAGGTGCTAAACTCCCGTTAAACGCAAAAAAAACACGATTTGCGCCTGACTCGGGAAGATAGCATCATGTTTTTCCGCCTCGAAATGCGCTTTACGCTGAAGAGGCGTGGCGCAGTGCCAGAATAGGCCAGAATGAGCATTTCGGCCTTAAATACCAGCCTAACGCTAACTTCCCACTGTCCTCCAGACTAACCTTTTACGCTAGGTACACCGGTGCACCTTACTTTTTAATTTAGGTGCACCCACATTTTTCACCACGCCTTTTGGCACCGCAATAATAAATTTTAAGCGTTACCTTCTTTGTGATGTTGTATACATATTGGCAAATTATTAAATGATACGATCAAAGATTTTCATGTCAATAAACGTCTGTTAAAGTCACTATCACCAACCGAGTTAACACAGTGGGGATTGAGCCTATGGCCCACTGATGGAAGCCTTTGCATTTTAAGTATTGCAGCATTTATGAACTGGGTGTCTGTGATGTGATTATCACCTTACATTAGGAGCACATTTAAGGACACAATGATTAATCTCCGATACATTACAATTTAGTTTAATTCAATTAAAGTAGGCTACCATTCTCATGATGCACTATGAATGTCTTACCAGATAAGAATGACTCGATAACCATTTATTTATGTCGTTTGCCTAACATTATGTAATGGTGGTCATGATTGTGGACGTTCACGTTAGGCCTACTGTGTGATTAGTGACATATCCCACAGTGTGCTATGAAATTATAGTCTCACTGTGCACTGCAGACAGTGAAAAACTGTAGCAGATAGCTGCTCTTAGATGGTCTAACATTAACAGACAGCTTAGTCATATTGTCAACAACACATTTTAGTGATCTTGAATTACATGTTGGTAACGTTAGTAATCCCAGAATTGGCTTGATAGTTAGCTAGCATCCCGCTAGCGATGCTAACATTAGATGCTAAGATGTCATTGTCATGCCAGCCAACCTAACGTTAGTCAGAACTCGTCTGCTGAAGCCGTAGCTTTGTCTCCTGCGTAAAAAAACACCATCTGACACATTTTAATTCAATCTGTTTGTGACTCCGATTCCGGTACGAGGGATTCTGGCCGCACACCAGTAATAATCTGGATGGCTGGCTGCGGACTGTCCTGTGTTCTACTAGCAATAAGGACACTGGTGAAAGTGGGCCGGAACCGTCCGGTGCGCAGTTCCGGTAAGACTTTTGGTGCCTGAACGCCGTTGGGGGAAGACATGCAGCTGCCTGTCAATCAAAATCCGATTGCTGCAGAGTGCAGTCGATCCATAATTCCCAACAAGGAAATGCATGGCTGACGATAGGGTAATAAACAACAGTCTCTCTCATAAATTGCTTCTAAATTGTTCCGTGTTTTAGACCTGGCTGTCAGTGGTTTTTAATCCGTGCTGTGTAGGCTGATTTGCGCTTCCAGCACGCAGCTCCTGAATGCCGCTGCTGCTGCTGCACTGGGGCTGTGTCAAGTCTAGTCTCGCTTGCGGCTTGCCTCCGCTCCGCCAACAAAAACAGTTCCACCAGGATTGCACGAGTGTAGTTCCCAAGCAAGCAAGCAAGCAGAAACGGTAATATTTCCAACCACTGAGAGGCAGCGATGTGCCGCAAGGCATGGGTTTACTTTGTGGCAATTGTGGGGCGAACAGCAGCTAACAGGCTGGACACGAGGAACAGTGAAATGGAGTGATACACACACGGTGAAGTGCCAGCGCTGTTAACGTGAAATGGATGGCGGTAGGCAACTCTTGTCCAATCAAATTACTCGGCCGGAACTAACTGTTGTATAAAGGTGCGTTTGATTTATTGTTCCCGGACATTTTGCGACCAAATGCACCTACTTTATTAATGCAATTTGCACCTGGCAGCGGGCAAGGATGGATAATAAACGAGCCCAACATGTTTGCCATTGTTTTCAGAACAAAAGGAGCAGAAACATGCAACGAACAATAACTCAAATGTTTATGAGGAAGGAGAGAGATAAAGAAGCAGATAATGTGGCTAAAGTTAGAAGAAGAGAGCAAATTGAGGGCCAGAGGGAAGAGGCAGAGCCTCTGCAAAATGAAAACCCACCCTCAGATGCAAATACAGGTGATGATGCTAATTTAGACCAGAGAATGGACATGAAGTTAGCTTACTAGCAAACACAGTCTGTGTGCATACAGTACAAAATTTTGTATGTATCCTACACATTGTAGGATACATTTTGAGATATTTTATTTTACTAATAATCTGTTCATTAATTTATCTGCCCACTGTTCTGACAATTCAAAGACAGAGACTGTTTGACTGTTGATGAATTTAGTTGTAAATGTTATTCTAATTTAATTAAAACAGTTGAGGGCCAGAGGGAGGAAGAGGAGACTCAACAAGAAGCAGCAGGTCCCTCCTCAGAAGAAAGAACAGGCGATGGGGGTGGGAGGAGAACAATATGAAACGATGAAGGTTGGGGTAGTAGCCTATAGTTCCTGCAAGAAATTCAAACCACTTTCACCCCTGAATAAGGATGATACGATGTCCGGTCGGATTTTCAAAGTAAAACGATTCGGCCCAAGTCTAAAGCGCTCAGAA
The DNA here is from genome assembly GCF_964638095.1 of Poromitra crassiceps. NCBI lineage: Eukaryota > Metazoa > Chordata > Actinopteri > Beryciformes > Melamphaidae > Poromitra > Poromitra crassiceps. Next base: position 10,242,766 of record NC_139642.1, read on the forward strand.
GCAATTGAAAATGTTTTATTTTTGTATTTCCCCTTTCTATGTGAGAGATTAGATTGACCGCGCTGCATGCTGTGGTACAAGAGCAGAGTGAGAGAGAGAGAGAGAGAAGGACGCTACAAGACGCTACAAATTCCAGGGTGCACCAGTGCGTATAAATATTTACATAACACGCACTGGCAGATTTTAAGGTGGGAAAATGCGTGTAAATACACGCACTCTGGAGCCCTGTTCCCAACTGGCGTTCATTTTGCGGTTAGCAAAACCAGGCCTTATTCAGTGCGCCGCCCCGGAGATGCACCCACGGCCTTATTCAATCACTCTTTCTGCTGCTATCTCACTCTCTCTCCCTCTCTCTCTCACTCCCTCTCTCTCGCGCGTCAATTTCTGCCCGGTGCAATGATTCTGTCCAAACTCTCTCGGGCGTCAATTTCTGCCCGATGCAATGATTCTGTCCAAACATTCACCAATCTAATCTCATCATGACATCCAGGGATAGGCTATATTTTTCTAGCGGATGCGTTTAGGACATTCTTCTCACTTTGATCTTGCTATAGTGTAGCGTATTTACATGCTTGCTGTATTTAAACTGCCGTGAGATTTGTTTAAGGAGCATAATGGACAGACGGGGATGGAAGTGGGCAGAGAGGGAGGGGGGAGCTCAGAGCACTTTGGTCGGGCTTTTCTGACCGGCCTAGATCGCTCCGTGGAATCGGAGCTTGAAAGAGAAGAGTGTGATTTGTTTACTGCAGTTCGACAATGGCCACAGTTGTGAATAATTGTACGCTTAAAAGGCGTCATTAAATGGTTAGCGCCGAGGACAAATTAGGGAATGTGCCTGACCACGCCCACTAATAGCACTGCGCCAGGCCTTAAATTAGCGTTTAAGGCCAGGAGGAAGACAGAGCCCATAGCCTACATGTAAGCTGTGATACTTATGTTGTGAATAATTCTACCTCATTCTGTTTGTTTGTTTTATTAGCATAGCCTACTTGCCGACGTCTTGCTCAATTGACTGACGGTTTAAGTACCCTACTTTTCAGATTAAGTTACCTTACCTTATTATCAGTGCTGTTCAGGTTAATGTAGGATTATGTAGGCTAATGTTGATTATTGTGTGCTAATGATAGTAGCCTAATTCTGTATCGCTTTATTGGTGAGAGATGAGAGAGAGTCTGTGTGTGATGTCATCTTATTAATATCGATTTAGGGTTTTAGGAATATTAGAAACATGTTTATTTTGGGGTGCACATTTTGCTGTTTGCTGTCCCTATTGTTTATATGTTAAAATGTCGTTGCCACTGAGGCAACCACAGGCCAATATTTTCTTTTATGGTTACCAAGGGCAACTGGACAGCTGTTAATGTCAACCACTGGTATCGGATCGGTACTCGGTATCGGTCGATACTGGACCCCCACATATCGGAATCGTATCGAAGGCAAAAAAGGCGGATCCGAGCATCCCTACCTTTCATAGACAGGTTAGGATCACATCGCACTTCACATGAGACATACTGGCTGGTTTTGAACTGCCTGTGAGAACAATGAATGAATATCGAAGAGTCTGCCTACTCCAGATTAAAACTAAGGGCCCTATCGTCGTACGGCGCTATCGTTTGCGCTGCGTTTGCGCGCCTCTTATTGCTATCTTCTCAGCGTCTTAAACTATCGTCTGCCTCCACCGTCCAGTTTTGCGCTGGGATGACGCAGGTGTAGGCGTGGCCCAGGCGTGTCCGTGGGCCTCTAGCCTATCATGTGTCTCGCGCAAGTGTCATTTAGCGCTCTGGCAAGATACCGTCGGTATGTTCCGAGCGCAAAGAGAGGTCTGGGCGTTGCCCGTTCCAAAATAGGCGTTCCAGCGCAATGTGTTAGAAAAAATCGCCTTGGGTGCTCTCAATTTTAATGCCAGGAAATAGCTGGTCTTATCGCAAACGCAGACGTACGCCTGAGAGCAGACAGTCTCCACATCGCCGTGCAGTGCAGGAAATCCTTGCTTGGATCCATTTACGCACGGCATGGATGTCACTCTCCACTCGCGCCTGCACACACTCTTCTCTCCTCGGAATGCCACGTTGATTTTCAACTATAGCCTACATTGCAGAAAAAACACCTTGATTTAAAAATGAGAATTACTTTGTCATGGTTTTATTAGGCTACATAATTCCCGACCATACAGGTTTGTGGTGTGAGGTAACAATAGATTGCTTTTGAGAAAGTTGTGATGGTGTTGTGTAGGGGTGTCACAATATATCGTCCCACGAAATTTCGCGATAGTAAAACGTCACGATATGTATCGTTGAGATGAAATCTCATATCGCAAAAAAAAAAAAAAAAAAAAAAATTCTTCCAAAAAATAGACTAAGAAACGTCTTTGTTTGTTGAAGTTCAATGTGTGGAAAGTAGTTCAGTTGAACAAGTCTCTGATATGAAGAGACACATGAGAAGTTATACAGGAGAGAAACCATTCAATTGAGTTTCTGGCAAAACTGTTTACTTGACAGGAAAAACTGAAGATGCATAAAAAATAGATAAAGAAAAGTCTTGTTGTTTGAGTTTGAAGAAAAACTGAAGATGCATAATGAGAATTTATACTGCTGAGAAACCTTTTAGTTCAAAGTAAATCTAAGTGACGGTGTAACTCATTCTATTTCAAGATAAGCCTTATCTCCAATCTCATGTTTTTTCTAGTTGTTATTGTAATAACAATTTCCCACAACAGCATGTTTTGTATTTGTGCATTTCAAATAAAATACTACTTTTCCAGTCATATATTGTCATTATTCAAGTTTAAAAAAATATTGTTAAAATCGTATCGTATCGTATCGTTATCGTGAACCCAGTATCGTGATACGTATCGTATCGTGAACTGAGTGTATCGTGACACCCCTAGTGTTGTGCCAAGCTGCCTCTCCCCACCCTGGCCGGCCCAAAACACCGACCCACACCCACCACCAAGCCTGCATACCCGTCCAGCTCCCACCTGCTCGGGGAAGACCCCCCTCCACCACCTGGCACACACAGACTCCTGCCCCGCCAGACCCTCGTTCCCCTAATCCAATTCAAAACGCATAATTTTTTCGCACAACACCTGTGTCCGGCCAGTACAGTAACCTCTTTCCCTGCAATTGCACGCATGTAAGACCAGCTTCTCCACAGCGCGGATGGCAGCTGAAGTCCCTCTCGCCATCAAGCAGACAGTGACGGAAACATGTGTCTTTATGTGCGCCAAAGGGAAAATTACAGACATTTTACATTTACATTATGTCATTTAGCAGACGCTTTTCTCCAAAGCGACTTACAATATCACATCTATATGTAACATCAATATGCCATCTCATCAAGAGCACAGAGAACAGCATGAAACACAATTAATGACAGACTAAATTGGTGGGATTCGATGTATATATGTATTAATAGAAACACATAGAAAATAGCTGATTAATAAAATATGTGCTTGTTGAACGAAATTCAACTTCTTCAAATAGAGCAGTATCACTCATCGCGGCTCTCTCAGTACGCTGCGTAATTACGCATGCAGTATATTACCGCAGCGGAGATAGAAGAGAGCCCGAAAAGAGATAAGCATACAGACGTTTGGGCAGCAGCCCTTTTTCAGCGTGTGAAATGGCAATAATACACAGGTGATTCACAGGTGGGCATCAGCACATGATTTGATTTCTATGCATGACAGCCTCACATCTCTCTCTCCCTCTAGGCTATCTTTTCTCTGTCCCTCTTTCTCACTCTAGTCCCTCTCAGTGAAGGAGGAAGCTGCTGACGTGACGCTGTGGTTTTATGGGCATGACCACACCTCCACAATGCTTTTGGGCATAAACACGCCTATACAGAGATGTGCGCCGAGATGACGTGAAGCGCAGCAGGCCCACACGCCCACAATTAGAGCTTTGTGCTGCGCTATTCCAGCGCAAAACGGGTGCCAACGCAAAATTACCGCCATTGGGAAGATAGAGCCCTAAATCTTTGTTTTTGCGGTCTACTCGTTTCTTTTGAGCACGCCATGTGAAATGACTTATATCTCTCGCATTTCTCCGAGTCTCTACTCGCCTCTACTCCGTCCGTGTGTCACTGACACTCTCTCGCCTGCAGCACTGAGAAGTAACGGGCAGAATCTAATCGGATATTTGATTGACTGAGTAGCATCACGTGTGATGATTTGCAGCGCATGCATTGGTCTGTGAGCTTCCTGGCAGATAAACCAGTACCGTAAAGAGAAAAGCATGTGCCGGTTAAAATAGAAAAGCTCCGTGAAATGTAACAATTCTCAATGATTTGTAGGTTATAGGGCTCAGTCCGGATAGGACGGCGTCTGGGTCCGGATGCGGGCCGGAGTCCGGACTTTGAGGATTGCTGATTTAAAGGGTCCAAGGCACAGCTAGTCCTTTGCATTGGGTCAATAGCAAAACTAGGTCCAATTAACAAACACGCCAACTTGAAAAAAAGCCAATCAAAATCAGACTAACACAAAACAACCAAATAAAGTATAGGCTAAAGACCCAAGCAACTGATCATGTAGCCTTGGACTGGTAATACATCTGCATGTAGTAAAGAGAGGTACTTAACTGGGAGGCTTGTATCCAGAGTTTGAAACTAACACACCTCCCAAGGGAACAAATATTGGTAAAAAGTTTATTGTCTGGATAAATCAATGAACGTCACCTGCCACACTAGCCAGCATCTTTTGGGCTTTTGGGCCAATTGTGGTGACTTATGTACCACGTACAACCTTTATTTTTGCTTGTTGTCAAACATTGTCTCTGCTTACCACCATACATTATCTGTGAGCCTATCAAAGCAAAGCATAGCCCCAAAGTGACCCTACTACTGTACTTCGTATACTGAATACTCGTGCAGTATTAGGGTCACACTCAGCTCCATAAGGCAATAGGGAGGAACGGCTGTTCCGATTGCAGAGGAGAAGCTTCCTAGTGCCGACAGGAACCTTGGGAGTTTGAGTATTTCATGACATGTTTTGCTTCCCAGGTGCGCTGGATTTGATGATTTGATCACTGATTGAGCCGCCGTCTCCGTGTGACTGCATGTGTTTCCTCGCCGCATGCAAGCTGTGCACCATGATAGTGATATCAAACACACCCTGCTGTAAATTCACTACAGGCTGTGGAAACAATTAAACCTCATTTACTTATTACACCTGACTGGTTGTTTTTCAGATATGATCTAGCTAAAGTGAACTAAACAAGTCAGATCCACTATAAATATTTTTCAGGAGATGCTGTGATGTAGCCACAAGAAAGGTGCAAAATTAATGTTTTTCAGGAGATGGCGCTGTGATGTAGCTAATCGAGAAAGATGCATTATAAATGGTTTTTCAGGAGATGTGTGATGTTGCTAGCTAGGTTCTGAACAAGAAATATGGTTAAAATGTTTACAGTAGTTTTCCTTTCTTGCTGCACTACAATGTTACAATGCTGTGAGTAGCTAAACACAAAAGATGCAATATTAATAGTTTTTCACGAGATACTCAGTATTTAATTCTGTGCTAGGTTCTAAACAAGAAAGAATGTTTACAGATGTTTTCCTTTCCTGATGCACTATAACTGTTTACAATGCTATAGTGTAGCTAAGAGATGACAGAATTGAACAAATTATATTTCAAATAGCTGACATGTGTTGTAGAATACTTAGATTTGTTTCAAATGTGTTTACATTTGGGGCTTTAACACAGCTTTTGTTGCACAAAAATCAAGAACTTTTAAATAAAAATGTATTAATTAATGGCGCGTTGTCTCAAGTGTACATATAATGGCTCGGGGAACGGTCCGGCCCCCGGCCCCTTAGGTTTCTGACAATGTGGCCCCTGAACAATTTAGTTGAATAGCCCTGGTATACGGAGTACAGTAGTAGGGTCACTTTGGGGCTAAGCAAAGCAATGACTGTATCAAACACGCTGTAATGTTGTAGAAATCCATGCAGCAACACATTTAACGGTATATTAAATATTTGGGCCAGTAACAATTATTCCTTGCACTTATTTTTTCTGTTCTTCTTATTTTCGGACACTGCTTGCATCAGAACAGAGAGGTTCCTCTCAGTCACCACCTGCCCTCTCTTATATAGGTCTGTCACGCGGAGTGGTGCTTATCCGGTTTAACAAGCGGGCGGAGGCAGAATTCGCCATCAAAGTCCTGAATGGCCAGAAACCACCTGGAGCTTTGGAGCCAATCACAGTGAGATTTGTCCGCAAACCAAACGAGGTGAAGAACCCCCAGCTCACCTCTCACCACCAAGCACAGAGGTTCAGGTGAGAGCAGTTGTGAACACACACATACAGCAATTACAAATGACTTGATCTGCCATTTGAGAGGTATTACAGTGCTACAGCTTTATTAGAAGTTATTTGAAGGAGTGCTTTGTGGTATTCTTCCAGTGTAAAGGGTTTGTCTAATGTAGGTCTGTCGCAAACGATTATTTTCTTCTCGATCAATCTGACAATTTTTTCGATTAGTCGATTAATCTAACGATTATTACAATATATTTTAAATGTATTTATTAAGTGTCCCAAAAGGGCAATTTGGGTTGCAAAAAGCGTAATACATACATTTCACTCTTTCACAAAGGTGACCTGGCCAAGAAGGCAGCACAACATGTCAACAGTACATAGAAACATACAACAATACAGCAATACAATAATATAAAATGTGATTCTGCAAATCTAGTTGCAAAGACATTGACCAATGGTCTCACGTTCCATGTCCTTCAGGATCCCGCCAAACTCAGCAAGGGAGACCAATTCTGGCAATTTTAAATCCTTCTGAAGGGTATTCCAATCTAAGGGGGCAGCGTATTTAAAAGCTCTTTCTCCCCACTTGGTGCGAGGATGCGGAGCAGTGAACTGGAAATATCCTAACTGGAGTTAGGATATTTCTAAATTTATTTAGAAATTATTATTAAATGTATTTCTAAATTCTAAACCCTTCTAAATTCTGGAAGATGATTAAATCATTGTCCTCAGGCTCAAAGGACACTGTGCTGCCGAATACATTAAAGCGGAATGATGAGATCATTACAGACAAGAAAACTATGCTAGACTCCTTGAACCAGCACTTTATATCTTCTGGGTTGTTGTTTGAGCAGGAAATGCCACAAGAGATGAGTCAACAGGATTTCTCACTGTCCGGGGAAAATGTTCCTTTTGACTTTGATCTTGTGCTTATGACTAGAGAGGAGGTATGTGATGCTCTCTTAAGGTTAAATGCCAAGAAATCATCCGGTCCTGATGGCTAATATGCTAGCGTGATGGCAGGCAGACAAGAGTCGGCTAATTAGCATTGGCCGAAGTTTTGCAATGAAAGCTAGAACAGTTTCTTGAAATGCATTCTAACCAGCCGAAATATTAACATAAAACAACACAGCGTATTGCTGGTGGTGGCCGTGACACCGGCGCTGCCTTACTGGGGCAGTTGGTTAGATAAGCTATCCGGGGGGGGGATGCAGGATTGCAGCCGAACACCCTCTTGAGGCAGTGGAGCTGCTAGGCCCAGTTGTCGCAGCCATTCCAGCCTGATGTCCGAGTCTCCGGGAAACTGATTTTTTGCACCCGGGAACACAACACTTTCGACCCATGACTATTGACGTGATTTTTATAAACAAACACAACCTAGGCTATCTGACGTACTCTAAAACTAAAGCATGATCACTCATTATAATTGATTGAAGTATCTGTTATGTACTGTATGATCGATTTGTGAGTCAAGAAGAAGTCTATACGGGAGAATGAATGATTTAGTGGTGAGAAAGATGTGCTGTTTTATTGTTTCTGTGGATTTCCATTTCCTGGTTGCTGTTCCTGTTCGGTTTAATGCTGGGTTGAGAACTGTGTTAAAATCCCCTCCAATTTAGTGTCTGTGACATTACTTAATTATGTGAAAAATCTATGAAAGACGGAGGGGGTCGTCTGTGGTGGGTCCGTAGATATTTGCTATGGTCAGATTGATATTGTTGATTAATGTGTTTAAAATAATTAATCTGCCATCTGGATCAGTAAGCTGGGATATGATGCAAACCATTGTTGTAGCTATTGTATATAGCTCAATATTAGCTTGAATGTCTGATTAAGAAAATGTAAGATATATGTTCTTAAAATAAGAGTAATTTTCTAATGCGAAACATGCGTGACAAGATTTTTATTTTTTTTTAGACAAAAAAGACTAATATCCTAGAAACAAGATTTTTTTTTTTTAACTTTCTTGAAATTCTGTCTTTGCAGTGCTGCCAATCACAAAGCCCAGAGACAGAGCAGCAAGGTTGGTGTCCGGGAGCTTGATGTTAGCAACACGCAGCACACCAGTGAAGAGCAACCATTATGTGGCACCTTCAGGAACAAGCCCACAGAGGAGGCTCAGAGGCTGTTGAGCACCACTGCTCCTATAGCCCCAAACACTTTCAATGTTCCTGCTGTTAAAGCAAAACAGAAGAAAGCTGTTGCTACAGCCCCAAACACTTCCAATGTTCCTGCTGTTAAAGCAAAACAGAAGGAAGCTGCTGCTACAGCCCCAAACACTTCCAATGTTCCTGTGGTTAAGGCAAAACAGAATAAAGCTGCTGCTACAGCACCAAACACTTCCAATGTTCCTGCTGTTAAAGCAAAACAGAAGAAAGCTGTTGCTACAGCCCCAAACACTTCCAATGTTCCTGCTGTTCAGGCAAAACAGAAGAAAGCTGCTGCTGCTACAGCTCCAAACACTTCCAATGTCCCTGCTGTTGAAGCAAAACAGAAGAAAGCAGTTGCCACAGCCCCAAACACTTCCAAGGTCCCTGCTGTTGAAGCAAAACAGAAGAAAGCTGTTGCTACAGCCCCAAACACTTCCAATGTCCCTGCTGTTCAGGCAAAACAGAAGAAAGCTGCTGCTGCTACAGCTCCAAACACTTCCAAGGTCCCTGCTGTTGAAGCAAAACAGAAGAAAGCAGTTGCCACAGCCCCAAACACTTCCAAGGTCCCTGCTGTTGAAGCAAAACAGAAGAAAGCTGTTGCTACAGCCCCAAACACTTCCAATGTCCCTGCTGTTCAGGCAAAACAGAAGAAAGCTGCTGCTGCTACAGCTCCAAACACTTCCAAGGTCCCTGCTGTTGAAGCAAAACAGAAGAAAGCTGCTGCCACAGCCCCAAACACTTCCAATGTTCCTGTGGTTAAGGCAAAACAGAAGAAAGCTGCTGCTATAGCCCCAAACACTTCCAAGGTCCCTGCTGTTGAAGCAAAACAGAAGAAAGCTGCTGCCACAGCCCCAAACACTTCCAATGTTCCTGTGGTTAAGGCAAAACAGAAGAAAGCTGCTGCTATAGCCCCAAACACTTCCAAGGTCCCTGCTGTTGAAGCAAAACAGAAGAAAGCTGTTGCTACAGCCCCAAACACTTCCAATGTCCCTGCTGTTGAAGCAAAACAGAAGAAAGCTGTTGCTACAGCCCCAAACACTTCCAATGTCCCTGCTGTTAAGGCAAAACGGAAGAAAGCTCAGATGGCCTCAGACCAGAGGCAGCAGTGGGACTCAGACGGCAGGGACAGAGGATCTCTGGGAGGGGCTACTGCACCCAGACGTGGCACCCTGGCTTCACTCAACCCATGTATGGCATCCGAGCCCAATCTGACGGAGCTCAAACCAACCCCCCAGAAGTTGCGCAGCTGGGACTGGATGCTTGACAATGCAGACTGGGCGGACGACAGTGGACATTTTGCGGGAAACCAAACTGTCAAGAACAAACGCAAAGCGGTAAGAGGAGAAATATTTGTCATATCTCTTGCTGTCAGCATGCAATTTTCCACTTCTTCACTTAAAGGACCAGCATTTTATCCCATTTACTACAATTCATGCATGCTTTAAATTACTAGTGACCATTTTCCAAAGCATACAACACGTTATATTTGAATGTGGTTTTACTACCGTCGTGGCAGCCCCTCATTTCCATTCAGTGTGCTACTGTATGAAAATCAACTTGCAGAGATATGCCACTCACTTGAGATACAGTAGGTAATCCATTATAACAGTTTGATTTTTAGTATGTTATTTAACATGCTCAATAGTACCAGAATCTATTGAAAAACCTTTTGTATCAATTTGTTCAGGGTTAGGTGCTCTTTTCCCCCCATAAATTGACTGGAATAATGGGTTTGTTTTCTGTAAATTTGCATATTTATTATACATAACATTTCAGAAAACTTGTAATACAAAAGAGCAAGTGGGCTCTTTAATTTTTGTCCCGGAAGTGATGTCACACAACTGGAAGTGATGTCATCAGTGATGTCACTTGAGCAATTGTGCATTGTGACATCATCAGTGATGTTTGCCACACCATTACTGGCTTTCCTTGGGAAGCCAAGCAGGTCTGGCCTCGGATACTCCTTGGATGGGAGACTGGTGCTGGAAGTGGTGTTGGAGGACCAGTAGGAGGTGCTCTTCCCCTCTGGTCTGAATGGTCTGATGAATAATCTGATCTGATGAATAATATCCCCAATGCCCAGGGCAGAGACAGGGCACATTCAGTTCTCAACTTTCCACCATGATAGCTGATGTGTGGTGAGCATTCTGGCGCAAACTGGCTGCCGTGCATCACCCAGGTGGGTGCTACACATCGGTGGTGGATGAGTTTAGTTCCCTCCCCTGATATGTGAAGCGCTTTGAGTGTCTTGAAAGGCACTATATAAATCCAATCAATTATCTCGGCCAGGAGATCATGTTTTCGGCCGCGTATGTCTGTGTGCATGTGTGCATCTGTGTGTTATGTCTGTGTGTTCCTCATCTTCTCTCGACTGACCCAGTGTAATGAAAACATATACATGTACACAGGAATACAATCAGTCAGACTGCCCCCGCGTAATCCCCTAATAAAAAAAACGAAATAATTAAAGCACAAAGGAACAAAGACTCGGGTGCTCTGGCTAAATCAAGTTACCATACGCTGGGCTACATCTGAGCCAAATCTACCTAGATTTGCTAGAAAGATGAACAACATTTCAGCTTTTTGCCAACTGGGGTGCTGCTTGATGACATCACTAGGGTGGCAGTACAGTACAGTGGTATTCACCTTATTCACCACGCCCACTTTTTCTCTCTTCCGCGTTCGACGCAACGTATTTGTTCTAGTTGGCGGCCATTTTCTAAATAAAACGTCAGTATGAATGAAGTTTGGCAACATTCAGAATTAAGTTACACAGTGGCCAACTTCAGTTACATGTTCATAACGTTACTGCTGTGAGGAGCCAATGGCTGTACCCGGTCGTCGACGTGTTTTCTCACTGCCAGTAGCCTAACTACAGTACGGTTTGACAGAGGGGGGGGGGGAGTTCACACACGCAAAAACACTAGTCTGGTACTGTTTTGTCTGTTTTTTTCTCTCAGGATGGTGACATTTCTAATGTGGAGCCAAGTGGAAAAAAGAGTAAAAGACGAAAGAGAAACTCAAATAAGGGTAAATATGTTTGTTGTCATTTGGCTATTGCTAATCTCATAGGGAAAATAGAGTGGTATCTTCCATGTATGTACATTGCTGAACTCAAAGCCCTAATGTGAAATTACAGTATGGTGCCCCCTATTGAAAAAACTGATTGCATAGTGATTGATGTACAGAAGATTTTGAAATGTATTGTCTGTATCCTTTGTGTCCTGGAGTAACACAGACCTGTGTTTCAAGTCCCAGTGACTTAAGAAAGTTCTAAAACATTTGCTGTCAATCTACAAGTCAACTCTTCAGAGTGAACTCTTCCACTCCTCCCCTGCCCTGCAGAGTCGGACCAAATGGACCAGCAGCTCTTGGCATTGTCTGAAAGGGAGGAGGAGCTGGTGTATTCACTGGAGGAGATGGACAGGAAGGAGCGCAGACAGCACCTGATCAAACAAAAGGTACCAACACCACTAATCAATCTAGTTACTCAGTAGAATATTACTCAATTCACGTTTGGATTCCCATTCAACTGTCCTTCCTGCTGTTTTAGTTCACTGCTGATCTCAACAATGTGAGAGCCAGGCGCAATGAGATCCGCCAGGGGATGCAAGGTAGGTTTACACTGCCATGGCAACTAGTCATACACCATGATATTGGCACGTCATCGATATCACTATAGAGTACCGCAGGGATGACGTATTTTTGTAGTCATAACGCGGAAGTCCCGGACTTCCGGGTTCTTCACTGTTTCTGCCTATGGGATTTTTGAATGGGTTTTTGGGGCGATGCTTAAAATGAGGTATGTGGTTAATGCAAGCTTATTCAAACGCGAACCTGTGTTCAGCAGGATAATCTTCACACATGAGGACCACTTTCATGAGTTTTGAAGCGTAAATGCGAGCCTTAGAAGTAAAAAGCTCATGCTAAGCTATTCCAGAACTACACACACTGTCGCATAGGCGTCACGTCACTACAGCCAAATTCAAACTTTTATCAAAATAAGCGTTGTTATTATGAGCTGACAGAGAGCAGTGTGTGGGGCGGAGGGGGGAACATGCACCCAATTAGTTAGCAATCACAGACTAGGGATGTAACGATAACCGGTTTTAATGATAACCGTGATCAAATTCCTTACGATAACCGTACCGTTTCAAATTTTCATTATCATTAAAACCGTGGTACCGTGATTACCGTGGTACAGTGATTACAGTGCTTTGAAAAACATGGTAAATACTGTTCATCATCAACCAAAGTTGGCAACAGTCTCCCAGATGCAAAGGTGCAGCCTTGGAGAAATTATTTCAGTGAGTGTATCAATCCTTTTTGACCATTTTCAGATTTTTTTACGAATACCGTGATAATACGATACCGTGATCATTTTGGTCACGATAATCGTGATGTGAAATTTTCATACCGTTACATCTCTATCACAGGCACACACACAAATAAAATAAAGAAGTTTATTAAACATAACTATAAACCAAATGGCAACTAGCATTAATGATAAACTAAGTACTGGCATGAAACTAACAAACATGAAACCCACCACTACACAGGTCTCTACAGGTGAAGAGGGGATTCTCTCCACCAAACCATTGCGAACAAACTAACGTTAGATAATTTCAATCATGAGAGGCCAGTTGGTAGGATTTAAGAAACTTTATTTAGCAATCGGCATGCATGGCAAATACTTTGGCGCATGACTCCATTAGCCAGTGGCGCTGCTCTGGAGGCAAGAGGAGGGCATCTGCATAGGCTAGGAGATCCCCCCCCGTGGGGGATCAGGAGTCACGACTCGTTGGTGGCGGACTGGGGAGGTGGGTGGGGCAAAACAACGCTTCGGAGGACGGCTTCAGGGGAGATGGACTGCCGTGAAGCTAGCTGCTGTTATGATCGGCCAGAGAGAGAGAGGTGACGTAGAACCCTTGCTATATATATGAGGATTAACTGACGTCATATCTGACGTCATTACGGACGTCATACTAAGACTTTGACTGACCACGTCATAGTAGAACTTGACTGACGTCAGGGGTGATCCGATTAGATTATGCACGAATGGCCTTCTGCTTGAAATATGGTCTAGAGACCTCACTTCAATCATGAGAGGCCAGTTGGTAGGATTTAACAAACTTTATTTAGCAATCGGCATGCATGGCAAATACTTTGGCGCATGACTCCATTAGCCAGTGGCGCTGCTCTTGAGGCAAGAGGAGGGCTGGATGACTTAGGGGTTGGTGACTTAGTGACTTAGGGGTTCCCGACTTGGCCTGGGTGACTTAGTGATATCCCAACTCGGCGCTGGACTTGGATGACTTACGGGTTGGTGACTTAGTGACTTAGGGGTTCCCAACTTGGCCTGGGTGACTTAGTCGGAGGGCACTCCTTGCACGGCGGCTGAGGTGGCCGCCCCGATCCCGAAGGAGTGGCTGGAGTAGTTCTTCATCGGGAGGTTGCCATTCTGGAGCGTCCGCTTGAGGTACAGGATGAACCAGGATCTTGACGTGTGGTGACGAGGTGCGATGAGGAACAGGGGAGCCGGGGCCAGTCTGAGGCCTGAGCCTGATGTAGCGAGCCATGGGGAGTAGATTGTTTCCAGGAGTTAGGATGACTTAGGGGTTGGTGACTTAGTGACTTAGGGGTTGGTGACTTAGTGACTTAGGGGATGACTTAGGGGTTGGTGACTTAGTGGCTTAGGGGATGACTTAGGGGTTGGTGACTTAGTGGCTTAGGGGATGACTTAGGGGTTGGTGACTTAGTGGCTTAGGGGATGACTTAGGGGTTGGTGACTTAGTGGCTTAGGGGATGACTTAGGGGTTGGTGACTTAGTGGCTTAGGGGTTCCCAACTTGGCCTCGGTGACTTAGTGACTTCCCGACTTGGCGCTGGACTTGGATGACTTAGGGTTGGTGACTTAGTGGCTTAGGGGATGACTTAGGGGTTGGTGACTTAGTGGCTTAGGGGATGACTTAGGGGTTGGTGACTTAGTGGCTTAGGGGATGGCTTAGGGGTTGGTGACTTAGTGGCTTAGGGGATGACTTAGGGGTTGGTGACTTAGTGGCTTAGGGGATGACTTAGGGGTTGGTGACTTAGTGGCTTAGGGGATGACTTAGGGGTTGGTGACTTAGTGGCTTAGGGGATGACTTAGGGGTTGGTGACTTAGTGGCTTAGGGGTTCCCAACTTGGCCTCGGTGACTTAGTGACTTCCCGACTTGGCGCTGGACTTGGATGACTTAGGGTTGGTGACTTAGTGGCTTAGGGGATGACTTAGGGGTTGGTGACTTAGTGGCTTAGGGGATGACTTAGGGGTTGGTGACTTGGTAGCTTAGGGGATGGCTTAGGGGTGGTGACTTAGTGGCTTAGGGGTTCCCAGCTTGGCCTCGGTGACTTAGTGACTTCCCGACTTGGCGCTGGACTTGGATGACTTAGGGGTTGTGGCCTGGGTGACTTAATGACTTGACTTGGCGCCGGACTTGGATTACTTAGTGGTTTGTCTGGTGAACCGAATTGTGCGATGAGGAGTCCAGAATCCGAATCCAGAGCAGTCATCACATGATGAGATTGATGAGCTGAAAATAAATATGACACATGGACAGGATCGCTAGGTGGAGAGGCAGACATGATTCACCCGATGCCGAGATTCTTATAATAATAGCTTCAACACTTTTTTTTTTTTTTTTTTTATCCTTTCAAGGACAAATTATTTCAAGATTACATGCCAATAATTCATGAGAATGCAAGCATTATTAGTAGCTATTGCATGAAAAAGATACGGTGACGGCCGGTGATGATGTCATCAGATAGCAACCATCTTTTTCCCCAACAAACACCTGTTTGCTACGGACTGCTCATAGCCTTGCTGGCACAGCTGAGGCCAGACCATGGGGAAGTCTGGGCAGATTCACGGTGATTGACGGGACCCGGCCTGCAGCACTGATGCGGGAGTGCCATATCATCTCGGACGCTCTGGGCAGACCGAGAGATCCATGGGGCAAACTGTTCATTCTGGCACAACCCTAGAGCTGAAATGAAATGCTTAATGCATGAGATATAAAGAAACTGGTTAACAAATGAATAAAATAGTTTCACCCCCTTGCAAATGCACCATATACTGCTAGTTTGCAATTCGCAGTGATATGTTATGGTTGGTTATATGGTTATATAACGGTGGGTTTCGCAGCCTCTTGTTACATGACTAGCATGTCACTGTATTAACTGTTTTAGCTTTTGGTATTATTTATGGTCAACAGGAACGCCAAAGGCGTTTTACCTTGAAATTCGTTAACAGGAAGTGGTGAGTTAGGACTGGGTAGCTTGACGCGGAAAAACGTGAAATGAGACAGCCAGCGTGAATGTAAACGACGACGCTGTTACTGTCAGAGTGGTGATAAACAACACGGCCTCAATGCAAACGTTTCAAGCTTTGCTGTTAAGAAAAATGATGATGATCTGTCAACATCCCCTGGGCCGTCTGACTTCGGTCTTAAGGTTATGACACTCAAACTGATGCCCGGACGTGCTCCATGAGCCAAGTTTTTTTTTTTTTTTGGATGATCTCAACAACATGCTGACAGAATTATGGATGAAATATACAATGTGCGGTGATAACGTCACCGTCATCAGGCAGCGACGTGACATCTTTTACTCACGCAACCTCCCGTTTATTTACGGTTAAAGTAAAGACTTAACTGCCCGGTGAGAGGGATCCGCGCCTGCCGTGCAACTGACCACAAGCGACGTGGAATGGGACGGCCTGTGATGCCTGCTTGGAGAAGCCTGGGTGCGGACGCAGCTGAACACCCGGGACAGGATCGGCTGCTGAGCTGTGGCGCGGCCCGTCGCAGTGGCGCGCCCGTGCCTTCTCGTCGTGGCGTACGTCGGCGGCCTGTGGCACGGCCGCTTCACCGGTGTCGTCAGGCGTCTCGGAGGGCAATACGCTCCGTGGCTGATCCGGAACAGGGTATCGTTGTTTAAGCTGTCGTCACTGTCCATGGACTGCTCTGGCTCGGGATCCGACATGCCAGGAGTGGGGTGGGGAGCGTTGAGAGATCCACAGGGATTATCCACGGGTAAAGAGGACTTGGGGGTCCTGATTCGGTCTGCAGATGTGGTGCAAAACAGCCGCAAAACAACGCTTCGGAGGACGGCTTCAGGGGAGATGGACTGCCGTGAAGCTAGCTGCTGTTATGATCGGCCAGAGAGAGAGAGGTGACGTAGAACCCTTGCTATATATATGAGGATTAACTGACGTCATATCTGACGTCATTACGGACGTCATACTAAGACTTTGACTGACCACGTCATACTAGAACTTGACTGACGTCAGGGGTGATCGGATTAGATTATGCACGAATGGCCTTCTGCTTGAAATATGGTCTAGAGACCTCACTTGTTATTATAAAAGATGTCTGGGCACAGGAGGTCTGCAAGGGTGGTACCCTGTGGGTGAGGGGATCCGCAGCAGACACAGGCTGTCATCTGTAGCAGCTCCCGAAACATGTAGGCTATCCATGAATCTGTCTAAAAAATATTTCCACAAGAGTTTCCTCTGTCCTGTTTATAACTACAGTTTTTATTCTTGCTGTGCTGCTCGACATAATGATTTATCAATGTACCTTTATATCAGCCTGGCACAGCTGGTACCTGCTGACTGCTCTCTGTGCTGGCTGGAGAGGAAGCCGTGCCCTCCAGCCCTCTGTGAATCTGTGATAATTATGATAAGCCTGAATTGTGTTATTCGACTGGACTGTCTGCCCTCTGAGAACCGGGCAAGTGGTCTGACGAGCAAAGACAGAGAAAGTATTTATGTTGTTAGTTAGATAGTTTGTTCACCCATCACCTGTGTTATTAGAACATTTTCATACATCATGTATACTTAATATTTTTCAATATTAATATAATTAATTCAACATCATGTAATCACTGTTACAGGCTATATGAAGTGGTATGACAAAAACATCCATCAGAATGTAAATATAGCTTATGTATCTAACGTTATACAGCAGGTAAACCAGTCATGTTGTCTAGCAGAGGTTCCAAAACTTTTCAGACCAAGTACACTATCAAACCAAATTTTCAAAGTACCTAGGCCTACATATACTGTTTTATTTATTTTAGTTTTTATTTTATTTCTAAATCTTTGCACTTTTATTATTTATTTTCACTTATTTATTTTCAATTATATCTAAAATCCAAAGACATCCAATGTTAAATAAAAAGCCAGTGTAAATGTTCAATAAATTCATGATGTTCTCAATGTCAATGAGTAATCGTGTTAAATAATCGTGATCTCAATATCAATCAAAATAATCGTGATTATGATTTTTCCCATAATCGAGCAGCCCTAGCTCATGCTTATGTTTGATCGGGCTCTCGACCTGGTGACATATATGTATCTCCATATAAAGCTTTGTTTTCGCGGTCTATTCGTTTCTTTTGAGCACGCGATGTGAAATTACTTCTATCTCTCGCATTTCTCAGAGTCTCGCCTCTCCTACGTCCGTGTGTCATTCTCCCGTAGGGGATATTGTTTTCCCCATGATAGCGAAGGCTAGGCAAAGGCATGACCCGCCCTTCTCTGCCTCTGATTGGCCTGGTGTCAAACGTTCATCCAATCACATTTGCTTGGCTATCCTGCATATCTGCTCAGTGGGTCAGACAGACAGCTGTTTCGCTTGCTAAGCACCGTTCCGCACAAACATAGTGCGCAAACCATTGCGGGATTACTCCACCTTTATAAATTGAAAATATGCGGGAATTCGGGAAAATGTGTGGGATTCCCGCGCCAAATTTTAAGCCCTGATTGAGGCAGCATAATAAGTGCATAATAAAGGATTTTTTCACCTTAATAAGGCACTGTTCTAGCTTTAGATCCGGTACCTACAAAAAGCATAATAGGTGTATAATAAAGAATTTATTAACCTTAATAAGGCACTGTTCTCGCTTTAGATCCGGTACCTGCAAAAAGCATAGTTAACTGTTAATAAGTGCATAGTTAACTGCTAATAAGGTAATAACAAACTATTTATTAAGCTTAATGAAGTAACAAAACCAGCTAATAAAGGTGGTTATAAAGTGCTTATAAATGTCTTATAAGCTACCAATAAATATTTTTATAATGTGATTATTAACACTTATATAGTATTATTAACATAATAATAGTGTTAATAAGCACCTTATAAGAGCCTTATTACCTATTAATTAACACTTATTAATAGAACCTTAATATAAAGCGTTACTTTTCTTTCATGTGAAAGTAGAGACTCTCTTCTTTCTTTTGGGATATTCAGTCTTCATGAAGTCATAGAAGAAAATATTCTGTGGGTCTGGGAAACTAAGGGGCCCTTTACACGAGGACAGTTTCTGGAAGAAACGACACAATAACGTTTCCTTCACACCTTTTCCTTCACACCTTCTCCCTGTTTACATGAGCGCTGTTGAATTTTTAAAACGCCGTAATGTACATGCCAGGTCGCTAGGTGGCAGTGTGATCACCTTATTCTTTGCCCATACAAGGACGCTTCTGCATGACGTCATTTCGTGATCGTCTTTCCGGGTTTAAACACGGAAGTAGAGTACGCCTACCGCAGTCATTTAGACTTGCCAAAAAGCTGTTTTCAAGCTAAAAAAAAACTAGGGATGCTCCGATCCGCGTTTTCGCCTCCGATACCGATTCCGATATGTGGGGGTCCTGTATCGGCTGATACCGAGTACCGATCCGATACCAGTACTTGACGGGCTATCCAGTTGCCCTTGGCAACCATAAAAAAAAATTGGCCTGTGGTTGCCTCAGTGGCAACCACATTTTAACATATAACAATAGGGACAGCAAACAGCAAAATGTGCACCCCAAAATAAACATGTTTCTAATATTCCTAAAACCCTAAATCAATATTAATAAGATGACATCACAGATCACACACAGACTCACTCTCTCTCATCTCCCCAATGCAGCCCTGCGACTCCACAGTTGCTAGGCATTAGCTTTTGGTTGCCGAAACTGTAATATGGTTGCCATTCTTAGTCACCTTATATTTTAGTAATTAAGATACTATGCACTTAGTCAACTGGCATGGGTTGGTGGTACAATATGGAAATGATTCCTGTCAGAGAATCCTTTGTTGTTTGAGGTTTGATTATTTCCATGAACTGAGTGAACATACAGATATTACAGGGTCTGAAATAAACATAAGCAAATAAATGGTCTTGAGTTTAATGTAGCCTAAATCCAAATATAACAAATATAACGGTTATTTCTTGTTATACAATAGCTAAGTACACTGTGTATTGAGATAAGTAACTAACTTTACCTCTTTTATTCAGCACATATTAACAGATTAATAAGGGAGAGTATTAAACATTTCAACTGTGTCCATACACCAATAAAGCCATACAGAATTAGGCTACTATTATTAGCACACAATAATCAACATTAGCCTACATAATCCTACATTAGCCTGACCAGCACTGATAATAACGTAAGGTAACTTCATCTGAAAAGTAGGGTACTTAAACCGTCAGTCAATTGAGCAAGACGTCGGCAAGTAGAATTATTCCCAACAGAAATATCACAGCTTACATGTAGGCTATGTCCTCACGCAAACTTCAGGGTTATAGACAGTCCATATTATTGTCTCTGGACAGCATTTCACCACATACAAGCATGCAACAGCTGCTGCTCGTTAAAGATCGTTAATTATCAACTGGGCAGCTGTTAATGTCGAGCCCTGTGTCAAACTGGTTGTTGTAGCTAGCGTGAAATACCTCCAAATAGGTGATCCTTTGGCTTGCTCCATGCTGTTAGCTGCTGCTGCCTAGCCTACATCAGCTTGTTTGGAAACAGCCAGGCAGGTGTGCTGAGCACGTTGCTAGCGTATGACGTCACACGCTGCACACACATAGAATTAGAGTGAATAGAATGGCCCCTATGGATCGGTCTATGGATCGGGCTATTTGCCACCGATACCCGATCTAGAATTTTGTGCTATATCGGGACCGATACCCGATACCAGTATCGGATCGGCGCATCCCTAAAAAAAAAAAAACAGTTTTAAAGTTTTAATATTTGTCGGGTGAGAACGTAACATATATGTGACCAGTTTATCAGAATCAGCCTATTGGAAATCTATAACGAACAGCGAGGACCGGCAGCGCTGACTGTGCTGACACCGGTTGGACTAGCTATCTGTCAAACCCCACTGTAGGCTACTGGCAGTGAGAAAACACTGTCGACGTGCTTTTGTAACTAACGTTAAATGCCGACCGGGTACAGCCATCGGCTCCTCGCAGCAGTAACGTTATGAACATGTAACTGAAGTTGGCCGCAGTGTAGCTTAATTCTGAATGTTGCCAAACTTCATTCATAGTGACGCTTTATTTTGAAAATGGTTGCTAACTCGCGCACGGCTATAGCGTAATCGTGTGTGTCGCGTGTGCAGGCACGTCAGAGTTCCTGAAATGAGCCGTCCCAAGTGATTACATGGAGCGCTCAGCTGGAAGCATCACCAAGAATTTCACTCTGGAGGGTGGTTTCAAAATGTGTCGTTTCCTAAGCCCAAATTCGCCGTCGCCGTCTAAAAGGGAGGCACTAACGATAAAAGAATTCCCCGTCACCATAGGAAACCGTCCTCGTGTAAAGTGCCCCTTAATGAAAATGATCAAAAACCCTGGCGGTGGCTAGTGACCTTTTCTGAAAAACTCTGGTGGCTAATGAGTTAACACTCCTGGTGGACTGGACATCTCTCCACACCAGACGGCTTCTTCACTGGCTTCAGTTCATCCTCAAAGCCACACTTGGCAAATTACCTGTCCACCTCTCCTCCCTTCTGCACATCTCCAGTTCAGACTACAATTTAAGGTCCAGTAACTTCATCCGACTCACCATTCCCAAAGCAAAGTCTTTGGTCGCAACGCCTTCCGATTTGCTGCAGCATATACTGCAACACACTTTACAAAACACCCTCAAACGCATTGTCCTCACATCACTCACTGCTTTTAAACAAAATCTGCAACAGATCATAGTCGACTGTTGCACCTGTTGACTGCCTCCCACTCGCACACATACAGTACCCCCTAACCCCCTCTCTCCTCTGTCCCATGCCCCTTCTCTCACCGCCCTCTCTCCCCTCCTCTTTCTCTCTCTCCTTCTGTCTCTCTTGCTTTCCCTCTCTCTTTCTCTTTCTTTCTATGTTCTTAATTGCTTGCCTGGGTAAATAAAGGTTAAATAAAAAATTAATTAATAAATGTTTTAACTATCTGTGCTGATCTGTCTGCCTGTACATGGTGTGTCTTAACTTGCATGATGCCCATCGCTTTGGCTTGCTTCATGTTGTATTTATTCCTATTTTTTTATTTGCTTGTGTGTTTTATTGTTGGTGTTTGTTTTTATGCCTCCGCCGGCGATAGCCAGGCCGGAGGCATTATGGATCCGGGTTGTCCGTCCGTATGTACGTCCGTACGATGTTTGTTAGCGCGATATCTGAGGAACGCCTTGATGGAATTTCATCAAATTTGCCTCAAACATCGACTTAGACTCAAGGATGATCTGATTAGATTTTGGTGGTCAAAGGTCAAGGTCACTGTGACCTGTCGAACGCCATTTTCAAGCTTGTTAACACGGTATCTCAGGAATGCCTTGACGGAATTTAATCAAACTTGTCTCAAACATCGACTTGGACTCAAGGATGAACTGATTAGATTTTGGTGGTCAAAGGTCAAGGTCACTGTGACCTCTTGAACGCCATTTTCAAGCTTGTTAACGCGATATCTCAGGAATGCCTTGACGGAATTTAATCAAACTTGTCTCAAACATCGACTTGGACTCAAGGATGAACTGATTAGATTTTGGTGGTCAAAGGTCAAGGTCACTGTGACCTCTCAAACGCCATTTTCCAGTTTTTTAACGCGATATCTCACGAATGCCTTGACGGAAGTTCATCAAATTTGCCTCAAACATCGACTTGGACTCAAGGATGAACTGATTAGATTTTGGTGGTCAGAACTCAGAATGTCAAAGGCCAAGGTCACTGTGACCTCTCGAATGCCATTTTCAAGCTTGTTAGCGCAACATCTCAGAAATGCCTTGACTGAGTTTCATCAAATTTGCCTCAAACATCGACTTGGACTCAAGGATGAACTGATTAGATTTTCGTGGTCAAAGGTCAAGGTCACTGTGACCTCACGAATGCCATTCCCAAGTTCGTTAAAGCAATATCTCAAGAACGGCTTGATGGAATTTCTGCCAATTTGGCTCAAATGTCGACTTGGGCGCAAGGATGAATGGATTACATTTTGGTGATCCAAGGTCACTGTGACCTCTCCAACGCCATTCCCAAGTTGGTTAACGCAACATCTCAAGAACGGCTTGATAGAATTTCTTCTGATTTGGCTCAAACATCGACTTGGACGCAAGGATGAACTGATTCCATTTTGGTTATCAAAGGTCAAGGTCACTGTGACTTCTCGAATGCCATTTTCAAGCTTGTTAACGCGATATCTCAGGAATGTCTTGATGGAAGTTCTTAGAATTTGCCTCAAGCGTCCATTTGGACTCAAGGATGAACTGATTACATTTTGGTGGTCAAAGTTCAAGGTCACGGTGACCTCACACACTTAACACATTCACTGCCAACTGTTTTTTTTTACTGTAGGTAGCTTCTGCCAAGGTTTTTTTTTGAGGATTCTGGCTCATCTTTCAAGAGCCGAGGATTATTTTCTGCTAGGATTTTGTGAATACAAAATATCTCAAAAGAACTAATAGAATGTGTGCTTTCTCTGTCTAAAAGAGTTAGTTTGTAGAGTTAGTAGTTATGTAGGCATTAGCAGTTGAATACAGCATGGTTTCAGCGTCTGAAAATTTAAGCTGAGATAAATGGCTTTTTGTGAAATTCGATAGAACAGTCACTTTAACCATTTATTTTTCGCATCAGTAAGACGTCAGACATCTAAACAATAGTTTTGAACAGTAATTTCCTCCATAACAGCAGGAAACCCCCCTCTCCTTCAAACTCCTCCCTCCGTGTGTGTTCTCCTCCTCCCTCCGTGGCTGCAGCGGGCGTGTCACAAGCGAGTTTCTGCTGCCTGTCTGCTGCCTGGCTGCCCCTCGTCGGGCGAGTCTGGATGGGCTCGCTCGTTTCTTGGGGTTTCGGTTGAGAGCTTTGATGAAGCTTTTGCGATTCTGGGCTTATTTATGCTGCGTGTTTCAAAGTGTGCACCCAGTCTATTTTTGGAACCCCCCACCGTTGTGCGCCACCGTTGTGCGCCAGCACGAAAGCGTTTTCGGCAAACCATTCTACAGTATGAGAATGGTTTCCTCGCGCTTTCCCCTGCAGTTTTGGCTCGGCTTTTTCTACTCTGGAGAGCACTGTCGCCACTTAGTGGGTCGGTGGAATGGGTTGTACACGTTCGGTGGCTCCCATATTTTTATAGGAGATGTAAAAGGGTTAGATCCACGTCCCACCGCCAAAAAAAAAAAAAAATTTGGACGAGATATCTCGTCCACGGCAGTCAACCGTTGGTTTCTGCTTGACGAGATATCTCGTCCACGGCAGTGAACGTGTTAATTTCCAAGCTCTGTAACGCAACATCACAGGAACGCCTTGACGGAATTTCTTCCAATTTGCCTCAAATGGCGATTTGGACTCAAGAATGAACTAATGGCGGAGGCATAAGTCCGCGTTGCGGTCGTTCTAGTTAATGGATATCTTAATGGCCAAGGGACAACAGTTGAAAATTAGCTGTTTGACTAACCCTGGCATGTTTACAGTAATGTTAATTAATGTGCACGTACTGTCCCTCAAATAAATACATAAATAAATACATAAATAAATAGATACAAATACAAAATGCAGTTTGCAATCAGATTCTCTCTCTCTTTCACTCTCTTTGTGTGTGTGTGTGTGTGTGTGTGTGTGTGTGTGTGTGTGTGTGTGTGTGTGTGTGCGCGCACGCGTGTGTGTTCAGACCTCAACCATGGGCGTTGGGGCAGTGAGGAGGATTCCAGGCTGAAGCAGGCTCTGAGGGCCCACATGGAGTGTCTGGCATGGTCCTCTGGTTCCTCAGGTGGTTCTTGGGTGTCCAAGACTCAGCTGTCTAAGAACCTGCCCTGGAAGCAGATCAGCCAGCAGGTCCAGACCAGATCCTTGTCCCAGTGCCGGAAAAGATGGTGAGTAGGCTGTGATCAACATCATTTAAGTGTCTCTATTGTTACAGATTGTGGGCGGGGCCACAGACTGAAGTCAGCAGATAATGTTTTGAACTGACAGATCATGGATATTAAGATATTTTAGTATTGCCTTTCATACTGTAATGTTACGTCATTTTAATGAGTAAACATAGCTAGCCGGCAAGCACTAATCAGCTAGCATCAGGCTAGGCCAAAAGTAGAGGGGCTAACAACAGAGATGGAGTTAGACACTGGTGCAGCAGTCTCCTTTATTTCAGAAAATGTGTACAATGCTGCTGGCTAATCCCTACTGCAGTGATGTCAGATATCAGTCACCTCTTTGGGGACACTGCTAGGTTATAATAGTTTTGCATTCTTTCATTCGTTTTTATTTTTATTAGTTTTGACTTTTTGTTTTCAATTTGAGTTTAGTTTTCATTAGTTTTTAAGGTGGGGTTGATCGTTTAGTTTAGTTGAAACTGAAACTAAGGCCATTTTCTCTTTAATTTTATTTTATTTTAGTTAGTTTTGTAAACACACAATACCGTTTCAGTTAGTTATAATTTTTTTGTAAAGCTTAGTTTTTCTTTTTATTTCAGTTTATTTCATGTTTTTTCAATTCTAGTTTTCGTTTTTGCGTTAGTTTTCGTTAACTATAATAACCTTGGTACAGGTCACTTTTATGACTACTGCTCTTATTTATTTCACTCTTGTTTTCTTTCCTACTGTTTGTAGGGTGTCTTTTTATTGTTGTATGTATCTTTTTATATAAACCCTGAGTCTGGATTAAAGTTTGATTGATTGATTGATTGATTGATTGATTGATTGATTGATTGATTGAATGCAAAATTCAGGCACATTCCCATGCGCCATACCCACATTTTCCTGCTGAAAATCTATACAGGTGAAGTGATCTCCCCAGTGGGTGTCATGAAAGTCAGTGCAGATAAACAAACAAAGAGCACGACTCCCCTTCTATGTGGTGAAAGATGATGATGCACCACCCCTGTTTGGTCATGAGTGGCTGAGGAAAGTGAGACTGAACTGGAGAGCGATAAAAACGTCAGATACATACATAACATGGGGAAGGCACGTTCGAAACAGTGCTACGCAGGCATGCCGATATTCAAAGATGAACTGGGAACACTGAAGGGCTTTAACAGCCCGAGTTAATATTCTATTAGCCATCGCCCTTTTAGGCTTCCACTTTATGACTGAAGTTTTTCTTCTCCTTTGGTGTCACCAACTATAGGCCCCTTACACACATTTCCCCGCAAGTGGGGTATAACCCCGGGGCGCGCCTACTGCTCTTTTCCCAAAATGTCTTCACGAGCACAGCACGAGAAGACTGAGCAAAGATGAGCAGCGTACAGCACCACAATGAGACCGGCGGCAGTCCACCAGGCAGCGGACCAGAAGCGCCTCCACCATCGCTTTTGCCCCGGCTATCCGCCCCTGCCCGGAATGCAAGTCGGCTTACATCAGTCCGGATGATTTGCACTACAAGTGCTTTCGCCTGCCTAGGTCCCAGGCTCGCAGGTCTGGCGCTCAGCTCTGCTGACATCGCCTGCCCGTACTTCCAGGACTTGCCGCGAGCGGAGCTAGTAGAATGGGTGGAGTTGTTCGAGAACATCGAGGAGGAACTCCCTGGGTGGGCGAGCGACGCTTCCACGGCGGTACCGTGCCACCCAGCTCATCCAAGACCGACGCAAGCCAAGCAATCAAAGCAAGCCTTCTGATTGGTCGCGCTGGAGGGGCCCCCTGCCTCCCTCAGCGTCTATAGCCTCGCCCACTCCTCATTGGACTCAACCTTTCCGTCCAATCATAGAAGGCGAAGCGAAGTAGCTTCATTTGAATATGGCCCTGAGCGGCCTTACCATAAAAGCAGCACTCTCGACCCACAGTACAAACAACAGAGGAGAGAAGCATTCGCACAGGGGACGGTGCTTCCCCGCCCTTTCTTTTCCGGCCCCCACGCACACAGCAGTGGCACGGTGGGCCAAGGAATGGCTGTTAAAACAAACCAAAAACACAGACCCATACAGAGTGCGTTCTCTCTCAGAATGCAGCTTAATATGGAGACAGATTTCCCGAGGTCAGAAGTGAGTTATGGAAATAATCACAGAGGGGTACAGTACTCTCTTCAGTTCAAGGAGCACCCCCCCCCCCCCCTCCCCTGCTTCAGGGGTGTGTTAGAAACAGTGGTTTACTCCCCAGAAGGGAAGTCAGCCGTAGACAGGGAATTGCAATACCTTCTGAGGAAGGAAGCAATTTCTCCAGTCCCCCCGGAGGAAGCACGGAGCGTTTTTTACTCTCGCTACTTCCTCACGAGCAAAAAGTACGCCCTGTCCTGGATCTCTCCTATTTCAACAGATCCATTTTAAAACAAACGTTTCACATGTTGAGAATCAGAAGTCTGATGACATGTATAAAACAGGGCGACTGGTTTGCGACAATAGACCTAGCAGATGCTTATTTTCATGTCCCGATCTGCCAGCGGCATCGCAAGTACCTACGCTTCTCTTTCAAAGGAGTAGCTTATAAGTACAACAGGCTTCCCTTTGGTTATGCACTAGCCCCTCACACTTTTGCTGCATGCATGGGGCTCGCATTGGCCCCTCTACAACGCAGAGGAATCTGGGTCCTATATTATCTGGACCATCTCAGCGCTGTGCAGGAGACAATTCTTCCATGTCCCAAAGGTGAACTGGAAGAAGCAGCCAAAACAGAGGGACTGAATGGGAAACTATCCATCAATCACCTAAATAATATTTATAGAGTAATTTGTTGCCAGACACTATTGGCAGCCAGCAAAACAAGCAATTTGATTAGCGAACGTGCATTGACGATGCGGTGCACGATTGCCCTGTGTAGTACACTGTGTAGTTGTTTGAGCACATTGCTCCAGCTGGAAACAAGGCTATCTCAGTGAGTAATCGACCAATTTGAAAAAAATGTGTCACGATGAGTTTATTAGACACATACAGTGTGGAAAATAGGGTCCAGGTTGAAAAAAAACTGAATTATCCTTTAACATTCTGACAATGTGGCCCCCTGAGTTGAATAGCCCTGTTGTATGCCTTGCTTGACTATGTGTGTAAGTTGTCTGTCTCGGGGGTAATTGGTTACTCACTGCGTCCAGCTAATTCTCCCGACGTCTGATGCTAGCTGGCCCGGACCTTGAAACGGCGGTTTGGGCGTCCCCTCACGTCATCTTCCAGGCTTTGGGATTTGGCAGATCAGCCAGATGCTGTTGTGCTGTAAAGTTCATAGGGGTGTTGGGAAGTGGACCCCGTATGACCTCAACAACATAGATCCTAAAAATGAGCCATAGCGGTCTCATTTTTAAGCAGCGCAGCCGCTTGTACAAGTGACGTGTGTCCGTTGGTAACATGGGATTTGGACGGGATGTTGCACGGGATGTCAGTATGAGCATGGGATCTATAGCCTTGCAGCCTAGGCCCCTCCCCCGGGCTCCCTGGTCAACATAGAGAGAGAGAGAGAGTGTCTCGAGGTCGATGGACGCTCGCTATGGAGAGTGCAGCTTGAAACACGGGCACGCAGGCAGCACACACACACACAGTGCCACAGAGAGGGGGGTGGGGGAGAATGGTCCGACCTCCACAAACCTCCTGCACCGCTTACTTCAACACCTGGGTGTGATTTCTAAGGCTAGAGTGAAACTACTTGTATCATATGAAAGTAGAAGCGCTAAAGCATCCATTGGTACCAACCCTGTCATGTTATCCAGTTGGGAAGGGCGTGAAATAATGCTCCAAACCCGGCTAAATTTTGGCAAGGAAAAATGTGCGGTTTTTGGGCTGCTGCCTTCAGGGGCGGCTTAGAAAAACACTGGTCCATGCAGAGGCCTATTAGAAATGGTGCATTCAAGGCCAAGAGAGCTCGGAAAAGGCATTTCTCTTTAAATGCTGCCTTCAGTGACGGCATGGAAAGGGCAATTTCCATACAAAGCACCATTAGAAATGCTGCATTCATGGTCAGGAAAGGGCACTTTTTACAGACTGAAAAAAAAGGCAGGGGCTCAAGCCCCCTTTGATGTCTATGTGTGCACGTGCCTGATAGTATGTCTTAGACAGCGACAGGAAAGCAGGGAGGGAGAGAGGGGAGGATATGTGGAAAATGACCGCAGGTCGGTTCGAACGCGGGTCAGCTGCGTCAAGGACTAAGCCTTAATGGTACGCGTTCTACCAGGTGAGCCACTGGCTCGGCATGGCCATTTTCACTCTCACCCCAAGATATCTGAATGAAAATGGCTGTGAGAATGGCTCTGTCTCTGCAACGTCGTTAGAGAGGCTGTGATGAAAAGTGTGTGTGTGTGTGTGTGTGTGGTGGGGGGGGGTCTGTCTGTATCTCTGCCTGTCTGTCCTTCTTTCTCTCTGACTGTGTCTGTGCCTGTCTGTCATTCTGTCTGTCTCTCTGACTGTCTGCCTGTTTGTCCTTCTGTCTCTCTGACTGTCTCTCTCTCTGTCTATCTCTCTGATTGTCTGTCTGGCTTTCTCTCTGTCTGTATGTATGTCTGTCTGTCTCTGTCGGTCTGTCTGTCAGGCTCTCTGTCTGTCTGTCCATCCCTCTGTCTGTCTCTCTGACTGACTGTCTGCCTGTCCTTCCAGGATTACCATCTTGAAAAACAAGATGGCACCAGGTCAGCATTTGGCTTTCAAACGAGAGCCAGAGGATGTTCAGGCCAAAATCCACCTAATCAACAAGTAAGTTCACCTCAGATATAAATCCACCTCACACTGACCTCAGAGCAGATCTAAATCACCTCACACTGACCTCAGAGCAGATCTAAATCACCTCACACTGACCTCAGAGCAGATCTAAATCACCTCACACTGACCTCAGAGCAGATTGATTAGATTTGATTCGGCAATAGAAAAAACAATAATACAAAATAGGGATGTTCATTTTGAAAATTTTCCAAAATCGATAATCGGTGAAAATTAACGATCAATTATCGATTATCGATCATATTAATACTTAGAAAATTTTCAATTTTCAATTTTTTTTTTTTTTTTTTTTTTTTTTACAAAATGAATTTTTTTATATGATATTTTTATATCTTAAAACATAGGTTACATACCCGCTATGCCTATTTCTGGACGTTTTAACCATAATAACCTCTGAAAAGCACAATAACAACACAAGAAAGACTACTATTCAAAATCAAATTAAACATTTATTTCACAGCAGCAGATTAAGGCATTAATAGAGCTGAGCTTTGCATAACATGAAATGCGGGACCTGTCTGGAGCACTCTGAACATATATGTCTATATGAAAAGTCATAGAATAAACAACTGCTGCAAAAATCGACAAAAAAATAAACAAAATAATAGCCAGTCAGTGCCATGTTCATTAAATTAAAGAAATAAAGTGATCAGATGCGTTGTCTCCATCTTTCTGCTCATGGCATGCTGGGTGCAGCTGATTTCTGTGTGTGTGTGTTCAGAGTGCTGTGTGTGTGTGTGTGTGTGTGTGTGTGTGTGTGTGTGTGTGTGTGTGTGTGTGTGTGTATGTGTGTGTGTGTTTTAATCATGTCATGATCACTACAACATGCAGTGAGGTTCAAATTTAATAAATAGCTACATCTCTGACACCTTGTGACAAGCACAGCAAATAGCGCTTCCCTGCCAATTCTGAAACAACAGAGCTATGTTTATAGGGGGTAGCCTACATCAACTTAAAGGGCCCATATTTTGCTAATATAATGTATTATTATTTTATTGTTGGCCTCCACTAGAGTAACTTATTGCATCAGTCATAGTTGAAAAAACTCAGTTTATCTTGTACTGGCTCTCACTGCCCCCTTCAGTTCACCCTCTGTATGAAACACTCTGTTTTAGGTCCTGTCCCTAAACCCCCACCCTCCGGGAAATACTCCAGGCCGGCAGCGCGAGGAGTTTTTGTGTTTGCAAACTTCTGCCCAGAGAGCTAGCGCTGTAGAAGCGAGACTGTCTGTCTGTCTGTCTAAAGATAGATAGATAGATAGATAGATAGATAGATAGATAGATAGATAGATAGATAGATAGATAGATAGATAGATAGATAGATAGTCATGCATAACAGAAACAGACAGGCGATCTCTGCTATGGCTACTAAATTTGGTAGTTGTAAAACAATTATATCAACGAGCAACGGATTGTCAAAATGAATTTGACCATCGATGAAAAACGTGACTTGGACATAAAGCAAGCTATATCAACATCCCCCTAGCTATCTACAGCTCCGCTAGGCCCGGGCTGCACCCGGACATTTCCTTCGGTGGCTGGCCGAGCAGGGATTCCGCGGCCGCCATAACGTTACACCCTGCCCGGAGAGCTTCACACTAGCTAATGTAGCTAGTTAGCTAACTTCCCAAATGCTTGTGACTATAAGTGTGCCTCTCCTAGCAAAGGTTACACGGACCAAACCAAAATGAGGACTTGGAGAAGTCAGCAAGTTGCACTAACGTTACAAGTTCTGAAAATGTGTGCCTTTCGTCATTCATCGGTTGTTCATATGTCTATAAGGCAGCTGTGCTGCTAGGCTAACATAATAGCAAGTGCTAACGTTACCCAGCCGGTACGTAACGTTAGCGCTTCCTAGCAGCACATTGGACCGATGCTGGAATGAGACACATATTTTCAGAACTTACCACTTCAGTCCTACATCCTGGCTCACTTCCATGTCGTCTCCTTGTTTTTGCGGTCTGTAATCCATTATTCCATGAGACTACTGTTGTGTTAGTCCCAGACAGCCAGGCTGGAGAGAGCCTGGTGAGTGGTGACGCGGGGTTAGGTTACTGGAGCACAGAACAGGGAAGAGAGGGGAAGGGTGGGGGCTAGGGCGTGCGCGCGCTGCGCGCCGGCCGGCGGCAACGCTTTGTTGCCAGAGTAACAAGTCCTGCCTGACGTCACCAAAACTATGGTTCTCGCACAAAATCGGCATAAATCCATGTCATCTCGTCTACGAGAGTTCATGGGCGAGAGGGGGGGTTCATGGGGGTAACATTAAAACACTTTCACATATTTATTTGAAGCTTAGCCCATGTTTAATATGACCATCCAAGATTGTAACAACATATATATGATACAAAATTAAGAAATGCATAATAGGGCCCCTTTAAACTGATAAAATTTGATGAAGACTGCAGAAACAGCAGCCAAAACATGTCAGGTACAAACATTGCCTAACTGGCCTTTATACGTAGATGAACTATTCTATTTTTATTTTTATTTTTATTTTTATTTTTATTTTTATTTTTATTTTTATTTTTATTTTTATTTTTATTTTTATTTTTATTTTTATTTTTAAAGTGAGGGGGCAGAAAATTGAACTGAGGGTGCAAAGCCCCCTGGCGCCCCCTCGTGGCGCCGGGCTCGGGTCCTTGGCCGTATGGCAGTGAAGATGGCGAAAGTCTGAATGGCCAGGCAATCTCCAACAACAACAAAAAACAATATTCTTACGCATTTAAGTTATCCAAAAGCCAGGTTTTGACCTAAAAAAACTGTTGGTTTCCTGTGCTTTTTATATGCAAAGGTAACTTGTTCCAATGCACCGCTCCGCTAAATTAAAAATAACATTTACCCATGTTGGTTTTAACCCTTGGCAGGCACAGGTCAGCAATGCTGGCTCGGGTGTCGTGTGTATGTGCATCACCACTCCTCTGGAAGTGGTCTTTGAGGTACTCGCAAGGTCTCCGACAGGAGCTCTGTTGTTATATATAGACCCTTCTCACGGGGGCCATTTTGTGTCGAAAAGGCAGGACAAACACAGGTGCAAGCAAAACACTAATGAGGGTGTCCAACTTCCATGTTTGGAATTTGGAAACCCTCATTAGTATTTTGCTTGCACCTAAGTGTTAAGCTTCAACTGGTCCAGAACTCAGCTGCTCGCATCATCTCCAGAACCCCTTCATTTCATCACATCACCCCCGTCCTTCAGCAACCCCATTGGCTCCCGGTCAGATTCAGAATTCAATTCAAGATCCTCCTGTATGCATTCAAGGCGATTCACAACCTCGCCCCTCCTCATCTGTCTGATCTCCTCCATACTGTCCCCTTCACTCGCTCTCTCAGATCTTCCTCCTCCATTCACCTTACTGTGCCCTCCGCCCGTCTCAGCACCATGTGGAGCAGAGCTTTCAGCCGCTCTGCTCCTCAACTCTGGAACTCACTCCCACCTGACATCTGTAACATCGACTCTCTTCCTCTTTTCAAATCCAGCCTCAGAACTCACCTGTTCAAGATAGCCTACTCACTGTGATTGCTTCCCCCCCATTTCATATTGTTAACTTTTATCTGTTGTTTATTGTATTTGTGTTGCGTTGCCTCTATTGTTGTTTATTGCACTTGTTTTTACCTTGTAAAGTGACCTTGGGTGTCCAGAAAGGCGCTTATAAATAAAATGTATTATTATTATTATTAACGTTGTGACTATCATCAACGCTTCATCTGGATTCAACTTTGACCTCCGTTGTCATGACATTCACCATTTTTTTCTCTCCTACCACAGTTTCTGAAGCCAACTGCCATAAACACCACAGAAGAAGAAAACGTTTCTGAGGCTACTTAAACTTTCCTGAACGAGCTAGTTAGCTAGCTAGTTGAATTAACAATGGAATAAGATCACATATTTGTCGAAAACTTAATAAACACAATGCCTTTGGGTTAACGACCGGGAAGATTATAAAGATGCGGTTAAAAAGGCAAATGCCTGGAAAGCTATAGCGGACATTCTCAACACAGACCGCAAGTAACAGCTAACACATCGTTAGCATGGATAATCATACAGCATGTTAGCAAGCAGACAGTTTTGTAATGTTGCAATCAAAACGGTAACGTTATACCTTGACTGGCTAGCTTCTCTGTCTGTCCGTCCAGCATAAGGTGACCAGATGTCCTTGATTTTCGGGGACAGTCCCCGTTTTTGGTGACCTGTCCCCGGCTGGAGCTGTCCCCGAAAATGTCCCTGATTTTCTACTGGCGTCTGCGGCCGATATTACTCGAGCTCTAGCGGGCTCATTCTTAAATCTAGAGTGAAGATACTTATAGGGTATGAAACTGTAAGACATGCACCATCTATTGGGACCAACAATGCCATGCTACCTTGTCGGGATGGGGGCGAAATAATGAATTTTGAAAAACCGGCATGGTCAATTTCAAAGGGGACCCTTGACCTCTCAGCTCAAGATATCTGAGTGAGAATGGATTCTATGAGTCCCCACGAGTCTCCCCTTTACAGACGTGCCCACTGGCAAACCACTCAAGCAGAAAGGTTGCAGGAGGCTTATGGGCGGGTTAAAAGCATATCACAGCATCACGTCTATGTAGCCCATTGATCCAGACATCCAACAAGTGTTTACATGTTTTGCTGCAGCTCTTTCAGGAAATCTTGAACAATGAAGAAGCACTTAGGCTACACCGAAAATACTTTTTGAGATCTGGGGCTATTCATAAAACATTTGACGCTGTAGGACGGCCAGGTCTAATGCTGCTGGAGAGAACAGTGAAGTGTGTGTGGGGGGGGGGGGATCATCCCCTTTCTTATTTCATAGGTAATTACAGCAGATATTTTAATAATATATTTGATTGCCGGACTGGAAATGTCCCTGATTTCCATTTGAGAAATCTGGTCACCTTAGTCCAGCATTAATCCATGTGAAAATATCACAACACATCCTGCTCTGCGCCTCTGCGATGCGTTCTCCTATTGCCTAGGTGTTTATACTTTTTACGAGCGACAGCGTCCAAGATCAGCGTCGAGCGATACTGGAACGGACGTCACGTTCAGCGATGCCCGTCGGCCTATGATAAATCGCTGGACTCTAAACTGCCCTTAAGATTGACTAAAGCATGCATATTCTCTGTTTTCGACTAGTTTTAAGGAAAACAGAATACTGAAGTGAGCCAATCATATGTTATGGCTGATTGGCTTAACCAATCAGGTGTCTGGGAGTTGAACCTGAGGGCTGTCCACTCTGTGGGCAGTGCTTGTGTATTTTCCTTCAACTAGACCAGCTCAGTGGCCTTGTGGTTTGAGTGTCCGCCCTGAGACTGGGAGGTTGTGAGTTCGATCCCCGGCCGAGTCATACCAAAGACTATAAAAATGGGACCCATTGCCTCCCTGCTTGGCACTCAGCATCAAAGGGTTGGAATTGGGGGGTTAGATCACCATATGATTCCCGAGCGCGCCGCTGTTGCTGCTCACCGCTCCCCCAGGGGATGGGTCAAATGCGGAGAACAAATTTCGCTTGACAATCAGTGGGACTTTACCTTTACCTTTACTTTAGTGGCTTCGATGTATCTCCTGGCAACCCCGTAAACAAATGGCTGGCTTGACCCCCTACTGTTTGCGGCCTGTGTGCCCAGGACCTCTGTCTCTGCCACAAAGGAAAAAGGACTGTCTTTTTACTGTCCTCAGGCACATTCTTGGGCTTTGCCCTGGGGGGAGCAAAGGGTGTCTGTCTTTTCACACAGAGGTGTGATCTCATGACATCTCTGATGATGTCATCAGTGGGACATACAAACAGAGCCCTAGCTCCCTTTTATTTATATAGGAATGTAGAAATTGATTTGCTTTATTATGTTTTCAACATCTTTAGAGTGACAAATTACATTTTATCCATCAGTTATTACATCAGCCTTGCATTCTCTGGATTTATCATTTTAACCCAGAAGAGCCAATAGTAATAATAATGATATTGATAATGATAATAATGTTCCTGCTGTGTTTCAGGTTGTACAGTATGGAGGTGGACGATGCAGCACTGATCGACTGGGACGAGGTGGCCCAAGCTGTTGGGTGAGGTCAAAGGTCAAATACTACATGCTGTTAGGACTACAGCAGTGATTCTTTATTTAGTCCACATTAGCACCATGGACCTAGCCTGATGTCCAGCCCCTATAAATCAGTTTTCAGCACTCTGCAATTTATATGCCGATTGATAAGGGTCTGGAAGTAAGCCTACCCACCACTAATTCAGTGACGTATTTTCTCGCCCCAACTAATTGGTTGCTGTTAGAGGCTAATCATCAAACTCTTTGACCAATCGCAGTAGTGAAGCAGGATGACGCCAACTCACACCAACAAAGTTCACTTTGTGTGTGTGTATGTGTGTGTGAAGACAGCAGTGTCTTATATGTTGTAGGCCTACATCCTTTTTTTCAATGACAATAAGAAGAGGATCTGGCAGTCGCATTTCAAGCCGGTGGGAAGCACCGCCAATACATCTTCACCTCTTAAAAAGGCTTTTAAACACAGTTTGTTTCTGTTTTGCCATGGCCATTTTTTTAAGGACTGATGAAATCGCTAAATCTAGCTTCCTATCATCCAACCGATGCCCGGTGCTGCTGCCATGTTGTTCAGGGTTGCTAGGTCTGTGTGACAAAACTAGCCCAATGGCCAATCAAAACTACCCCTAAATTCCCTCAGTCGGGACTCGGCAGCACTGTGTACTTTAGATGCTGAAAAAGCCTAGAATCAAATGGTCATTGTTTGGTTTATGCAGTGGATCAGGATGATGTGTCCAAAAGCCATGGCTTCAATCAGAACCAACAACAAGGGGTGGAAAAGAGTACAGAAAAAATCTACTCAAGTAGAAGTACTGTTACTTTGAAGAAAGTTTACTTAAAGAGCATGGAGCAGGTTAGAGACCCAAATCAGTCAATGTGTAGGGGAATTATGTAGGAACTGGATTTTCACATTAAGACACTTACATATAGGGCCCTATTCTCCCACAGGCCTTAGGCGCAAAAACTGGCATTAAACGCAAAAAAACGTGCCTTGCGCCTGCCTTGGGAAGATAGCAACATGGCTTTACACCCCGAAATGCGCTTTACGCCAAACAGGCGTGGCGCAGTGCCAGAATAGGCGAGAATGGGCATTTCGGCCTTAAATACTATGACTTTACATAATGTAGGCTATATGTATGTGCATCATCCTACCTGCAGCAGGGGAGAGAAAACGATATCATTCTTGACAAACTTTCACCAATCTAATCTCATCATTTTTTCTAGCCAATGCGTTTAGAACATTCTTTTCACTTTGATCTTGCTATAGTGGGTGTAGTATAGTAGTATAGTATAGTATTGACATGCTTGCAGTATTTAAACTGCAGTTAAATTGGTTTGAGAAGTATAATAATATGGAATAATAGCCTATATATGGAGACAGACAGACGGGATGAAGGGAGGGGGGCGAGCAGAGCACTTGGCTTGTCTCTGGCTTTACTGGATTGCTTCCCCAATGAGCAGACTGTGCATAATTTTACCCTTAAAAGGTGTGGTTGTATTGCT
Organism: Poromitra crassiceps; assembly: GCF_964638095.1. Taxonomy (NCBI): domain Eukaryota; kingdom Metazoa; phylum Chordata; class Actinopteri; order Beryciformes; family Melamphaidae; genus Poromitra; species Poromitra crassiceps. Next base: position 10,279,631 of record NC_139642.1, read on the forward strand.
TAAGGCTGCGTGTAGCGCTGACACCAAGATATCGAGTGGGCTGGCCAACGCCCACTGATCTGCGCTGCGCTGGGCGCTCAGCGCAGTTTATAGGCTGATGCAACGATAGGGGCCATACACTACAGTGACTTCTGGGGTCGTTTCACTTTTTGTGCTTTTATTTTGAAATCTTGGACTCCAAAGCTGTGACGTAGGCAGCGTAATGGGCAGTCCTGGGAAGTCTGGCTCTGGCTGGACGCTGGTGGCAGCCATCATATCAGCACTCAGCACTCAACACCCACACCCCCCCCCCCCCCCCCCCAATCACAATGCAATATGGACTGCTCCAGCTTTTTCAGCACCAGACACACCTTTTTCCTCATTCATTCAAAGCACCATACTGTATGTATGTCAGAATCAAAATCCGCATTGGATATTATTAGTCTGTTCCCGAATGACTGTCTAAAGCATACATGGGCAAAATACGGCCCGCACCACAAAAAAAAAAATTACACACACAGTGCACCTGAACGCAACATGCAAGATACCCGCTGAATAAGTGTCCAAATGTTCATGTCATATTCTGGCCAATACTCCACTTCTGTTATAGCATTTCAGTCTGGAATATGGAATATCTTTCAATAATCTTTATGACTAAAGGGCTACATTGAAGTAGAAATTTAAATAACTCAAATAACTCATTGGTTTTGGATTTATTTAGCTTCAAGACTGCATTTTTGTTCGTGTGACCCTCAACACAGGCTTTGATCATCCCGGGACACTTACTGATACTTATGCTTAAATTAACCCACTCATATTCTGATTTATTTCAAGAAAAACATTTCAGCTAGTGGAAATTCTAATTGGCTGGTAACTTTAAAATCTAGCAGCCATATTCATTTCAAGCCCTGAGAGCAGGTGGTGACATAGGAGTGAGTGAGAAAAGAATCAAATATTGGTGGTTAAGACTGAATAATGACTTCACAACTGTTCATTTAAAATGAGTTATTCCTCTAAACCTGGCTTCAAATGCACCAAATGTTTCACGCTGGCGCCGTTCGGCCCTCAGCAAAACCTGGTAGCGAGGACATTTTTTGTGGCCCTCTCTATCATCAAAGTTACCCATCCATGGGTTACGGCATGACAATATTTGTTCGGCCCCCGGCAACAATCTGGGTTTCTCATGTGGCCCCCCATGAAAAATAATTGCCCACCCCTGCTCTAAAGTTACCACTTTTATTCACATCAGTAGGCTAATTTCTTCTCCACGTATCTACAGCAGCTCAATTCACCCTCTCAATAAACGCAATAAAACCGGCATGTCTTTTTTGCGAGTGGAAGTAATGTGTAATCTATCTCAGTCTAAATTTCCAAAATCCGTAGGCGAGACCATTTAGCCTCAATGAATAATAATGATCTCATGATGTGTTTGGTACCACTGGTGGAATAATTCCTATAGGCTAATAGGCTATCAATAAAAAATAATGATAATACAATTAAAAAAGGCTGAATCGACATGGTACGTGCGGGCATAGATTTCATTGATAAAAAATAGCCTATTTTGTGGTCACATATACTGTAGGCTATTGGCAGCAGAGTCGCATATCTCCATATCATACAAGGACTATGCTGGAAATAATATGAAGTTCAATCACATCATACAGGCCAAAAGCAACACAGTTGCAGCTGCAAAATGCAGGAGTAGCCTGATATGAATAATCTCTGTGCAGGTGATCCCATATTAAATTGCTTAGATGTAGTAGGCTATTATGGCATGTATGACCGTCCAACCCAACAGCCTCAGCTCTGTTGCGCACACGGCACCGTGCGCTTTGGAGACGTTTATGTAACCTTTTTACGCCGGTTTAGTGATATTTCTCTACGCACCATTCAGCTGCAATCAATCGGCGGGGTCAAACAACGTATCTTGCCTACTTGAGAGCACAAACATTTATATATAAAAACATATTCCAAAGTGGTAAGTAGGGCTTAATTTAAATGTAGCCAGGCTCGCTGTCAAACAATTTGTCTGAAACACCCATGTGCATCGCCAGTGGGAAACAATTCCGAATTCTACCTTCAGTGACATTTTGCATAGCCACCTCTATTGCAAACTCAATCTTAGCTTCAACACCACATAATTTAAACACTGAGTCTACAGTCTACTACACACTGCAACAGGTTTAGCACAATATCATGTAAGGTTCTTGAAATTAACAGAATCTTGTGCTCTGCATTTGTATCATTGTTTGCAGTTTATTAGAATACTGATTATTTATGGAGGATATTTGTATAGAAACCTGCTAGGTGTAGGGTTCCTTCCTACACATTTTGAATTAAAAATGTTTTTTTACAGACTTATTTGTTTTGAAGATTTTGACTGGTGTTCAATATGATTTAGGCAGACATTTTGCCCCTGCTAACTAATATCACTGTATAGATGAAGATGTTCTTCACAGCCATCAGAATATGTGAAATGATTAGTAGGGTTCCATATTATACATGTATAATAGTAGAGCATGCTGACTGTGGCTGGATCAGAGCAGCCCTCTAACTGAACATTATTCTACATCAATGCAAACTGGAGTCTCAGGTCTACACAACTTCAAGGCTAGAATTAGCCTATCGAACTTGAACCACAACATTTTACATTTGAAAAAATAAATAAATTCTAAGCTATTCAAGACCTGAAAATGATCAAATTAATTCTCAATACTTTTATATGGTATGTAGGCCTGCACGATATGAGGAAAATCTGCGATGTGCGATAACATTGTTCAATATAGTGATGACGATACGACAAATATACATACAAATATTAAAGTATGCATATTAGCTATACAGTTCCTATGTCTTTCTGCTTTAATAATGCTAACATAGACCCCAAACATTGAATAGCCTATCAAGAAATACACACTAACTCAGTCTCTAGCTGAAACTACACACAGCGTGTTTGGGCTTTGGCAGAGGGGCGGAGCGCACTGTTCCAAGGTGTACGCTGGATTTACAACACAAGACAAAATTATCAGATGCTGAGTGGGAATGCATGACGCATCATGTAAATAAAACCACTTTTGTTATTCATTGCGTTTCAGGCAGTCTTTGCGAAAATACGATTAATTGTGCAGCCCTAATGGTATGGGGTATTTTACTTATATTCTTCCTCTGGTGCAGGGTTGGTCCATTTCACATTCACTCAACATCAACATATTAATTTACAGACATCTTATCATTTTTATCCAACTGTGCGTTGTCTGTGCCAGACAACGGAGAATGAGTTTGTCTGCATGCAATAGCCTACATGATTCAGATGTAACGTCACATGGTTTAGCACATTATCCTCCTCCAACAACAACACAATCTTTGGAGGCAATCTCTGTTTATTATGATGCAATAAAGTATGAAGCAATCAAATAATATTCTCCGGTCATGAAAATCTACCATTGCACTGACAGATAAATGTTCAAATTCCCCAGCATAGTAAATCATTGTATTGTATCTCTCAAATCTAGCCTAAACTCATCAGCAATATGTAGGCTACTTAACATTACATCTCAAAAGAGCATACGAGTAACAAATTATGATGAGCCATGCACATGCAGATTAACGTTACACACTTTAAACGTTATTTTCACAAAGCCTTTCATGACAGCATCATTGTGCCTGTTGGTCTAGCTTCCATCCATGGTGCTCGGCGCTCGGTCGGGTTCAGCAGATCAGTCCAGTGTCATGTCATCAGTCCAGTTCCTTGAGGAAACGAACAGTGGTACCATGTGGTTAATCACGTTACACATTCAGTTGCAGTTACTGTATCTAACGGTGCCAACTTCCAAGCCTTAGCAAACTCCCTAATGTTAGCTAACGTTAGCGTATTACGCTACACAGCAGGCCTGTGTTAGCTAAGGCCATCTACCGGTTAAAACAGCCTTTTTCCCTGCAGCTGCTGTCAAGCCGTGTCTGGAGCTTTTTCCCCCAAAATGTTTGTAAAGATGCCACATTATTCACATACACCACTGGTTACCCGCCTCAACTGGTGACAGAAGTGAATTTAGTGATGAAATAGCATGTGAAAAATGTAAAAACCTACCGTGCTCCGTAATGGAGGTGAAGGAGAAGTTGTTTATCCAGTGCCTCTCTGAGGGAAAGGGGAGGGGGAAGCCAGACGTGCACGCGGGAGCCACTCCCTACTCTGACGTGTCAGGCTTTCCATTAACAAAATAAAAGCCTGTTAGTTTATTCTCAAAAAACAAGGTGTTTTTCCTGATATTTTTTTCCACATGTGTTTTGAGAAAAAAAAATCCTGCATTAACTTTTCAAATGGACCTAGGAACAAAGTTAAGTATACATTTAGTAAAGGAATTACCCTGCTCCATGCTCTTTAAGTAGAATTAAAAATACTGGTTTAAAAATCTACTTGGTAAGAAGTAAAAAGTAGCTTATTTAAAATGTACTCAGAGTAAAAGTTACTTAGTTACTTTTCTTTTGGGGTGGGGGGGTATATAATCTCTCACACACAATAAAAAAGTACAGAGACAAAGCTCAAATTAGGTTCTTTTTTCAAGTTCATCCTCAACTTCAACTAAATCCGAGTTTCAGTCCAGACAAGTGTTTTCTAGTCACGCACTAGTCACGTCCGTCCTGACTTCAGTAGAGTACAACTGAAAGGATGGCTTTACCGGTAATCAACGCACTTTGTATCATATAATCTCGGTAATGTAAGCACATGGGCAGTGTTTACCTACTCTCTCTCTTTACCTCATGGAGAAAAATGCTCCTGCTGCTGCCTGCAGAAACTCCGCCCCCACCAGCTGCAAGTCATTAAGGCTTGTTAAGTATCTCCATGCGATTCTCCGTGGATGTGCGCATACTTAAACAATTAAAATAAACAATAACAGCAGAATCTGCCTCTCAAGCAGAACTTCCACAGCTCCGTTGTGACGCCTTGTGATGTAAAACGCATCACAAGGAGGAGGAAATTGGAGATCTCTGTGAGGAAAACAGAGAGAGAAGGTAATCACTGCTCATGTGCTTTATATTACTGAGATTATTAATGATACAAAGTGGGTTGATTACCGGTAAAGCCATCCTTTAAGTCAGTGGTGGTTCTCTCTAGAGAGTTAGGGCTAATGTACACCGCCTCCGGAACAGATGCGGTACGGCTCTGGTACGGCTGCGAACAGACCCACACTCATGTAATTTGTCAGATGGATGCGGGATCCGACAAAAATAGATCTGGCAGTTTTACCAGGTCCGCAACGCAGCCGTAACGCATCTGGTGTACATTGCCTATTAGCCTGGCAACCTGTGTTTTATATGGACAAACTTACACCCTTTTCCCCTCTCAGTAAAATGACTCCTAGCTGCGTCCAGATGAGTTTCCACAAACTGAAGGTCACCAAAGTTCCCAACTGGAACACTTTATCCTACTGCGGTCAGTATCGAGTTTCTCCCTGCATGCCTGTCTACCTGTCTGTCTACCTGTCTCTCTGCCTGCCTGTCTGTCTGTCTACCTGTCTGTCTGCCTACCTACCTGTCTGTCTGTCTGTCTGTCTGTCTGTCTGTCTGTCTGTCTGTCTCTCTGCCTGCTTGTCTGTCTGTCTAACTCGCTGTCTGTCTACCTGTCTGTCTGCCTACCTGTCTGTCTGTCTGTCTGCCTGCCTGCCTGTCTGTCTACTAGGGCTGCCCTCGACCAAAGATTATCCTGGTCGACCAGAAATCGACCACAGCTCTGCCCAATCGATTGGTCTAAAAAAGATTTTAATTTTTTGCAGTGTACCCGATAGCTGATAATTATAAATAAAAGCTATTTGCAGCGTTGTAATGTTACCGGAATGGACAGACTGATCAGCCTGCCATGCAACACCTGGCCACCTGCTCAGTTCAGAGAAAGCCTGTGCGATGGTTATGTAACGTTAGCACACGTGGCATGGTTAATTAGTTGGTAGAAACAACAGCTAGATAGCTTTTGCGATTTATTCCAGTAACATTTTATAACAGCCTGTCTAACATTACCGGAGTTGGAGTGTGAGTGAGTGTGAGTGAAAGCGGCTGGACGTCCAGTCTCACTGATGACTCAATCTCATCTCATAAGGTGCGTACTGCGCTCGTTAACAGCTTGTTAACAGCTGATGGTGGCTGCATGCGTCCATTGTTTGCGCTGATAGCTGAGCCATTTAATTGTTAATTCCATCGCTCTGCTGGGTTGCTCTCCTTTCTGCTAACTAAGGTTAGCCTGTCTCTCTAGCCTGGATCACTCCCTGTGTGCTTCTAGAAAAGGCTCGACCAACGTGAATCTTGTCGACCAAGAGCACGTCAACCAAACAATCGAGCTGGAGGGGGCAGCCCTACTGTTTACCTGTCTGTCTGCCTGTCTGTCTGTCTACCTGTCTGTCTGTCTGTTTGTCTGTCTGAATCATCCTCTCCTCTACTTCCTGTAGAGATCCTTGACTTCCTGCAGAAGAAGTGTGTTCCTCAGCTGAAGGCGGAGCTGGAGAGGCTCAGAATGGCCACTCGGGAGATATACTTCATATCTGACATCTTCTCTGAGGAGGAAGATTTCAGGGAGGTGGACAACAGCAAGCTGACCAGGGACCAATTACGACGCAGACCGGAACAGCTGTGATTGGCTGCTTCAACTGTCATCTGTCACTGGTAATTTAAAAACCAACAGTTATTACAGTAACAGCTGGTTGACCATGGGACACTATCACATTGACACTCGGCTTGTGTGATATCCAAAATATAATATTGCGATGCTCTCCTGCCAAAATATCACAGTAAACGATATAATCACCATTTGCGGTTAATAATTAATTATGCCTCCACCGGCCAGAGCCAAGCCGGAGGCATTATGGTTTCGGGTTGTCCGTACGTACGCATGTCTGATGGTGGTCAAAGTTCAAGGTCTCTGTGACCTCACGAACACCATTTTCTAGATCGTTAACGCAATATCTTGGGAACGCGTGGATGGAATTTTGTCAAATTTAGCTCAAACGTCCACTTGGACTCAAGGATGAACTGATTACATTTTGGTGGTCAAAGCGCAAAGTCACTGTGACCTCACCAATGCCATTTTCAATCTCGTTAATGTGCTATCTCAGGAACGCCTTGACGGAATGTCATTACATTTGGCTCAAACATCCACTTGGACTCAAGGATGAACTGATTAAATTTTGGTGGTCAAAGGTCAAAGTCCAAGGTCACTGTGACCTCACAGCTCGTTAACGCGATATCTCAGTAACGGCTTGACGGCATTTCTTCACCTTTGGCTGAAACGTCAACGTCTGGACTGTCATGGATGTCAACTGCTCACTTATTGGCGGAGGCATATATCCACGGTGCAGTTGTTTTAGTTATTAATTATATTCCAGATTCAAGATGTTATTGTCACTCTGTAGTACAAGTGAAATCCTTATGCTGTAGGCTCCGTTACAGACAAGGTTCAGTCAGTAAATAGGCGCAAAATCATGGCAAACGCAACAACAACAACTATATATACCGGTATATAGGCTACCGGTGTGTGTATATATGTATATATATATATTTATACCATGGTCTGGGTGAATACTCGATTCTGATTGGCTGCAAGGTGTCCATTAAAAAGTGATAATGTACAGTTGGTAAAGACGTTTAGCCAAATGGTCTGTTCACCATTCATATCAATGCGCCATAGTTTCAACAGTGGTATCAAGAGAGCTGTTTGAGCTCTATAAGGGTTAATATGACACTTTTGGAAGTTGAGAAAAAAATGGAGTCGGTCAAAGTAAGTATTTAAATCACCCATGTGTGCTCAGTTTATCAAAAATAACTCTTATTTACTATTTTGATTTTCGTTTCGGAGATTTCCCTCTGAGCGGGGGCGAGCGGCGCCCTTCGTTCTGGTCAGCTGACAGAAGCCGGGCTCTCAGCTGTCAACTGTCAAACTCTCTGTTTACAACTTATAGCAACCAGCAGCCAGGCGCTCTGGGAGAGCGTGCGCTGCCTCTATCACTGATACAAATCAAGTCAAAGAGGAAAAAGACGAGATCAACTTCGCGGAGGCAACCATCCTCGGCTTCGCCTTGGACGGTTCACGCCTCCACGTCGTCCCTTAAAAAGTGATAATGGACACCTCGTCGTGCATTAACCCTTACATTGACTAACTTGACTAAAACACTAATATATTATATCAGAAGTGTTCTTTGTTTTGTGTTCACAATAGTGATGTCAGTTAGATTTGGTTAGGTCGGAGCTATGGAATATTAAATCCTCCATCTTTGCTCACTACATCTGCCTTTCTTACTGTCATGTTACTGGCAACTAAACCTGTTCAAATTTTGCATTGGGGAGAGTTCTATTGAAGTGAATGGGCAGGCATGGAAAGTCCACTATAAACCATTATCTGTGTCGTTTCATATTTTATTGAAAATGCTTCCACCAGATTTTCATGGCTGCTTTATGAGAAACGCCAGTTGAGTGGCAACAACAACGTTGACATCACTGGCACTCAGCATTGGGAGGATTAACGTTATTATCGATATCAGATTCTTCATCGTCAATAACATAATGCTAAATATCACTGACACTGAAGTTACTCGGCGTTACAGCTAGAAGTGCCTTGTTGTTCGACTTGTCCTGTTTGTTTTTTCTGAGTGGGTCCCCCTGACGACGTAGTTTTCCTTTTTAGCCCGTGTAACACGTCCGGCTAGTCGTTTGAATGCATTAAGCACCGTTCCGCACAAACATAGATCGGTCCGCTGCGCCATGCCGTAAACTTTACGGCATGGCGCAGCCAGCCGAAAGCAAAACAAACGCATGTGAAGATGGCAGAACATGAAATCAGACACACCAGCTGTAGTTGCTCCCAACCAGGCAACAATCGAGCAAGCAATGCTATAAAGCATCCATCACCCAACTCGGACAGGGCGAAACGAATCACAAAATCCATTGCAACTTTTATTGTCATGGATATACGTCCGTACTCAATCGTTGAGAACCAGGGATGTTGCGCACTTTGGAGCCATTTTTTACCGACACAGTGATCCCCAGACTGTAAAATGAGACCAAAGCCAAAGTTATGGACTCACTGAAGAAAGCGGGTAGGATATCTCTAGCTTGTGATGTGTGGACATCCATTGTTACTGCGCACTTCATCACTGAACAATGGCAGTGGCAGCTAGCGTCTCATGGACTCTAAACAAGAGTGATGACTGAGAGCCACACGGGTGCAAATGTGGCAGAGCTGTTACAACATGTAGAAGAAGTGATTCAGAATATGCTGAAGTGAAGTTAATTTACTACAAGGATGCTGCTACAGGCACCACTGGCACACTTGTGTTTCTTTTCCTGTTGGTTATTTGCAATGCTGGGAAATGTAACCTTCCAGTTGACACATCAATTCCATTTGCTTTGTTAAAGAGATATTCAACAGGGAGAGCCAGACAGAGAAGTCTGGGTCAGATCATGTCAGTTTTTGAAAAAAGGGCGGGGAGTTTTCAGGCTTTCGAATCCGCCCACTCAGGGGCGGAGCGACCCTATCAGCCCAGAGGGGGCGAAGCTCTTAGGGGGGCCCCATCATTTTTTTTTATTTATTTTTTTAAGCCCAGGCCAGGCCGCGAATAAGTTTGAATCAGTTTTAGCTATGGCCCAATCCCAATTCCTATCTTAACCCTCAATCTTAACCCTCAGTCTCAAAAATGCGCACTCCCGCGAAGTGCTAGTGCTGTCCCGATTCTCAGTGTGTTGAGTTAAGGGTTAAGTTTAAGGGCTGTATGTCCCTTACTTTTGAGATTTTCCAGGACCACCCTTGGCAGTGAGTGCGATCCCAGAATCCCTTGCGTGTCATCAGCTAGATCCATTCAGATGGAAGATGGCGGCGAAAGGAGGAAAAAAGCAGCCCTACAAAGTTAAGTATTTCCTTGTTAATAGAGATGTAAAAATTATGATAACCATTGTATTAGCTTAGTTTAATGTCATTTCATGGATTTCCGTTTTGGAATCCTAACAACAATTGTTGTTGCTAACTATCGATAGTCAGTAGCCGTGCTGGTCAAGCCATATTATTATTATTATATTATAACATTGTTAACGTTGTTACGAAATGCCATAATTCTCGGTGGTAATGTCGTTGTTGAGTTGTTTTTATCAAGATACAGCCTACGTGTAATGCTACGCACCACAAAACAAGTGGGGGCTAGAATGACCGTGCTTTCCGAGGTGAGGGCTGGCTTGACTGCAGTGTTTATCTAATGATAGATCGTTAGCTAGATAAAAAGCATGGGAGATAACTGCAAACTTATCACATGAACACGGTAGTCAGTAGGGGTGTCACAATATATCGTCCCACGAAATTTCGCGATAGTAAAACGTCACGATATGTATCGTTGAGATGAAATCTCATATCGCAAAAAAAAAAAAAAAAAAAAAAAAAAAAATTTCTTCAAAAAATAGACTAAGAAACGTCTTTGTTTGTTGAAGTTCAATGTGTGGAAAGTAGTTCAGTTGAACAAGTCTCTGAAGAGACACATGAGAAGTTATACAGGAGAGAAACCATTCAATTGAGTTTCTGGCAAAACTGTTTACTTGACAGGAAAAACTGAAGATGCATAAAAAATAGATTAAGAAAAGTCTTGTTGTTTGAGTTTGAAGAAAAACTGAAGATGCATAATGAGAATTTATACTGCTGAGAAACCTTTTAGTTCAAAGTAAATCTAAGTGACGGTGTAACTCATTCTATTTCAAGATAAGCCTTATCTCCAATCTCATGTTTTTTCTAGTTGTTATTGTAATAACAATTTCCCACAACAGCATGTTTTGTATTTGTGCATTTCAAATAAAATACTACTTTTCCAGTCATATATTGTCATTATTCAAGTTTAAAAAAATATTGTTAAAATCGTATCGTATCGTATCGTTATCGTGAACCCAGTATCGTGATACGTATCGTATCGTGAACTGAGTGTATCGTGACACCCCTAGTAGTCAGTAGTTACAACATCCAGTAGTGCTGATAACATGTTTCGGTTTAACTGGTGACCGTGTTAAATCGGCTACGTTGCAACGTTAGCAATGTTATAATATATTATAATAATAATAATATGGCTTGACCGCACCAGCACGGCTACTGACTATCGATAGTTAGCAACAACAAATGTGTTAGGCTCCAAAACGGAAATCCATAAAATGACATTTAAACTAAGATAATACAATGGTTATCGTAATTTCTACATCTATATTATCAAGTACCGTAAATATTTTAGGGATGCTTTTTTCCTCTCCTTTTGAATTGACAGACTGGACGGAGCTTTGGCATACTGCTGCCCCCCACAGTCTGAAGACATATCTGCCTTTAAGGGCTGTCCCATTTTAAAGTCGCAAGATAGCCCTTAACACTTAGTTTTGAGGGCTACTAAGATTGAGGGTTGAGCTTGAGGGTTAAGATTGAGGGTTAAGAAAAGAATTGGGATTGGGCCCTTATTTAGTGGAATATCTCATTTTAAACACACCAATGTTATTGTCTATTGATTGAATTCCTCTCACACTCACACCACTGACTTTATTAAATAAAGTCATTTTAAGTCACAACTGTAAAATAGCTGATAGCCCCTATATCCGAAAACACAATTCGTCACTCATTAAGCCAAGTAATATTATGTCCAAGAAAGCTTACAGTGAAGCCACTTTACAGACAAGCTTGTTCTGAAGAAGAAACAGAAAAACACAGGTTGCCAGCCGGGCCCAGTGGCCTGGCCTGGCCTGGCCTGCAAAAAAAAAGAAAAATAATTTTTACTTTGATTTTTTGATGGGGCCCCCCTGACGAGTGGGCCCCGGGGTGGGCGCACCCTCTGCCCCGGTGTACGCTCCGCTACTGCGCCCACTCCACATTTGGATAGGATGAGCTTTTGTGGGGCGGGCAAATTTCAAAGCCAATGGCAGACCTCTGTGCAGTTCCTGCTCGCACATGTGTAGTTTCAGTTAAAGCCAGCTAGCGCTGTGAATGGATCTGCTGCTGATGTTCCTGTCCAAACCTCGCGTCACCAGGCTCTCTCAGTCCAAACACCAGCATACCGTTTTACTTCATCGAACCAAACGGTTCAGCTAACGCTATAATCGGGAGAGACCATAGAACATTTCACTCCGACCAAAACAAAAAAAAACCTTGAAAAAATATTTTCTTTAAACACAATTTTTTTTAACGTTTTGGTCCCAGTGAGATGTTATGCGATCTCCCCTGTTTCTAAATATATCTGTACCGTTTGGTTTGAACCAGTAAAACTTTTTATAAGCATTTTACGAAATGTGTATGGGAAAATAAATGGCAGATGAAAATCTGGTACAGTGCTGAAGCAGGAAGTAGGCGGTCACTTTGCCTCTCTATTGTTTGATATTACCCAGAAGGCTTTGAGGCGGCTAACTTTTAACAAGAAAACCATCAAATCTGGCTAAAAAGTTAGATAGAAATAATACTTATTTGTAACACAAAATGCAATTCAGGAATATTTGAATATTGGACAAAATAAAATAAAATAAACTCATTGGGCCCTATTCTCCCACAGGCCTTCGGCGCTAAAACGGGCCTTAAACGCAAAAAAACGTGCCTTGCGCCTGCCTCGGGAAGATATCAATATGGCTTTACGCTGCCAAATGTGCTTTAGGCCGAATGGGCGTGGCGCAGTCCCAGAATGGGCCAGAATGGGCGTGTCGGCCTTAAATGCCGGCGTAATGATATCTTCCCACCTGGCGTAAATTTAGCGCTTTGCGCTTTTGAAAACCAGGCCTATTCAGTGCGCCAGTTGCGCGGGGCGCTCCCCTCTGTCACCCTTCTCTGTGTCACTCCCTCTCTCTTGCTCATATCAGTCTGACAGGCACAATACGACTCTCTCTCTGTGACTCCCTCGGTCAGACAGACACAACACATAGCAGCACCCAGCTTCCCATAGGAAAAAGAAGTTGTAAGTTCACTGCCTGGCATGTCCCAGCATGCAATGGGCTTCTCCATTTCGCTACTAAATAGCAACCAAATGAGCCGAAATAGATATAAAGGTCGATTTAAATAATGTTTAATGGTAACACAACCTGCAGAACATTTCAATATTGGACCAAATAAAACATCGAAATGAAAACACCACCCTATGTGAAACATATATGTCCTCCTGCCTATATATACCCCTTGTCGATTTAACGTGATTTAGATAAGTGACAGCGGAACGCGCTTCTACTGGCATCTGTTGTACTGTGATGTCCGCTCCAATAACTTGGCCCTATTTCACATTTAGTTTTACAATAAAAACACATTTATGCAATGACTTTACATAATGTAGGGTATATTTATGTGCATCATCCTTCCTGCAGCAGGCGAGAGAAAATGATATCTTTCTGGACAAACTTTTACCAATCTAATAGGCTATATTTTTCTAGATGCATTTAGAACATTCTTTTCACTTTGATCTTGCTATAGTGTAGGGTATTTACATGCTTGCAGTATTTAAACTGCAGTTAGATTGGTTTGAGAAGCATAATAATATGGAATAATAGCCTATATATGGAGACAGACAGACTGGATGAAGGGAGGGGGGGGGGGCAGAGCGCTTGGCTTTTGTCTGGGTGTTTTGCTGGACCACTGGAATTGGAGCTTAAAAGGCAAGCGTGCGATTCGTTTATTGCACTTATCCAATGAGCATGACGGTGCATAATTTTACGCTTAAAAGGCGTGGTTATAATGGTTGAGGCTGAGTGTAGCGCCGATACCAAGATATCAAGTGCGCTGGTCCACGCCCACTGCGCCAGGCGCTCGGCGTAGAAACTAGGCCGATGCAACGATAGGGGCCATTGAGTGCCAGCCACTTTTGGAAAACGGATGCTCCCAGTGCCAGCCCTTTCAGAGCGTTTTCAGTAATTTCTCAAGGCCCACAGAATATTGTGTGATATTACTATGTAAACACCAAACACGCCCAAAGAACGATGAGACTCTATTGCATCATCAGCAAAAAAAAGTTTATTGATATCATTTTCCGTTCTTTAGTTATCAGCCGGAGAAGATAGGTTGTTTTCAGCAAAAACAGACGTTTCAAACTAGAAGCTGAGATAATCAGCCTTTTGTGAAATGAAGCATTTCAAGCACATCACTGACTCTGAAGCTAATATTTTCTGATGTAGTGACACCTCAATAATAATTTCCTTCAATAAAACAGTGAAAACAAAGGAATTTTGTTTGGCAAAATAATATTTTTTAGCTGCAACCAGCAGCGCTGGCCCCTGCTGCGCAGACCCTACACCTTCTTGCTGGTCTTGATTTACTGCTGGTGGGCATCATATATTCTAGCTTGTGTTTGCCAACCAATCTGTCCATCGAGCCTGCTGTCTGGGTCAGTGTTGTATGCTGCCCTGCGTGCCCCACCCCCCTCGGCTCTGGTGGCTCTGGTGGCTCTCTGCTGCGTTTGCTCTGCACTGAAAACCCAGCTTTTTCCGCTGCGATAGCCCCTCCATATGATTTAGTTGCCGACACCAGCGTCTTTCTGAAAAGTTACATTATTCTCAGCTGGGAGCCGGCGACAGGCTGTGAAAAAGCGGGGTGCAGCGCACTTTTCAGTGCAGAGCAAACGCAGAGCAAACGCAGCAGAGCCCCAGAGACACTCCCACGGAGGAGGAGGAGGGGGGTGGGGCACGCAGGGCACTACAGCATACAACCATTGACAGTAAACACAGACCCAGACAGCAGGCTCGATGCACAGAGACAGGCAAACAAGCTAGAATATCTGATGCCCACCAGCAGTAAATCAAGACCAGCAAGAAGGTGTAGGGTCTGCGCACGCAGGGGCCAGCGCTGCTGGTTGCAGCTAAAAAATATTATTTGGCCAAACAAAATTCCTTTGTTTTCACTGTTTTATTGAAGGAAATTATTTTTGAGGTGTCATTACATCAGGAAATATTAGCTTCAGAGTCAATGATGTGCTTGAAATGCTTCATTTCACAAAAGGCTGAATATCTCAGATTCTAAATTGAAACGTGTGTTTTTGCTGAAATCAACCTATCTTCTCCGGCTGATAACTAAAGAACGGAAAATGATATCAATAATCTTTTTTTTGCAGATGATAGAAGAGAGTCTCATCGTTCTTTGTGCGTGTTCGGTGTTTACATAGTAATATCACACAATATTCTGTGGGCCTCGAGAAATCACTGAAAACGCTCTGAAACTCTGGCACTGGGAGCGTCCGTTCTCCAAAAGTGGCTGGCACTCAATGAGTTAAGAGCAAACAGGTTTTTTTTACTTCCTGAAAAGTTGCTGTTTTGGAGATTCGAGGTCCTGCCGCGACAGCGACGAAATACTACAAAGAGATAGAGATACTCAACATTTTTTTACTTTTTTCTGCTGAAAATCAATATATACTGTATTGGAAATTAGCTGTGTTCTTGATGAATCCAGGTCAAAGTCCTGACATTTACTGTAAAACTGAGTAATTCCTCATCTCTTCTCAGATACCTATGCAAACAGACGAACATTTATTCATTTCTTTTTTACAAACAAATACAACCTAGGCTATCTGACGTACTCTAAAACTAAACCTAGACTACTAAATACTACAATTTACACTATGCAGTCTAATCAAAACGCTCCACAAATCTCTCTCTCTCTCTCTCTCTCTATTCAACAATTCTCCACACTCCATAGTCCCAGCATGGTGTGCAGCCACTTTTATAAACTTTGGCTGGGAGGGGCCTAGGCACGAGAGATGGGCGGGCTGGGTTTGGCAACGTCACTGATCAAGCTACGTCACTGATCAAGAGCTCAGCCAATAGAAAGGGAGGAAAATTGGGAGTCTACAGCTGGCCTTTTTAGTTTGCATGGAACTGCATGGGTATGTGAGAAGAGATGAGGAATTACTCGGATTTACAGTAAATGTCAGGACTTTGACCTGGATTCCTCAAGAACACAGCTAATTTCCAATATATATTGATTTTCAGCAGAAAAAAGTGGAAAAAGTGTTGAATATCTCTTTAATAAAAGATAATGGAAGTAAATTCATATGTTTATTTTAATTATGGATCATTACAATGCAATTCAAAATGATGCATCTATAATCGATGATGCATCGATAATCGTATCATCGAATCGTAGCCCTCTGAATCGAAATCGAATCGTGAGGTGCCTAGAGATTCCCACCCCTATTGTTCATACAGTCTTGCTATAGTGTAGCGTTATATTTTACATGCTTGCTATATTTAAACTGCCATGAGATTTGTTTGCGGTGATGACGGCACTGCGGCAGGGATGAAAGTCGCTGTGTGGAGAGAAGGGGAGGCTCACTTTTAAAAGTCTGTGTCTATGTGCATTGGTGTGACAATATCACTGCATCTCATGTTCAGTTTATTATTAGTATCTTATCTTATCAACGTTACTCTTATGGAGCCGATGGTGAGCAGGCGAGGCAGTGGAGAACAAGAGTGAAAGAAATAAAAGAGACGGACTGAGAAGCAGATCGAAGGACAAGCGCCGGCAAACAGGGTTGTAATTAGATTTTATTAACAAGGCTCATTGCGGAACATCAGAAACATGTTTAAATATACAGTAGTAGCATTTATTCACTGACAACACACATGGAGTAGTGGAGAAAAGTGTTGGGCAGTGTATGGAGACCTGTGCGCGCGTTTTGGGCATTGCCAAGCCCAATTCCTGTCTCAGGCTCTCCGCCTCCGCCTCCACCTCACATGATATCCCTTATTGATCAACCTGCTTTGTCTCCACCAGAATGGATGTCTGGGATCACTGCTTGGCCGAACCCCAGAGGAACGTAGATGTCAATGAGGACATAACTTGTCAACAGCTGGCCAAGATTTGAGAACTGCCTGTCGTCGCCAAGAAGATGATGCTGCACTGCTCCTCTGTGTTGGTACCAGAGAAGCTGGAGGAGAGGGCGCAACGAGCTGCATCTGGCGAGCCCTGCAGCCTGGTAGAGTTCTGACTGGGGCAAGAGGGAGGGGTGGGAGTGGGTTTTAGTTATGTTGGTAAACGCACTTCTGCCTGAATGTAAAGGAGTGGTGTTTCATTTTCTACAGTGTTTTTGTAAAATAGTTTGTCAATTCAACAGTTAGTAGACAGGATGGTCAGATATTTATTTTGGTGGATGTTCAGATATTATAGCCATTGAGTGTCTTGTGAACACCAGGGGAATGTATATTATTACTATTTTTTATTTTTTTATTTTTTTTATTGTATGCTTTCATTTAAAGGAACACTCCGCCCATTTTCAACCAGGTTTGTATCATTAGAACATCAGTAGTATATCAGAAAACTGTAAACTGTTTTGAAGTCTGTCATTTAATTTGACAGTTATTGAGTGTTAAAGTGTGGACCAGTGACATCACTGGTCCACACTAACTCAAATTAATAACTCATTAACTCAAATCAACTCTCAATAACTGTCAAACTAGATGACGGTTTTGAAGTCATTCATCTAGTTTGACAGTTATTGAGAGTTGATTTGAGTTAATGAGTTATTAATTTGAGTTAGTGTGGACCAGTGATGTCACTGGTCCACACTTTAACACTCAATAACTGTCAAATTAAATGACAGACTTCAAAACAGTTTACAGTTTTCTGATATACTACTGATGTTCTAATGATACAAAGCTGGTTGAAAATGGGCAGAGTTTTCCTTTAATTTGTTTGACTCGGTTGCATCCATAGACATAATTAATATGGACGTATCTAGCCCTTTAAATTTCGTTTTCCTGGCAGAGTTCAAATGGTGGGTGTTACCATCTTGATTTTTCGTCAGCAGAGTGGGAGGGAATGGGTTGAGTTATTCCGCACATCACGCGAGATGGGAGTTTCCCAGAGCCACAGCTCCGCCTGCTATCCACTGTCAATCACCCCCTTTTCTATCATCTATTTTACTCCAAACGGTTGTTATATAAAAATTTACCCCCCTACAGTTGTTATGAAAAGGGGAAATTAGCTATATAGACCAAAACCATGTTTCGCCCCTAAGTGGAAAGATGTTTAATCATGTTACAAAGTCGGGCATTTTAACATGGGGGGAATGCCTACTGCCCCCGACACCCAGTGGCCATTCGAGGAACTACAGCTTTTCAATTCATTTCAGCATCCTCAGAGGGAAGGGGGTGGGCTTGCCCACTGGTTGGATATTGCATCTGTGTAATGCAAAGCAGATTGTGTTAGGTTCTTTTGTTTTGTTTTGAACAGGGTTAGGGTTTCCCAAATTATTGACAATAAAAATGTTAAACCCTATTTGAAATTTGTGGAATGAATTGCACACACACACAGACGTTCATTCAGCTGCTTCTAAGTAGTCTTTTGAATAACTAGATTATCAGGCCGCTACATGGCCTTCAAATCCAGTTTGCCGGGGCTCCGGACCGGTATTGTGTTGTGTGTGTAAGGTATCGGTAGGTGGCGCTATGCCGTACTGCCGAAATTCTGCACTGCAATCCGTCAGGTGCCCCAAGCGCACTCCCCGAGGTTGAAGACGATCCCATGAATGGTTCTCGAGATAAACCCCCTTTTGTGTTTGCCAGTAGGTGGCGTGATGCCGAGTCTGTGGAAGGGGGGGGGGTGTCTGTGTCTGTGTGTGTGTGGGGGGGGGGGGTGTGTGGGGGGTGGTGGCGTGTTATTGGTCAGTCAGCCAAGTGATGTCGGGCCACAAAACGTGACTTACAGACAGACACCTCTACCCGCCCGCCCATCCACCTAGGCAATTTTATTATAAAGATTACTAGGTTTTTTTGACCCCCCCCCACGATTTTTTTTATCCCATCTTTATTCCCCATTAGTGCTAATTTTATTTTGTTTATCCTTCATCATTTAGACATGGGCAGTAGCCAGCCACTTCTTTTCACCTGACAGGGGAAGCTTCACCGGTAGGACATAGCACGTGGGAGGATCATGCTTTTCCAACGAGTTCCCCTCCCTCCGAACAGGCGCCCCGAACAGGCACCACTTCAGCGACCAGGATATTGCATGTTTTTGGTGAGGGGTTCCTTTATGAAGGAGGAAGGGCACTGGGAGGAGAACATGTAAACTCCACACAGAAAGGCCCTTTTGACAACCCCACCCGGGCGGTGGGCACTCGAGGACATGCGGACGGGCACGCACTCCTTCAGCGCTCACAGCGTCCCAGGTGGGAATCGAACCCAGGACCTGCTAGCTGTGAGGTGACACTGCGCCACCCTGCCCCCCAGGATTACTAGTTTAGAGAAATCTCTCAAATCTATTTTTATTTTATTTTAACAATATATATAAACAAAAATGAACAAGCTCAGACACAGTAACGGAAAACAAACAAAAAAACATACATATATCAACAGTTATCATAATGTGGTGCTACCATCCATACAAGGTGCCTATATACTTGCAAGAGATATCGCGCATGAGGTCCCACACAAGGTGTCCAACAGAAACCAGCCGGGCAAGTCACCCACCGCCCCCAACCTCGTCGAGGTAGCCCAGAAACGGCTCCCAAATAGTTTTTACTTTTTAAGCGAGTTGTTTCTCAAGGATCTGAGCCAGGCTCTCCATCCTTATAACAGAGATAATGTCCGTCTAGAGAAATCTACTTGAGTAAAAGTAAAAAGTAGCTAAGTTAAAATGTACTCAGAGTAAAACTTAATTTTTATGGGCGGCCGGGGGGTATATCAGATCAAAATAGATCAAATTTGAATAGAAGAGAATAAACTTTATTGTCCAGCCAAGGCAGGACATTTGTCATTGGTCTCACCCAGTTACATAAGAAGACAAACATGTTTACAAAATAACAACATCAACAGGACATCACATCACATGAATCAGTCTATAGTGCATTATACTCATGTGTACACACACTCCCATATTTGCATTACTGTTGTTGTTTGTTGTTTATTAACTACATTGATTACATTACATTGGGATAAAGGAACCCTTGTATCTACTAGGCATGGGTCAGTGTAATTTTTTTTAAACCGGTTCTATATTGTACATGAAACCCCACCTCAACGGGACACCGAATTTTACCACTAGGTGTTGCACTTGACTAGTGTTCCTGTGGAGCCCATAAATGACTGTAGTGCGACTCCAGTCCACTTGGTGGTGATAATGCACCTCTAAGCTGGTTTGCAAACCCCCAACAAAACAATTGAAAAGAAGAGGCAGAAAGACTGAAGGGTGTAACAACTTAGAGAAATACTTGGTAACACTTTAGAATACAGCCCGCAAATAACCCTGTAACTACAGGGTAACAAGATCTGTACTTATAGGGTAATTACGGGGTACAGGTGTGGTACCCCGTAATTACTATATATATATATATATTTTTTTGTGCCCGCAGTCAGGCCACTCACTGAACAGCAGGCCAGGCACCGCCTACTGGTTTACTAGTGGTTTTATTACTTTATTCAGGGTTAAAGTGGGTGCATCTCATTGTAAAATTGGACTCTGCCCAAATTGGGCTTCAAACGGCCCAAATCTGGCTTCAAACGGTCCAAATCTGGCTTCAACTGGCCCAAATCTAGCTTCAAATGACCCAAATCTGGCTTCAAACGGCCCAAATCTGGCTTCAAACGACCCAAATTGGGCTTCAAACGGCCCAAATTTTTCGCACATCGGCCCGTATCCGCCTGGCCTGCTTGGTATCTAATGCCCGGCCTGAATTATGATCCCAGTACGCCCCTGCTTGCATGTACAGTTTAACAATCGCTTGTTTGCTGACATGTACAGTAATTCTAACAATTGTTTGTTTGCCACATCACATGTAATGTAATGTGAGATACACTAGTATCGTTCATAATTAATGATTTTGCAGTCTTTCGTTTGACAGTTATTGAAAGTTTTGCGGGGGGGGGGGGCACCACAAAACAGGGTAATTACGGGGTACAAGAAGTGAATTTAGCCTGTAACTACAGGGTAACAAGATCTGTACTTATAGGGTAATTACGGTGTTGGTACTTATAGTGTAACTATGGGGTACAAGAAGTGACTTTTTGAGAAATCACAGTTGGAGTTGTATACTTTTTTCTACCTTTAAAATAGTTGGGTCATTCAGAGAAATTCCACGGAGAGCAGAGGCTCGTTTCTCAGTTTATTTGCCCAGTATGAAGGTTAAAAACAAATTTAGCCTGCATGCCTCTCTCTCACACACACACACACACGCCGCGCTGCAGGAGCGAGATACACAAACACACTGTCGGAATAACGGGCTCACAGGAAATGGGATGTCGGTCCAACGATAGATTTGTCAGACTGGTCAGACAGAATAATGGCATGTCGGAACATTGAGTGGTTGGAATAATGGGGTGTCGGAACAATGACATGGCACCTATTTGGAGAGGCAGGGCAGGTGTCCACCTCGTGCTGTAAACAGTGAAGGAGATGTGCACATCCCAAACTGGTGTTCAAAGCAGGTGCTGGACCCAATAAAAACAGCAGTACATAGAAAAAGTAGAGTCCTTCTTCGAATGAGTAGAATAACTTTATTTACCCTAGGGCTGTCCCGAATACAGCTTTTATTAGTGGCTGGGCCAGCGAAGCGGCAGGGCCACTTATTGTATTTGCCTGTATTATTATTATTCACCCGGGAAGTTGGACTTCCCATGCATGAAAATAAACCAAACTTTGCACAAAGGTCCAGTCCCATGCCAAACTAAGTCGATGCGAATTTGGCGCCAGTAGTCCTGATGGCGCTACAGCGACCGTCTAAATTTTCAAACTTTGAAAATTCATAACAAATCAGGCATATGTGGTACGGCTTTGCAACTTTCACCGAAATGTGGGCCCAAATGAGGAGAAACTTGTGTACACTGCAACATATGGCCAATTATGAAGTCTAAAGACCGCAAAACTGCAAAACTAATTAAACCCTACTCCTCCCACATTTTTTCTTCAAACAACACCAAAGCATCTGCATCGTTAGACTGTCCTACACAAAAGTATCAAACAGATTTTCGATAGATCAAAAATTTAGCCCACAGTGCATCAAAATGTATAGTCTAAAGCAGGGGTGGGCAACTATTTTTCATGGGGGGCCACATGAGAAACCCAGATTGTTGCCGGGGGCCGAACAAATATTGTCATGCCGTAACCCATAGATGGGCAACTTTGATGATAGAGAGGGCCACAAAAAAATGTCCTCGCTACCAGATTTTGCTGAGGGCTGAACGGCGCCAGCACAAAAAATTTGGGGCATTTGAAGCCAGGTTTAGAGGAATAACTAATTTTAAATTAACAATTGTGATGTCATTATTCAGTCTTAACCACCAATATTTGATCCTTTTCCTCACTCACTCTTATGTCACCACCTGCTCTCCCTGCAGGGCTTGAAATTAAC
Organism: Poromitra crassiceps; assembly: GCF_964638095.1. Taxonomy (NCBI): domain Eukaryota; kingdom Metazoa; phylum Chordata; class Actinopteri; order Beryciformes; family Melamphaidae; genus Poromitra; species Poromitra crassiceps. The sequence goes on from NC_139642.1 coordinate 10,301,902, forward strand.
TTTTTTCACCACCTGCCAATATGGCTGCTAGATTTTAAAGTTACCAGCCAATTAGAATTTCCACTAGCCGAAATGTTTTTCTTGAAATAAACCAGAATATGAGTGGGTTAATTTAAGCATAAGTATCAGTAAGTGGCCCGGGATTCTCAAAGCCTGTGTTGAGGGTCACACAATAACAAAAATGCACTCTTGAAGCTAAATAAATCCAAAACCAACAAGTTAATTATTTAAATTTCTACTTCAATGTAGAACAGTCATTTCTTACACATGAGATTACTTTTAGCCTTTTAGTCATAAATATTATTGAAAGATATTCCATATTTCAGACTGAAATGCTATAACAGAAGAGTATTGCCCAGAATGACATGAACATTTGGACACTTATTCAGCGGGTATATTGCATGTTGCGTTCAAGTGCACTGTAATAAACACAAAAAATAAAAAAATAAAAATAATTTTTTTTTTTTTTGCAATTCCATCGCGGGCCACACAGGGGGCATCTTAATTGCCCTAATTAACTAATGATGTGATGTCACTCGATCAATGATGTCAACAGTGATGATGTCATCAATGATGTCATCCTTCCTGGCTGAGCAGACTGGGTGCGTGGGTGATGTCATAGTTGTTGCTATGATGTCATCAGTGATGTCATACTTGTTACTGTGATGTCATCGGTGATGTCATACATGCCAAAGTATAAATAAGCAATGTTTCTTACTTCTGCCCCAGCCCTGTCACTAATGGCAGTGTTCTAAGCAGACTGGATTGCATGCAGCAGATTGGACTATAGTTAAAAGACTTGAGCATCTCTGTCAGTGCCCGGCCACGACCCATTGCTGCGCAGCAGCTTTTATTTATTTTTAAGATTGATACCTGGAGAGGTTGTTTCCAGGATTGCTCCAGACTTTCCAGGTGTTTCCAGGACTGTTACAATCTCCGGGGAAGATTTGGCCCTGGGAACATTGGGCCCTGGGAACATTGGACCCTGCGAACATTGGTATGCTCCCCCTGAAACCACATCAGTGATAGGTAAGCTCTGAACTTGTATGCTCCTGGGGGGGCTATGGGGAGGTAGGTGGGGGGCTGGGGGGCAGTTAGCATGTTAGCATTAGCCAGTAACTCCTGATAGGCCCCCAGTGAAGGCAGAGGGCGTTTCACTCAGTTCCACTGGATCTGTGGGCTCCAGGACCCCGTGTCTGTGCAACCTATGGTCCGCGGACCCCTGCAGGATGTGGATGGCCCAGTCGGGGCCCCCAGTGAAGTCAGAGCGCGTTTCACTCAGTTCCACCGGCCCTGTGAGCTCCAGGACCGTACCCCTGACCCCCAGGCTGGTACTACCCGCCCTATGAGCACCAGGGTCGGCCCCACACACCCAGCATGTGGTATTGTAATGGGGTCAGTTGCATTGGCTTTTTGGGGGTGGGGGCTATGGGGGGTAGGTGGGGAAGCTGGGGGGCAGTTAGCATGTTTTGCTTTGCATTTTTCTCATAGATACAAACTCAAGAGTGGTGTTAGCATGTTGGCATGTACAGTATGTTTCTATTTTCTTTTCTCATCATAGATAGACTCCTGGGTGATGTTAGCTCGTTTTCATGACAGTGTTAGCATGACAGGGCAGGTGGTAAACAACAATAAGTTATTTCTTTTCATCTCTTCTACAGTTATGGGCAAAACAAAGAAGGCACTCCCCTGCCCCATCCCTGACTGTCCGAAAAGCAAAGACTACAAATTTGAATATTTGTCTAAACACTTGAGAGAAACCCACAAGGTCGCCAATGTTGAGGAAAGGGACATCCTCAACAAGTTGGCCAGTGGGCGAATCCTGCTTGGGCAGGAGAGGTGCCCGGTGGCATTTTGCCAGAAAAATGTTAAGGACCTCCGCAAGCATCTGCCAACGCACCGGGATATATTTACCCAGCAGGAGTTTGAGGCCCTCCTGGCTGATGCCAAGAGAAAGGTGGCCATGGCACAGCTGGCACGCCTCAAAGCCTCCCGCCCTGACATACCCATGGTCACCAGCCTGGATGTTGAGGCACCTGAAACAGATGAGCCCATCCCACCAGCCTGCATGAACCCGAGGTGCCAGGCTACCATCAGCAGCCTCCGCCAGGAGAATCTGTTGCTGCAAGAGAATCTGTTACTGCAAAAAGAGTGCAATCTGCTGCGGCTAAAGCTAAGATCCAAGGCGAAGGTGAGTGAAGAGAGGGACAAGTTTAAATCATGGACTTATTATAAGATGGACTGGGCATTGGTCCCGTTCAGTGAAGCCGCTGCATGTTAGATCGCCGCTCTGGCGGCTGAATCCAGTATTAGGTCACAAGGCCCGCCTCCCCATGTTAGTGGATGGGAAAATCACAACCGAAATAATCACAGTATACGTCAGATAATTTTTTTCCAAAGGTGGTTTGTATCATTTTAGATAGTCATTATCATGCTAATGCCTGTGCAAGTGGTCATTTTTCTGATCAGTTTGTTTTTAAGTAGTTATTTGACATATAAAAAGAGATAAAAATGGATGATTGACAGCTGTGGCAGCCAGTCTCAAGCCGTCATTTGCTGGACAGGCTCTGCACATTATAGATCTATCGTCATAGACAAGACACACGGCTTCATGTTATCTAACGCTCCCTGGAAGTCGGGTGGCTCATGGGCTGTGCTGGCTACCAGACATCAATGGACCCCAATAAAAAGAACATTGTTTTGAGGAATGAAAACAAATGTTTTGTGCGCGAGGAATTAACGTTGGTTGGGGACTCAAGTAAGTTCAGAAACTATGTGTTTTATGAGTTACTCCAGCTACGTTATAGGTACACAATGGTTTTAACATGCAGGCTAGCATTAGCGTTAGCTGCTTGCGCTAGTCGGCTGTTTTTCATATTACTATAACTTAACAACCGATAACGATAGCTGGAATAACACAATAATAGACACATATTTTCAGAACTGACCAGGTTGTCCAACTGACAGGAAATGTGTTTTTATAACGTTAACTCCCGTCCCGGGTATTAGATGAGATGAGGCCTAGTAGTACACAACCACCATTAGCTCATCGCTAACGGGTTAGCATGACATACAAACAGACGTTTTATTTTTTGTAGGCTATTAACATGCTCACTGCCGTCGACGAGTCAACTCGTCAAAAAAAAAAAAACGGTTGACTGCCGTCGACGAGTTAACTCGTCAAAAAAACACTTTGAAACACCAGCAGAAAGCCCAGAATCGCACGCAGCTTCATCCCAGCTCACAACCGAAAACCCAGAAACGAACGAGCCCCATCCAGACTCGCCCGACGAGCGGCCGCCAGCCTCGCCAGGCAGCACAGACAGGCAGCAGAGACTCGCTTGTGACACACAGCCACCAGAGACACACCCACGGAGGGAGGAGTTTGAAGGAGAGGGGGGTGGGGGTGCTGTTATGGAGGAAATTACTGTTCAGAACTAATTGTTTAGATGTCTGATGTCTCACTGATGCCAAAAATAAATGGTTAAAGTGACTGTCTATCGAATTTCACAAAAATGCATTTTTCTCAGCTTTCCTTCTCAGACGCTGAAACCATGCTGTATTCAACTGCTAATGCCTACATAACAGAACATGATAAAAACTAACTCTTTTAGACAGAGAAAGCACACATTCTATTAGTTCTTTTGAGATATTTTGTGTTCACAAAGTCCTAGCAGAAAATAATCCTCGGCTCTTGAAAGATGAGCCAGAATCCTCAAAAAAAACCTTGGCAGAAGCTACCTACAGTATTGGAAAAACTGTTGACAGTGAATGTGTTAAAGCAATAAACGTTTTTATATGCATATCTGGGGGAAATGCTTTGACTGTGGGGATGTTCGTTCTTCACAAGCTCCTCTCTTAGTAAGAGGAGCTTGCTCTGAGAGCACGGGCTGAGAGCAGCCCGGAGGTCTGACTTGTCTGGCTGATACAACTCAATCTCCGAGAACGTTACAGGCGGCACTACCCACAACACTATACCAGCAAACAACGTTGCGTAAAGCGTCAAGGTTAGATTTGTAAAACCAACATTTGCTCCAAAAGGAATTAAATCATAAAGTTAATCAAAATGCCACGAAAATATTAGGCTAGCTTAGTCAACACAGCAATCCCCCCAGTGAGGCTGAAGGTGAGTGAGGCCTGCCTCCACTTCCGGCCCGCGCTGAGAGCCAATGCTGAGAGCACTCGGCAGCAGCCCGGAGGTCTGAAATCTCCGACAACCAAAATCAGATTTTCGTACAGGCGTCATTTTGATAAACTGATCTCATAGTGGGAATCTTCCTGGTTACTTTTGGCGAGACAAAAAATATTACAACTTAAAGTGTCATATTTACAGAGCTAGACTGTATATAAATACACAACGCACTGTGTGCATTTTAGAAACAGCAGCTCTACATAAGAAAGTTCAGAGGGGCGTGGAGCTCTCAGAGGTTCTAAATCAACGGAGCGACTGCGCAGACTCTGGTTTACTGATCTGGCCGGATTTTGGCTTCAATAAAACATACAGGGAAGAGATAGGGACACTCTCTCCATTCATATATCTCAGTGGTTTAAATACTGTATAATGTCTAAATAGTTATCCTTAACTTTTATCTAATTTATTTTTATGTTTAATTTCTCCAGGATGGTACAGTCACACCCAGTGCATCCGCCTCTTCTTCTGAGTCGACTCCAGTCCTCGTCGACGTCCCTGTGCAGAGTGAACCTGCCAGGGGGGCAGGCGATGAGGAACGGGGGCCGAGGAAGAAGAGGAAGAAAACGTGGCACCTGCCACAGGTTGAGGTCAGTGACGGGAGAGGGAATTGTTTCAATACTACACAGTAATGTATGGTAAAATGGTAAGTGTGACTATCATTTTCTGTCTGAACAGGTGGCTCCATCTGCAGGAAGCAGGACTTTCCCCTGCCCCTTATATCCCCGCATCATCATTGTGAGTAAAATGTTTTACTGCCACACAACATTGTCTTTTTTTACAACATACTTAAAGTCGAACTGAACCCGTTCGGCACGTGGGTCGGAGTCCATTTCAGACTGAAAACATAACTTGTCTGAGATGGCAGGTTGAGAGGCGAGTCATAGTAGCATGTCGATGATTTTATTTGAGAATTCTGGGGAGGCGTGTTATGCCTCCAAATCGAGTGGGATTCAGCGTGTTGTGGCGCTCTCCTCGGGAAGAGCCTGCTGACGTGAGGTTAGTGGCTGAGTGGAGCTGGGCAAGCCGCAGGCAGCCAGCTTCCTTCGTGTTGCCGAGCGGAGAGTGCAGCCCGTCGGCCTGGAATCTCTGAGGTGCGACACCTGACAACCAGGCTCTCTGAGGTGCGCGCCATTATCACTATTGCGGTAATAATATTCCTGGAATGCGAGTTTTAACGAGCCAGTTACATTTCTTTGCATTCTTTGAAATTACCTTTTTCTTTATTGTGTAGATCAACATACAATTGACCAAGTTAGTAGTTAGTTTATGGGATAGGAATTCTGCCAGACGACGGGCACTAGGCGCCATTTTCTCCTTCATTTGGAGGAGAAAATTATCCTGAAGATTTGATTGACACCTGCCATGTCGTGATATGATTGGTTGAAATGGGGTAGAAATTTGATAGTACTAGGTGACGTCAGCAAACTGTAGATTACTGTTATGAATGAAATCTTGAAAAATGAACTTTTGATGTGAAAAAGTGTGAAAAACTAAAGAAATTTGATTTTTGTGATTTCTTTTTTGGCATACATTATTAAATAGGTGCACTGCATACCCAGGTATTTGAACTAAAAGAAAAGAAAAGTCATTTTTGGGTTCAGCTCGACTTTAAGGAAAGTAGTATAAAGAATGTTGTTACACATACATGGCAAGATCAGTATGTGCATATCAGGCTGATATACTTACCTCATACCTGAGATACAACACAGTTATACATTACCTGATATAACGTCATCATACCTGGAGAAACAAAACAGTTATACTTTGATTTCTTAATGCACAGCACCCGTCCACCTCCAGAGCTCAGCGTCGGCCCACCCCCACGAATGTGAGTATAATGTTTTACTGCCAGACAACATTGTTTGTCTTTTTTTTTACAACATACTTAATGAATATGGAATATACCAATGTTGTTACATACCTGATAATATCAGTATGTGTATATCAGGCTGATATACTTACCTCATACCTGTGAAACAAAACAGTTATACATTGATTTCTTAATGCACAGGTGGAAGCATCTCCAGAGGGGAGCAGTGCACCCCCACCCTCACCTCTCGTCATAGTGAGTCAAATGTTTTACTGCCACACAACATTGTCTTTTTTTACAACATACTTAACAAATATGGAATATAAAGAATGCTGTTACACATACCTGATATACTTACCTCGCTCCTGTGAAACAAAACAGTTATACATTGATTTCTTAATGCCCAGTTGGATCTATCTCCGGATGGCAGCGGTGTCGCCTCCCCCAGTGCCCTGAGGGAACATAGGGTCTCATTTTGATGGGAGGGAAATGTCTTAGAAATGGGGGAACATAGGGCTGTGGGAACATAGGGATGACCCCCTTTTAACATCAGGTATGATGTAATGCAATCAGGCCCTCCTGGCCACATGTCCATATATCTTATGTTGTTGTTTTTATAATGCTTCCTTTTACTGAGTTATTTTTAGAACTGATTGTAGTGATTTTTAATATATGATATTTTTGGCATATTATTGATACTATCCACCAGGACCCTGAGCATGGCCGTAACTAGCTATGAGGACGGGGAGGTCCGGACCTCCCCTAATATTTCAGAGAAGAAAAAAAAAGTTTTTTTTTTTTTTATAAAACAATCTGCATGGAAAAGCATGAAAAACACGGGATCGCTTTTATTTTGAAACGAAAGGCAGGTCAGGCAGGAAGTCATCTGACGCCGCGTCCGCGGTAACTTGATTCCGAGAGAGCAGCAGCATGGTGGTGAGTGATGACTGTCTGTCTGCCTGGCGAGATAATTGAAGGTGAGCGAGCTGCGAGACAGTGAGCGAGTGAACGACAGACAGTGAGTGACACTGACAGATTTTTTAGCAACAACCAAGAAAGTAAGTGTCTAGTCTGTCTCTTAAGTAATGTTACCTGTGTGACACGTTGGGATGCTACTGGCTAATCATGCATGATGCCAATTGCCAAGCTCCCGAAGTCAGGTATGCAGGTGGCTATATGCATGGTTTCAGTTTCATGACCCAATAAGTAACAAAAAGAGGTGGTGTAAAGTTAAAAACAACATAATATATTTTATTTTATTTTTCAATCGTTCCTATCAGGAATAAATAAATGTCCCTCTGTATGTTTTTTTTTATTATCGATGATGACTTTGTGTGTTGTGTACGGCTTGGGTTGTGTACCTGTGTTTGTAGGTGTCATTTTGATATGAATTTGGCTAAAACAGTTTGTGTTTGTTAGTTACAATTATGTTGACAGGAGAGCTGAGCAGGTGGTGACATGAAAGAGAATATACTGAATAATGACATCACAACAGTATAATCCTAATGTTGATTTAAAATGATATATTACTCTAAATATGGCTAAAAAAGGGGGGGGGAAAACCCCCAAATTTTTTCAGGCGGCGCGGGACCTCCCCTATTTCGGAACCCTGGTTACGGCCCTGACCCTGAGTTCTCATTTTGTTTCCTTTCATGTCTCAGGTTTTGGAATGACAATAAAGATCCTTGATGGAGAGGAGCAGAAAGTGTCAGTGAGGTGCTGCAACGGAGCAAAGTTGTCATAGAAGAAGGGGAAGCATTATATATTCTATAATAAACATCATTGAACCTTGACCATTTCTTTCTGTTTGGGCCTAGTGTTTTGTGCTCCAAAACCTCCTGAGGGTGCAACTACCAGGTATACCTGGTTCACAGATAACCCCACCCCTTCTTGGTCTTTGGAGATCAACAATTCACAAGAGTTGTTATTGTGCATTTAATTTTGAACTTGTCTGGTACTATGTAAATACATATTAAGTATATCATAGACTCGCTTAATGTTACAGGTCTGTTACTATGTAATTACATATGAACTACTGTTGAACTTCTGGTACTATGTAAATACATATGAAGTACTGTATAAAATCGACTCACTCCATTTTACAGGTCTGGTAGCATTTAACTACATATGAACTACAGTTGAACAGACTCACTCCATTTTACAGGTCCGTTACAATATAACTACATATAAACTACAATGGAACAGACTCTCCATTTTACAGCTCTGGTAGCATGTAACTACATATAAACTACAATGGAACAGACTCACTCCATTTTACAGGTCTGGCAGCATGTAACTACATATGAACTACAGTTGAACAGGCTCACTCCATTTTAGAGGTTCGTTACGATGTAACTACATATGAACGTAATTTATAACTATTGGTAATTACTATGTAATTACATTTTGTGTTCATGTGTAATTACAAATAGTCCATGTGTAACTAGGGTACCTGTAAAATAAAGGGTTACCGGTGTATCTCTTCACATATTTTATTTTCAGTTTTTTGAAACAAAACAAAACAGACGAACAGACTCAGACAAAGGAAAAGAAAAGAAAGAAAAGACATACATAGATCGACATTCAATATTAATCCCCCCCCCTCCCCCGTCTCCTTTTAACACACCGATTAACATGTAACCCCCCCCCCCCCCCCCCCACACACACACACACACACACACACACACACACACACACACAAACAAACAAGAAAAACGAAGGTGAGATACACCTGCTGCTCAGCTGGAAGCCTCTGGAGGCTATTTACAAAGGGTTCCCATCTATCAGTGAATTTTCCAACAGCACCTTTTAGTGATAACTTTTTTCTAGTTTAAGGAAACTCATCATGTCCTCTAACCATGAAGCTGCTGATGGGGGACCAGGTGATTTCCAAGATAGTAAGATTCTCCTTCGTGCGAGGAGGGAGGAAAAGGCGATTATGTCTACAGTAGGTGTTTGGTGCGCAAATTTAAAGTAATACCAGGAACGCAAAAAATAGCAATCAGGGGACACGGCTGCAGCTCGATTCCTAAGATGTCGGATAGGGTTTTAAAGAATATGTCCCAAAATTAACAGAGATTGGGACAGAAATAGGACTAAGTTTGGCACATTGACTACATTGGGATAGATTTGTGACAGTCTGGCTTTAGAATAATGGAGCCTGTGCAGCACCTTGAATTCTATGAGACCCAGACGTTGTAGAACTAACCGTATCAACTGCTCCAGCCCACCAATCATCAGAGAACTGATTCAATACCTATTTCCTCCTCCCAGGCTGATTTAGCTTTCACAACATATTTGTTGTTAAATGACATCATGGAGGAGTAAATCTAAGATATAAGTGATCTCTGATTGAATGAAAGATGAAGTAATTCCTCCCAAGGAAGCAGAGTTGGTAAAGAAGGGAAAGAGCAGAACTGAGAGGTTACACAGTGACGTATCTGAAAATATCTGAAGAGATGTGAACGTGGCAAGTCAAATTTCCTTGGAAGGGATAGAAAAGTAGGAAATATGTTATTCTGATATAAATCACAGAAGGAGGTGATTCCTTTGGATTTCCATAAAGAAAAGGGAGAGTCTAAAGAAGCAGGAAATAGATGGTTAGAGGTTATAGGACCTAAAGTTGAGGCAGAAGAGAAATTGAAATGACGTCGGAATTTATATCAAATTTTAAGAGAGGACAGGACAATTGGGGTTTTTGTATAACTGAGAATCTTGCGTGCTACGCGCGCTCGATTCCTAGACTCGCCCGTCCTGCAGCTGGCTGAGCTGCCCCTGCAGCTCGCCAAGCTGACCCTGCAGCTCGCATTCACAGCTCGGCCGCTGCGCGGCCTTGCCTGCAATTCGGCTGCTGTGTGGCCAATGAGACCAGGATCACTGATGATGTCAGATTTATGACATCACTGATGATGTGATCAGTGGGATTTATGACATCAGTCGTGGGTTTCTTGGCTGGAGGAGCTTCAGCACCTTCCCTGGCCCATGGATCTCGCTTTTTCTCAGCAGCAGTCATAGCCCTTTTCTCAGGAGCTAATGATCCTCTTCAGTGATGTCACTCGCTGGGATTTATGACACCATTTATTACATCAGTCAGCAGTGGTATTTATGACATCACTGATGACGTCAGTGGGATTTATGACATCACTGATGATGTCAGAGTGGGATTTATGACATCACGGATCACTGATGATGTCACTGTGGGACAATCACAGTGGGACAGGGACATTTATGTTGGGGATGAGAGAGAGAAATTGGATAGGAGCAACATAAAAGGGCAGAAAGATGTAGATGAAGCTCATGTGTGAAAGGCTTATCAAACCGGCAGTAGAATCCATTCAGTTGTTCTGCAAGCTGAGGGCTCTCTGCAGTGGGGGGTGTTGGTTTATTGTAGTGGATGATGTAGGCTATATTTATGTCGCATCATTTAGCCTGTGCTGTGATGTGCAGGAGCAGCAGGTAGCCTACAAGTACAAGCCTGTCCTGAATGAGCCGAGTGGGGGTGCTTGTTCACTATTGGTAAAGTTATGTGTTTACAACATAAAGATCATGGAATTGGATGCTATCAGGAATGTCACCGATAGTTAATGTTCTATTGTAGGCTACAGGGAGACCGCATCAGCCTTGTTGAACAGATCTGTATTTGCCTGGCTGTATGTTGAATTGTTTTATTCAGGCTATGATCTGTGATGTGCTGAGATATCCGAATTGGCATGAAGAGATGACACCATGCAGCCAAAACCCGGACATGGATGGAGTGGATCGGAGCTTCGAAAGGAAGAATGTCATTGCGTAAATGCAGTTCACCAATGACCAGAGTTGTGCATAATTCTACGCTTAAAAGGTGTGGCTAAGTGGTTAACGCCGGGTGTAGCGCCGAGGGGAAAATATGGTGTAAAGTTCTGGTAGAAGCAGCTGTTATACTTTAACCCTCGCATGGTCTTCGGGTCAATCTGACCCGTTTTAGAATTTCAACATCAAGGAAAAGTATGTTAAAATATTTTTTTCTCTATGAAACTTCTTCTGCTTGGCTCATTTACTGTACTAAACATGTGGTATGAAAATGGTACATTTCATGCATTTGCTACCCCCCCCCCCCCCCCCCCCCCCCCGCATCAACATATAACACCCATGGTCTTCGGGTCAATTTGACCCGGCCATTGAAAGTGGAGGCTAAAAGGGGTCAGAAGTGAAATTTAGACAATTTCTTTCTTTGAAAATGTTAGACATATTGGTATTTTCTAGTAAACATTGCATTCTGACACACACACACACACACACACACACACACACACACACACACACACACACACACACACACACACCCACACACAGGGATCATAATTCAGGCTGGGCATTAGATACCAAGCAGGCCAGGCCGATACGGGCCGACGCGGGCGCCGGCAAAAAAGAATTGGCCGTTTGAAGTCCAATTTAGGCAGTTTGAAGCCCAATTTGGGTCGTTTGAAGCCACATTTGGGCCATTTGAAGCCCAATTTGGGCCATTTGAAGCCCAATTTGGGCCGTTTGAAGCCAGATTTGGGCCGTTTGAAGAAGTATTGTTTTTGAAGTTTGAGTTTGAATTATTACTTCAGACTAACTAATAAAGTAATAAAAACACTAGTAAACCAGTAGGCGGCGCCTGGCCTGCTGTTCAGTGAGTGGCCTTACTGCAGGCACACAATTTTTTATTTTTTTTTGCAGGTCAGGCCAGGCCAGGCCACCGGCCATTTGCCCGACGTGCCCGATTATGCAGTCCGCGCCTGCACACACACACACACCCACCCACACACACACAATGAAAGTTCACTTAGAGTTAGGGGTGTCACAATATATCGTCCCACGAAATTTCGCGATAGTAAAACGTCACGATATGTATCGTTGAGATGAAATCTCATATCGTGAAGATTTTTTTTTTTTTTCTTTTTTTTTTTTCAAAAATAGACAAAGAAACGTCTTTGTTTGTTGAAGTTCAATGTGTGGAAAGTAGTTCAGTTGAACAAGTCTCTGAAGAGACACATGAGAAGTTATACAGGAGAGAAACCATTCAATTGAGTTTCTGGCAAAACTGTTTACTTGACAGGAAAAACTGAAGATGCATAAAAAATAGACTAAGAAAAGTCTTGTTGTTTGAGTTTGAAGAAAAACTGAAGATGCATAATGAGAATTTATACTGCTGAGAAACCTTTTAGTTCAAAGTAAATCTAAGTGACGGTGTAACTCATTCTATTTCAAGATAAGCCTTATCTCCAATCTCATGTTTTTTCTAGTTGTTATTGTAATAACAATTTCCCACAACAGCATGTTTTGTATTTGTGCATTTCAAATAAAATACTACTTTTCCAGTCATATATTGTCATTATTCAAGTAAAAAAATATATTGTTAAAATCGTATCGTATCGTTATCGTGAACCCAGTATCGTGATACGTATCGTATCGTGAACTGAGTGTATCGTGACACCCCTACTTAGAGTTGACAGTATGTTTTGATACTTTTTTACTATTTTTAGCTACAGGTCACCTCTCTTGCACCTGTGTGGGCGGAATTTTCTCGGAGAAACCCCGGGAAAGAGTTGTTGAGATAAGCATTTTTTGTTGCAAGTAGGTGGTGCTAAGGTGAATTGCAAGATGTTTAATTTGTTGCCAGTAGGTGGCGCTATGCCGAATTGCCTGGAATTCAGCTCCCTGCACTCTGTTGGGTCCCCCTAAGCGCACTCCCCGAATTTGAAGTTGATCGGACGAGGGGTTCTCAAGATAAATCACTTGTTGTGTTGCCAGTAGGTGGCGCTATGCCGAATTGCACGAAAACAGGTCACTGTTCTCCGTCACGTACTCCTTAGTACACTCCTAAAGTTTAAAGTAGATCCGACCAACGGTTCTGGAGATCCGGGAGGAACACACAAGGAACACACGCACGCACAGGAACACACGCACGCACAGACGCACAGACAGACAGACGCACTGACAGCGACAATCTCATAATCTCCTCGCGGAGATAATAAATAAACGAGTAGCTCTTTATTAAAATGATACAAACTATGATTAGTAGGATTTTTGTAATTTAGTATTTGTCATTTGTATCAAAATACTTTATGATGTATTTTCGCCCATCTCTGCGTGTGGTGGGGGGTTTCATGTCAGTGGGGGGGATTCAGCTGAGTTCAGGAGGAGGAGGTGGTTGGGTTTGTGGGGGGTGTTGGTAGGGATCTTGGTGGAAGGGGCTTACGGGCCTTGTTTGTGAGGCTGATGGTGGTTGGGAAGAAGCTGTTCTTGTAGTGAGAGTCAGCCTTTAAACTCCACCCTTAACTTAACACTCTGCGAATCGGGACAGCACTAGCACTATGCGGGAGCGCAGATTTTTTAGACTGAGGGTTAAGATGGGAATTGGGATTCACCCTATTTATACAGTATATATATATATATATATATACACACACACACAACTTCACATTTTAACAACTACGTCCTAGGGTGGAGACTCTGGAGATGATGCGCCATGGCTGCAGCTATGGAAATCGCCCGCTCTGCAGCCTCCCAAAATCATGACTGACAGACAGACACCACCCACCCACCTGGGCACCATCATGCAACTGTGCGCCATTGTAATGCTGTGATATTGAACCCAGGAGCAGAGACGACAGAGTCAAAGTCAGTTTTAAGTCTTTTACTGAGACTTTCAAAGTTCACAAAAATAAACAAGAAAAGAGTGAAACCAGCCTAAACAGTGTCGGGCGGCTGACAATAAACTAAAAGGATCATGAGGCAGGCAGGAACAGTCCAGAGGCTCAAAAGGTTCCCCAGGAAGCAGACTCAGTCCAGAGAATCATTTCACAGAGGAACTCAGGCAGGAACAGGCAGTGACACAGCAGCAGTGGTTCAACGAGCAGCAACGGTGTCTGAAAGCAGAGATGATTATATAGGCGGCCAACCAGGTGCAGAAGATCATAAGGAATTAGCAAAGAATTATGTCACTGTGTTTTCAGAGGCTGCTTTCTCCCGCTGCTCCGCTTAGCATGGGATGGCTGCCTAGTACCACGGACAGCAACGGCCTGTGCCTCCGCGCGCTCTGGCTGTTTCAGCACCTCGGACAGTTCCTCTGCTGTAGCCTGGCGCACTCGTTTCAGGGGATGTGTCAGCCATCGCTTCATACTACATATTTATCCTGCCTTTTAGACAGAAAATGGCAGCTGTGAAAAGGGTCTATCATGACAGACACTGCCCCCCACCCACAGACAACGGTCACTTTTTTTTTTACTTCGTCAAACCAAACGGTTCAGCTATATTTAGAATTGGGAGAGACCATAGAACATTTCACTAGGAAAAAAAAAAAAAAACTGTTGAAAAAAAACGTTTTCTTTAAATCCAATTTTTTTTAAGGTTTTGGTCTGAGTGAAATGTTATGTGGTCTCTCCTGTTTCTATCTGAACCGTTTGGGTTGACCAAGTAAAACTATTTGTATAAGCATTTTACGAAATGTCTATGGGAAAATAAATGGGGGATGAAAATCTCTGGTAAAGTGCTGAAGCAGGAAGTGACGTTCACTTTGGCTCTCTAGCATCCAGTGTTGGGGGTAGTAACTCATTACAAAAGTAACATATTACATGTTAGTTTGTTAGCCTGTTAGCTTGTTTTATTCTGGATTGGGCTTCTAAATGTGTTTTTCATCGGATTTTGGCACAAGGGATAGTAACATCTTGTCCTGTGTATTAATTAATACTAAAGCTAGCTTAGGCTAGTGACTGTTGTGAATAGTGCAGCTGACAACTAGGGAAAGACCTAGTGACAGCATGGAAAGACAGCTGACAGGAGGGATTAGACCCCACCGGGGCTGCAATGGGTTAGTTGCTCATTGTGGCAGTAGCCAAGGCCAATAGGCCAGTGGTTACACCCAAACTTGCTACGAAACAGAATTATGAAAAAACACCCCTAGAGTCTGCGAGAGCGGGGGCGGAAGATGATTCACCTATGGTTGACACGGTTATTGACTCTGGAACGGACTTGACTATGAGTAGGGAAAACATGTCAGTGGAAGCCACTAATTCAGATGTAGATGGAAAGAAGCGTCAGGTTTGCTTGTGTGGCTGGCAGAAGGTAACAACTTTGAGGGGCCTTAGAATCCATCAAGGCAGGAAGAGGTGCTTGGTAGAGGGAACACAGGGACCCCGCATTGATAATTATTTCTTAAGAAGTTTATCAAGTCAGTCGGGTGAAGTCCAGCGACAGGAAGTAACCCACAGCTCGCAGGACATCAGCACCCCTGATGTTGAGGCAGGTCCTAGCACCGAGGAAAGCAGAGAGGCCAGCCAGCCAAAAAGGGAGAAGATTAGCGGTCAGAAGCCTAGAGTTAAGTGGCCAGGTGCAGCGGAAAGTAGGAAGTGGGAAGATATCAATAGTGATTTGGTTAGGATGTTAGAGAAGCTTAAAGGAACTGCTGAGAGTAAGTTGGAGAAAATGGGAGATCGTATTTATGATTATGGTAAGGAAAGGTTTGGCGTCTTTGAGAAAAGGAAGAAACTAGAGGGTGAGGTAGTTAAATCTAGGTGCCAACAAGAGATAGATAGACTTATCCAGGAGAGAAGACAGCTTAAGAGGCAGTGGAGGAAAGCTACAGAGGTTGAGAAGGAAGGCATTGATTGCTTGCAGTCAGATGTGAGGGAGCGGTTGGCAGTTTTAAGAAGAGCAGAGAGCATTAGGAAAAAGAAAGAGAGAGCTAGAATAGCATTCTATAAGGATCCATTTAGATTTGTGAAGTCATTGTTTAGTAAGGAAAAGAATGGTTGCCTTATGGTACCTAAGCAGAAGCTTGAGAAATATTTGGAGGAGGTTCACAAAGATAGGGAAAGGTTTAGAGAGATGACAGTCCCAGCTGATATTCCACCTATTGGTGAAATAGAGAGCCAGTGTGATGATAGCCCACCAAGGTGGAAAGAAGTTCAAGAAGTAGTGAGACGTGCAAGGGCCTTGTTGTGCTCGCAGGAGCTGGTTTGGTTATGAAATATGATTATTAATAATTATGAATTATTAATATTCATAAATTTATTAGATTTGACAGAAAATGTTGTATTCTCTGTAAGATTCGGGGCACCACTGTAGTTAAGGCTACAGACCTGTCTAAAAGTCAAGTTATGACTTGTTTAGACACCAAACCAAATTGTCATATCAGTCTCATAATGATACAGTGTACATTGTACAGTTAATTGAAGGTCAAAGTTCGTAAGCTTCTGTCACAGATTTCCACAGATAAAATACCTCATGAATAACCACCAAGATTCATAGCATTATGTAATAAAAAGATTTAATAAATCACAATATCAATTGACATTAACATAATGATTAAAATATCAGTTCATCACATTTACTTTTATGACTAATACTCTACCACATCTATAGCTAATACCTAAGGTGAACAAACATTATCAATTGTGTGTGTGTGTGTGTGTGTGTGTGTGTGTGTGTGTGCTTTAAGTCTGCCTGGCTGGCAGGCCTGAATGTGTGTGTGTGTGTGTTAATTAGTACTTGTGTGTGTGTGTGTGTGTGTGTGTGTGTGTGAGAGAGAGAAGGAGGGAGGAGAGGGCGGAGTGGCTCGTTCTGGCTGTCTCTGTGATGTAATCACAGGATTGGCTGAGAGGCGGGCTGATCGTGTGTAGACCGCCTCCTTTTCAAAATGGCGGTTTTGCCAAAGTTGAGGAAGGATTGACTCGGTCAGACAGAGGTGGCTGGGGGGCGGTCTGGAACCGCCTCTTTTCCAAAATGGCGGTTCTGCCGAATTTAGGAAGGGATCACTCTGCCTGCCTAGCCTGGGTCACTCTGTGTGAGTGACTAATCAAACTCTCTAATTCAGCTTAACTGTATTTTTGCGGGCGGACATTCTGAACATCTCTAGACCGTTCCAAGCTTAGCCCTCCCGGTTGAACGGGCTCAGCTGGGAGGCCGAGAGAGTGGGGGAGGGAGAGAGGGAGAGGGAGAGAGGAGAGTGGCCCACTGGTGGCCGCTAAGTTCGTGCTGAACTTAGCGCTCACCTTCAGGCGTCTATATCATTCAACAGTGTGCGAAACATTGTACATCAACATATAGGATACTGTAATCAACACATACAGGGTAATGCATTTTAACCTTAACTGCCCAGAACCATTAAACCATGAATGAACTCTCACGTGTGTTCCACTCTGTGGAGCGGGATCCTGTTGGTTGGGGAGAGTTGTCCTACGCGCAGTAGGGAGGATGGCTTTGGGTTGTGGGAGCGATGGCCTGCAGCGCG
Organism: Poromitra crassiceps; assembly: GCF_964638095.1. Classification (NCBI taxonomy): domain Eukaryota; kingdom Metazoa; phylum Chordata; class Actinopteri; order Beryciformes; family Melamphaidae; genus Poromitra; species Poromitra crassiceps. Next base: position 10,319,158 of record NC_139642.1, read on the forward strand.
GTTCACCCTGGCCTGGAAAAGCGGGCAGCGGACGTCTGCTGGGGGTGCAGATGATGCCGGGCGTTGACGTGCAGTCTCTCTGCTCGTTGAGTCGAGGGTCGTGCTGTGCTCTGTGGTCCTTCTTTGTGGCTGGTTGCAGGCCACGGTCTGTCTTGGGCGTCTTTCGTCTGCAGCAGTTGGTTGGATCTGCTGCGGTGTGGCTCTTCTGCTTCTTCTGCTCCTCTTGGTCTGCTGAGCGGTCTGCTCGCGGTACGGTCTTGTTGTCGGCTTTTGCGGTCCAGCTGGGCTTCTCTGGGCAAGGAGAGCGGCTGGTCTAGTTTGAAAGCACAGGAAGGGCTTTTCCGTGCGACTTATAACACTAAACCGACTTAAATTAACTGAGATTAAGTATAACTATCTCAGTGTAAGCATGCTATGTCGGGTGGGACTTACGGCCTTGGTAGGCGATCCCTGGGCCTGCTGCGCGGTTCACCCTGGCCTCTGGTGGCTGTGGTCAGGCCTGGTTAGGCCTTTGTTCAGGGGGTGCAGCGAGCGGGGGAGGGGAGCCGGCTTCTCTGGCCCCTCCAACCCCTGGTTCAAGCTTAGTTGAGACTCTTACTGTAGACTGCAAGTTAAAACTGCTTTCCCAACAGTTTTGTCTCACTGTATGGGGAAGTCACAAAGGGTTCTCATTGGCTTGTCATGTGTCTTTGGTGATAGCTCTGGCCAATGATTGCTCTGTGAGCTGGGGTGGGCACACCCACTCTGCAAGTTCAACTCAAAGGGTGCTGTCCCTCTTGGCTGCGGGGGAACAATTGTCTTTGATTAGATTGAGAGATAAACAATGGCAAATTCTTTGAGGCTCGGCCTCCAGCTGTGCTGGTATCTGTCACCCACTTGTGGGAAGCCTCGGGGGAGCTCCCCCCCTTGTTCTGTGGGGGTTAAGCATACACAACCATTTTGTTCTCTCTCTGTTCTCACCCCGAATGTGAGGCCATATCTAAACACAGGCAATACACTCAAATGTCCCACATTCAAACATATAAGTAATACAGTACAGTCCATAATGTGTCGATCACAACATCCCCCCTCCTCGTCTGTGGACTGCGGTCGACCTGCGGTCCGCAGGCGAGGATGAAGGGCTGTACAGACAGTTTGCTGTAACTTTTGGTTAGCATGTCCATCTGTTCTGTGGGATCAAAGTGTCATACTCAGGCAGTTCATAGTTCATCATCGGTTCAGGCTTGGTTCTGGGCAGACTCCTAACCATACCTAGACTCATTACCATATAGATAATACAACCTTAAGGTCACATACACAACATCATTTCAAAATCAACAGGGTAAACAGTGAAGGGCAGGAGGAGAGAAGGAGAGAGAGGGTGACAGGGTGTGATTTTGAATGTGTGCTGCATTCCCGCAGTGTTTGTGCATGAGTCTCCGTGTTTATGTAGCTATGTGCCAAGCTCTGTCCTATTTTGATGTGGACTGCCTGCCGTAAAGGTGTTATGTTTCACAGCACAGCGTTGACAATGCATCTAGCCTACCTAGAGATAAGGGTGAGAGCCGAGTGACAGGTGACTGTCAGGGGTGACAGGGTGTGATTTTGAATGTGTGCTGCATTCCCGCAGTGTTTGTGCATGAGTCTCCGTGTTTATGTAGCTATGTGCCAAGCTCTGTCCTATTTTGATGTGGACTGCCTGCCGTAAAGGTGTTATGTTTCACAGCACAGCGTTGACAATGCATCTAGCCTACCTAGAGATAAGGGTGAGAGCCGAGTGACAGGTGACTGTCAGGGGTGACAGGGTGGCTGCGTCCAGTCACCCGCCCTTCACCGAGTTTGATGTCATCTCCTGGGAGGGCCTCTGGTGGCTTGAATGCCCACCCTGCCCGTCAGGCGTCTGGCTCCCGTTCGGATGTCTAATTGGGTGGAGGGCCTAGTGTGCTGAGGAGACTCACGCCGTTCGCGCCCTGTGGCGTGACTGTGATGTCTCTTTGGGCAGCAGCTACCCCCCTTGGCTCTGTCCGGCAGAACCAGGTGGTCTGGCCTGCGTGGTGAGCGTGTGTGTGGTACCGTCTCTGGGTCCACACACACGCGGTTGGTGGGTTGAAACTGGCCATTTCTGCTTTTTGCTTCGGTTTCCACCTCCCACGCTATTGAGGCGGTTTTGAGGACCGTGCGCATGCTTCGGTCATACCAACGTGCGTCTAGGGCTACGGATGGGCGCACCGAGTCATGCAGACCGTCTAGGAAGAGTTCCTTGAGACGTGGCACGTCTGATTGATCCGGGCCATTTCTACCTTGACTATATATCTTCTTCAAGCGTCTAAAGTAATCCCTAGGATGTTCCTGGTAATTCTGTTTGACGTGTAAGGCCGCGTTCCTCCCTGCCGCTGGCGACTGGGTAAGGATGTACTCTTCGCCCAAGGCTTCGCGGAGCTTGTCAAAGTCATCTCTGATATGGGAAGGTTGCGTTTGGATAAACGCACGCACGTGCTTTGAGCTCGTGCTCCATATCAGTTGAGCTTTCTCTCGCGGCGAGGCGTGTGGCAGAGCCTGCGAACCACGTTCGACTTCGTTGAGATAATCGGTCAAGTGTACCTCGTGACTGGCGGGATCAAACAAATCGATGTCGTTGGCTATTGACTGTGATAAGTGATAGCGTGATTCTGCTTCTCGGAGAGAGAGTTCTGACTCACTCTGTTTTGGCAGTGGAGGCTGCAAGAAGGAGTGGCCGTTTGCCCGATTGGGCACCAAAGAGCGACTAATGTCATCATGCCCGGGGTCCCCCCTTTCGGGGGGAGGGGTGGAAGAGCTGACTTCCTGTTTCCTTGGTGGACAGGAGCTAGAAAGTGAGTGAGGCTGGATAGCCTCTGGTGAAAAAGACCTATCAGCGCACCCGTTGGTGGCCTGAGCAAATGACGGTTTATAATGCACAGGGCGGTAGTCGATCGACTCGCCACGGGCGTGATAAATGGAAAGTCGGTAAGACACACGTTCCTCCCTGCAGGGGGTTGCAGTGTGGATCGTTTTGTCATAACCGGAAGTGGCGCTGTCACGTCGTTTCACTGTCAGCGGTTTGTGCTCTGAGGTGGAAGTCAGAGCTGGATGAAAGCGTGAATAACGTCTGAGTCTATACGTAGGTTGCTCGGATGAATGACTGACTGGTATGTCAGGAGCATGAACGTCGAGCTCGGAATCGGATGACGACTGCTGGGCTGAATAGCCTGAATCAGTTTGCTCGTTGTGAGAGCGGTCTCCCCCCTTTCGCGGTGTGGTGTCGCGATGTCTAGCAGCGCGGCTGCTTGCCAGCGCGGGCGCTAAGTGGTGTGCGGGGGTCTGATTCGAGTCGGGGTTGGTCTAGCCCTAGGGGGCGTGTCAGCCTCCGGTGCCGGCGGGGCTATGGCCCTTACGGCCTTCTGGTGCTCTTGCTGCTTGGCCGTTCTCGCGTTTAGCCGTGCGATCACTGCTCGGGTGGTTGGTGGAGCAGTGCGACCCGAGAGGGGGACCGTTCTGGGTCCGAGGGCCGCCGTGGATCCGGTCGGCATGCCCTTTTGGCTCTGTTGCAGCCGGGAAACTTCGGTACGCAGTCGGGCTAATTCTGTTTGGCAGAACTGGGCTTGTTGATGCAGACCCAGATTGGCCTGCAGCGTAGCTTGACAGCTGTTGCGCAGTCTGCCTATCTGCGTCTGGTAGACAGTGGTCTGCCGCTGATGCGCCGCGTCCTGCACCTGGAATCTGCGATTTTGCAGAAAGAAAATAATTCCCAATGGAATTATTAGGACCGCTAGTGTTAGCATTACAATGCTAAATTCATCTGCTCCTCCTGTAGGCGGGCAGATGAGAGAGGCGGCTACCGCTTGCAAGTCGGTGGCGGCCGTCTTAAAGAAAGTTTCAGCGCTGACCATCTTGTGGCAGCGCCGACTCATGGTGATGAGTCAAGCAGCTGTTTTACTGCTGTCAATTTTAAGCAAAAGGTGTGTGCACTCACCGTGTTGCTATGGCATCAATGCCGTCAATGCTTACTAGTCCTAATTAAAGAATGGCCCAAATGTGACAGTCTCTCTGTGAGTTAGCTGCCAATTGCATGCAGTTAGCTTGATGACTGTCGGCTGTCACTGTCATGTCAGCTGTCAGTGTCATCAGGTGCGGGGTGTCTGCCTGTCTTTCGCATGCAAATTCACTGTGACTGGTGGTCACAGGCTTTGTTTACACTTTGTCTCTGGCTGTTGAGAGCCAGGGTGAATGTTTTGGAATGCTAATGTGAGGGGGGGGCAGCCTGACTTCCCCCCACCCTTTGCCAGTGTGGCTTTCAAATTAGCATCAAAGGTTCCACTTAAAAATGCGCAGCGCTGTCTATTTACTTCTGTTAAAAATCACTCTCTGATAGATGGAACATTGCTATCTCTCATAATTTTAGGTTGAAGGCACAGTGGAAAACAGTTTGTTAACTGTGGTTTCTAACATAAAAATGGAATCAAGGATTTTAAACTGAGCTGTTGTCTTTGGGACTGTTTTGCTCAGAAATGTTCAATACAAATCCTAACTTGTGTTAAGATTATGGGAAGATTCCATATTTTATGATTAGAGTTCCTTTAGTGTCTTCTGACGCATGTGATTTGCTTGGCAAAGCGCTATAGAAAACCTGATTTTGGAAAAATTTGAAAAACTTTGATTTTTCAAAAATTTATGAATTTTTATTATTCATGCATATCATATCTGTGGAAATACTGATATTAGAAGCCTCAAACGGGGCGTCATTTATGTTGTGCTCGCAGGAGCTGGTTTGGTTATGAAATATGATTATTAATAATTATGAATTATTAATATTCATAAATTTATTAGATTTGACAGAAAATGTTGTATTCTCTGTAAGATTCGGGGCACCACTGTAGTTAAGGCTACAGACCTGTCTAAAAGTCAAGTTATGACTTGTTTAGACACCAAACCAAATTGTCATATCAGTCTCATAATGATACAGTGTACATTGTACAGTTAATTGAAGGTCAAAGTTCGTAAGCTTCTGTCACAGATTTCCACAGATAAAATACCTCATGAATAACCACCAAGATTCATAGCATTATGTAATAAAAAGATTTAATAAATCACAATATCAATTGACATTAACATAATGATTAAAATATCAGTTCATCACATTTACTTTTATGACTAATACTCTACCACATCTATAGCTAATACCTAAGGTGAACAAACATTATCAATTGTGTGTGTGTGTGTGTGTGTGTGTGTGTGTGTGTGCTTTAAGTCTGCCTGGCTGGCAGGCCTGAATGTGTGTGTGTGTGTGTTAATTAGTACTTGTGTGTGTGTGTGTGTGTGTGTGTGTGTGTGTGTGAGAGAGAGAAGGAGGGAGGAGAGGGCGGAGTGGCTCGTTCTGGCTGTCTCTGTGATGTAATCACAGGATTGGCTGAGAGGCGGGCTGATCGTGTGTAGACCGCCTCCTTTTCAAAATGGCGGTTTTGCCAAAGTTGAGGAAGGATTGACTCGGTCAGACAGAGGTGGCTGGGGGGCGGTCTGGAACCGCCTCTTTTCCAAAATGGCGGTTCTGCCGAATTTAGGAAGGGATCACTCTGCCTGCCTAGCCTGGGTCACTCTGTGTGAGTGACTAATCAAACTCTCTAATTCAGCTTAACTGTATTTTTGCGGGCGGACATTCTGAACATCTCTAGACCGTTCCAAGCTTAGCCCTCCCGGTTGAACGGGCTCAGCTGGGAGGCCGAGAGAGTGGGGGAGGGAGAGAGGGAGAGGGAGAGAGGAGAGTGGCCCACTGGTGGCCGCTAAGTTCGTGCTGAACTTAGCGCTCACCTTCAGGCGTCTATATCATTCAACAGTGTGCGAAACATTGTACATCAACATATAGGATACTGTAATCAACACATACAGGGTAATGCATTTTAACCTTAACTGCCCAGAACCATTAAACCATGAATGAACTCTCACGTGTGTTCCACTCTGTGGAGCGGGATCCTGTTGGTTGGGGAGAGTTGTCCTACGCGCAGTAGGGAGGATGGCTTTGGGTTGTGGGAGCGATGGCCTGCAGCGCGGTTCACCCTGGCCTGGAAAAGCGGGCAGCGGACGTCTGCTGGGGGTGCAGATGATGCCGGGCGTTGACGTGCAGTCTCTCTGCTCGTTGAGTCGAGGGTCGTGCTGTGCTCTGTGGTCCTTCTTTGTGGCTGGTTGCAGGCCACGGTCTGTCTTGGGCGTCTTTCGTCTGCAGCAGTTGGTTGGATCTGCTGCGGTGTGGCTCTTCTGCTTCTTCTGCTCCTCTTGGTCTGCTGAGCGGTCTGCTCGCGGTACGGTCTTGTTGTCGGCTTTTGCGGTCCAGCTGGGCTTCTCTGGGCAAGGAGAGCGGCTGGTCTAGTTTGAAAGCACAGGAAGGGCTTTTCCGTGCGACTTATAACACTAAACCGACTTAAATTAACTGAGATTAAGTATAACTATCTCAGTGTAAGCATGCTATGTCGGGTGGGACTTACGGCCTTGGTAGGCGATCCCTGGGCCTGCTGCGCGGTTCACCCTGGCCTCTGGTGGCTGTGGTCAGGCCTGGTTAGGCCTTTGTTCAGGGGGTGCAGCGAGCGGGGGAGGGGAGCCGGCTTCTCTGGCCCCTCCAACCCCTGGTTCAAGCTTAGTTGAGACTCTTACTGTAGACTGCAAGTTAAAACTGCTTTCCCAACAGTTTTGTCTCACTGTATGGGGAAGTCACAAAGGGTTCTCATTGGCTTGTCATGTGTCTTTGGTGATAGCTCTGGCCAATGATTGCTCTGTGAGCTGGGGTGGGCACACCCACTCTGCAAGTTCAACTCAAAGGGTGCTGTCCCTCTTGGCTGCGGGGGAACAATTGTCTTTGATTAGATTGAGAGATAAACAATGGCAAATTCTTTGAGGCTCGGCCTCCAGCTGTGCTGGTATCTGTCACCCACTTGTGGGAAGCCTCGGGGGAGCTCCCCCCCTTGTTCTGTGGGGGTTAAGCATACACAACCATTTTGTTCTCTCTCTGTTCTCACCCCGAATGTGAGGCCATATCTAAACACAGGCAATACACTCAAATGTCCCACATTCAAACATATAAGTAATACAGTACAGTCCATAATGTGTCGATCACAACAGCCTCTTCAGCCCCAGGTCCTAATGGAGTCCCCTACCGGCTGTATAAGAGTGCTCCAGATGTGTTGCAGTTTCTATGGAAGCTGATGAAGGTAGTCTGGAAGAAGCAGGTTATTCCTAAGGCGTGGCGCAGAGCAGGGGGAATCTTCATTCCTAAAGAAAGGGACTCGTTAGAGATAAGTCAGTTTAGACCTATCAGTCTACTTAATGTTGAAGGGAAGGTTTTCTTTAGTGTTGTGGCACAGAGGCTGTCTAGTTACCTAGAAAAGAATAGGCTAATAGATACTTCGGTGCAAAAGGCAGGAATTCCCGGCTTCTCCGGGTGCTTAGAGCACACCAGCATGATCTGGCACCAAATCCAGTCAGCTAGGCGTGAGAAGAGAGACCTGCATGTAGTATTCTTGGACCTGGCTAATGCTTTCGGGTCAGTGCCGCATAGTCTGTTATGGAAGGCCTTTGATTTCTTTAGAGTGCCAGGTAGTATAAAGAGCTTAGTTAAAGCCTACTTCTTAGATATTCAGTTCTGCTTTACCACAGCAGAGTACACTACAGCTTGGCAGCAGCTGGAGATAGGCATTATGGCAGGGTGTACAATTTCCCCATTAGCTTTTACCATGGCAATGGAGATCATTATTAGGGCTTCAAAATGGGTAGTGGGTGGAGAAAGGCTGCAGGGAGGGCTGCGGCTCCCTCCAATTAGGGCATACATGGATGACATGACGACTATGACGTCAACCGCTCCATGTACTAGCAGATTGTTGGATAAGTTCAATAGTAATCTGCAGTGGGCTAGAATGAAAGTGAAGCCAAGTAAGTCCAGGAGTATTTCAATCATTAAAGGGAGGGTAGTAGGTAAGAAGTTTGTTATAAATGATGAGGTGGTGCCTACAGTGTTAGAGAAACCAGTCAAGAGTTTGGGAAGATGGTATGATGCAAGTCTTAGTGATAAGGGACAGTTTGAGGAGGTGAGGCAGGAAATGATTCAAGGTATTTCAAGTATAGACAAGTCAGGGCTCCCAGGAAAGTTAAAGTTGTGGTGTTTGCTGTTTGGATTGTTGCCTCGGTTGATGTGGCCACTGACAGTGTATGAGGTTCCCCTTTCAAAGGTAGAAAAGCTATAAAGGATGATTAACTCATTCATTAGAAAATGGCTCGGAGTCCCACGCTGCCTAAGCAGTGTAGCCTTATATGGGAAAGGCATATTGGAATTGCCATTATCTAGCCTGACAGAGGAGTTCAAGTGTGCTAAGGTTAGACTGGAAATGACTCTGACTCAGTCAAAGGATCCAGTGGTTAGGAGTGTAGCGCCCACAGTTAAAACAGGGAGGAAGTGGAACCCAAAGGAGGCAGTACAGCAAGCACTGTCAGCTCTTAGACACAGGGATATCATAGGTCAGGTGCAGCATGGGCGTGGAGGCTTAGGGCTGTGCATAGGGAAACCTGTGTGGAACAAGGCATCAGTAATAGAAAAGAGGAAGATGGTAGTTGAAGAAGTACATAGGCAAGAGGAGGCAGTAAGATGTACTAAGGCAGTGTCGCAGGCAAAGCAAGGACAGTGGGTGAACTGGGAGAGTGTAGAGAAGAGAAAGTTGAAGTGGAGAGAGTTGTGGAGCATGGAGGCCAGCAGAATTAGATTTATTCTAGGGGCTACTTATGATGTGCTGCCATCTCCCCAGAACTTAAATCAGTGGTTGGGCGAGGATGGTGCCTGCCCGTTGTGTTCTAGTGTATGTACACTGAGGCATATACTGTCAGGGTGTAAGGTCAGTCTCTCCCAGGGGCGATACACCTGGCGTCACAACCAGGTGTTGAAATGTTTGGCAGCTGCAGTTGAGGAAAAGCGGCTAGAAGTAAATTCTCTAGTTGCTAGCAAAGAGACTAGACAGATCAAATTTGTACGTGAGGGAGAAAAGATTAGACCAATTAAGGTCAGGCACAAGTTAGGGCAGCTAAGTGTAGGTGGAGCCTGGGAAATGAGGGTTGACTTAAATGAACAGCTAGTCATCCCAGCATATATAGTTAGCACCCGGCTTGGCCGGCTACGTCCGGACTTGTTACTGTGGTCTGAGGTAGAGAAGAGAGTTTATTTTATCGAACTCACAGTCCCGTGGGAAGATCGAGTTGAGGAGGCTTATGAGCGCAAGAAAGCTAGGTATGCTGAAATGGCAGCAGAGGCAGAGCAGCGAGGTTGGAGGGCTCGAGTGCGGCCTGTAGAGGTGGGCTGCCGTGGTTTTGTGGCAAAGTCCATTATTGCCTTACTAACTGAGTTGGGCATTCGGGGACGGAGCCTGAAACTTGCGGTTAGCAACATGTCTCGGGCAGCAGAACGAGCAAGTGAATGGCTGTGGATAAGGAGGAAACATGCTAGCTGGGGAGCTCGCTAAGGTAAGATTGATTGTTTGTTGTTGGTCATGATTAACGGTCCCCATCAACAGGGCTGAATCATTGACAGTGGTGGTGTAGTTAGGAATGTCATACCGAACCAACCTGGATAGCTAGGCTTAGATAGTGAGGTAATATGCAGTTGTGCGGTGGTAGCATGGAGGGGGGTGTTTCCAGGACGCTGGATTACACCGTTAAGCCTTCTTGAGGCCTAACTTAACGAAACATCGGTGAAGGAAGGTGCCCACTTGAAAACCCCAATGACATGCTTCATACTGCTGTTGGCTAGGGTAGGTAACTGGTGATTTGTGTCTTGTTTATTAGTTTGTTAGCCTGTTAGCTTGTTTTATTCTGGATTGGGCTTCTAAATGTGTTTTTCCTCGGATTTTGGCACAAGGGATAGTAACATCTTGTCCTGTGTATTAATTAATAATATATTACTTTTAGCAGTAACTCAGTAATATAACTTATTACGTATAGGATTTCAGTAATATGATTTAGTTACTTTGTCAAGTAACTCAAGTTACAAATTGAGTTAAAATAAATAAATCAAAGCACATATTTCAAAAAGATACAATTTCCTATTCAAACTGTTTGTTTTTATGCAAATTACCACTATAGATGACAATAAAAAAGGAAAAGAATAACATTTAGAATTTTGGATTGTTTACACTGACTTCAAGGCGGTTGAACTTATTTGTCGGGATGGTTCCGGGGCGGCAATGTCATTCTGCGGCTGCTGTAGTTTTGGTAAAAGTAATGCAAATGTAGTGAAATAAGTAACGAGTTACTCTACATAGACAGTAATATTGTAAAGTAACTTATTACTTTCAAATGAAAGTAACTAGTAATATGTAGTATATTACATTTTGAAAGTAACTTTCCCAACACTGCTAGCATCACAGTGATGAAGGCATGCAACAGAAAAGGAAAAATAGACAGAAAACACATTGATGCTAAAGCTGGCCAGAGATATACCCACTCACTCATTTGATTCCATCTGCAACAGGATCCCAGGAGTCTAGTCTGTTTAAAGCACTTGACAGGCAGCCGATGGGAGGCACAGCTGAAACCAAAGAGAGTTGCAATGAGTTAAAAGGCTCCAATCAGTTGTCATGGTGGTGCCATTTTTACCCTCCTCAACATGGTCATATTTCTTTTTGCCACTAGAGGGAGGCAAGCGCTAACAAAGTCAGTCTCACAAAAAGGAACATGAAATAAAATCCAACAATTTGCTCCAGAATGGCATGCATTTGTAACAGTGCGTACACAGTAACTTTTAATTACATTAGTGTCAAGCTGCTCACTCAAAAGTTACATGAGAGCAGTGGAGTACCTTGATGATTACATTTATAACAAGTATCCGGAATATTCGAATCAAATTTACTTAACTTTACTGGGGTGATGTAGGTTCTCATTATCCAATTATATTGTATCAATCTCAATCGAGTATTGATTGTTTGCGTTTGTGCTTTTGAGCATATTAAACCCCATTCACAATCTAAAATGTCCTCTTGTAAATCATGCATCCACTCCTGTATCTTACTTTCCGTGCTGTCCTTGTGATTACCCACAAACATATTATATAAGTAAGTGATCTGTCCTTTACCATAACAATTTCCTGTTGAGAATATTTCTAGTGTGGACATAGGAGGTTGTTGTACAGAATTGTTAAGTCGTGTCAAAATAAAACTTCTAAGTTGAAAATACTTGAAAAGGTGCCTTTCTGGTAAATCATGCTTCACTTTCAGCTCATCAAATGACATTAGATTATTATCTTTATAAAGATCCAGTAACTTAACTATGCCTTTACCTAACCAATTTTTAAATCCCATGTCTTTCTTGGCCGCGCTGAAGTATTCATTGCCCCAAATTGGTGAGAAACAAGATAGCACAGGGGTGTCTCCCATATATTTATGAACTTCATGCCAGACAACAATAGTGTTTTCCACAAAGGGGTTAAGAGTGTTTTTCCTTAATTTCTTAAGGGGAGCAGAGTATAGAAAACTATCCAACCTCAAACCACTTGCAGACATTAATTCAATTTGCAACCAGGGCAGGTCAACCTCAGAAAACCAAAACATTGCAGCCCTCAACTGAGCAGCCCAATAGTACCACTGTAAGTTTGGTAACTGCAGCCCTCCCCTATCGTAAGGCAGATATAAAAGAGACAGTCTGAGTCTTGGCTTCCTATTATTCCAAATAAAATTTGAGAGCAATTTTCTGACCCTTGTGAAAAAAAATGGTGGCGGTGCCAAAGGAATAGACTGAAATATATATAAGAATTTTGGTACTATATTCATTTTAATTACATTTATTCTTCCAATTATAGACAAAGGCAATGTTGCCCATCTTGAAACATCTTCCGAGACTCTAGTAAACATGGGTTCATAATTAGCTGGACTAAGTGTTCTTATCTCAGGCGTTATTTTAATACCCAGATATGTAAACCCTCCCATAGCATTTACAAATGGGTGGGGAATCAATGGATTTCTCCTTTCTTGTTCATTCAGAAACATAATAGATGATTTATCTTTGTTCACCTTAAACCCAGAGAAGCTACCGAATTGATTGATCAACTTTAGAAGGGATGGTATTGATTTTCCAAGCTCTGACAAAAAAATGATAGTATCATCCGCATATAATGCAAGATGATGTTCTAAAATCCCTGTTTTAATCCCACAGATTGAAGGATACGACCTTATTGCCATTGCCAACGGTTCCATGGCTATTACGAATAATAATGGTGAAATTGGCGAACCTTGTCTCGAACCACGGAACAGCCTAAACGGTTGTGAAATTATGGTATTCGTAAATACTTCAGCCGAGGAATCAACAAACAGAATTTCAACCCATTTGAGAAAGTAGTCACCAAAGCCAAAACGTTTAAGCACTTCCAGCAAATAGGGCCATTCGACTCTATCGAACGCTTTTTCTGCATCCAACGACAAGATGGCAGTGTCAGGGGACCCATTACATGCATGAATTATGTTAAGCACCCTCCTCACATTGTGGAACCCCTGACGGTTCTTTACAAAGCCGTTTTGATCTCCATGTATCATGGTTGGTAAAACCTTATCCAGTCTCATAGCTAGGGCTTTAGCAATTATCTTTGCATCTGAGTTTAAAAGAGAAATTGGTCTGTAGGAACCGCATTCTGTTGATGGTTTACCTGGCTTCAGAATAAGAGTGATCAGTGCACTTCGTAATAGAGGGGGGAGATAGCCTTGTTTAAAGGACTCCTCGTACATATCTAATAGTGGGGCCATTAATTTTTCTTTAAATAATTTATAAATGTCTATCGGGATCCCATCGGGTCCCGCCGCTTTACCGCCCTTCATGTTAAGAATAGCGTTGGTCACATCCTCAATATCTAATTCCTTGTCCAGCTCCATTTTCGTATCTTCAGGGATACGGGGGATTTCTAGTCTATCTAAAAAAGCATTCTGGTTTACTGGGTTTGTTGGACACTCTGACTGATACAGGGCTTTGTAGAACGAAACAAAAGTTTGGTTTATTTCCATAGGATCTGTGGTTATATCCCCTTGTTCATTCCTAATGGCATTTATGGCTCTTTCTGAGTTCAATTTTTTAATTTGCCAGGCTAATAACTTACCTGGTTTTTCCCCCTGGTCATAAAAGTTTTGTTTGAGTCTTATTAGGCTATTTTCAGCTTTCAATGTTGAAAGCTCCTCATACTCAGCTTTAAGGGAAAATAGCTCTTGTTTTGTTTCTATCGATTGTGCCGACACCTTGGACACGGGGGTGTCCAGTGTCCAATTTGTAAAGGCTATGCAGTCCAGTGAACAGTATTTATCTATTTGACAGTTGACAGTTGACAGTTGATTTGTTTATTTAGACGGGACAGTGCAAAATTAATGGACACAAAGAACATAATCAGAGTGTAAAAATTGCCGGATTTAGCACGAGACTCGAGCACGAGGCTCGAACACGTTGCACATGGCACGAGGCTAATTTCCATCCGTAGTCCCCAAAACAAACAGGACATACGTGGACATACCTACATACAACATACTACATACATATTTAGATACTGAGAAGAACGTTCTCTATGTTATTGGAACAGTTATTGTCATAATTTGTATTGTATAGCTTCGTTTAAATGCTTAACTTAGATTCACTGCGGGGCCGATTCTAGCAATGGGCAGGGGTGGGCAATGCCCACCCAGACATGAGTCTTGCCCACCCAATCAAAAGTTGGAAAATATGTTTATTTTCACCTCCAGCCAATGGAAAAATTGCACAGAAAATACCAGTAGCGATTCTAGCTTCTGATTGGGTGGGCACTGAGCTTCAGCCCGCCCCCAAAGTCCTCTCGACTCATGTACTGTATTGAGAAACACAGAGCTCTGAGAGACAGACTCGACTGTCGCCCAGACTCAGCTGTGGAGAAATGATGTGTCTGTCAGCAAACCCCTAGCCAAAGACACGCCCTCAGCAGTAGAGAACCAATCGGCGATTAGTATTCTTCCACACACACACCGTGGTGACTTTTCTAGGAAGAATAATCTTTCTCTCAGTTCGTGAATGCTGTGCTGCTAGCGAAAGCTCACAGCTTGACGTACATTGCATGACATTCACGTACTTCATCCAAAGCGATTTACAACACTGCGTTGATGATGTATTGCTTTCTCATACCAAAGCCCCGTGCTGCTGCTTCTCCTGTCTCTAGCGATGCTGCCGCGGCACAGCACATCAGCAGAGACTCCGGAGAACGTTAGACCTGTACCGTCCACAAGCACTGCTGCTGCTCCCACTGCCCCAATGCAGCTCCCTCCCTCGGCTCCCTCAGCCTCACCTGACGGAGGAGTTAGCGACTTAAATGGCGATGCACCATCCCAGCCAATACTAGTAACTAGCTACCCAAAGCGTGCATTTGGTGCTGTATCACGATCATTCAATCCTGCCTGGTACCGCACACGACCATGGCTGGAGTACTCTGTTGTGCGGGATGCATGCTTTTGTTTCCCCTGTCGAAAATATCCCCAAGGCAATGATAAGGACGTTGTTTTTACCTCGCGTGGTTTTAACAACTGGAAAGCAGCACTTGAGCGTGACAGGGGCTTAAATAAGCATGAATCCAGCCAGACTCACACAAAGGCTGCAGCCACCTTGTCTGAGCACAAACGCAGAGAGGCAACAGGGGAAACCATAGACATACTGGTAGGTAAAACGCAGATTGAAAAGAACCGATATTATGTCAAGAGTATTGGTGGTGTAGTGAAGTTTCTGTGCGTGAACGAGTTAGGGCTTCGTGGAACAACAGAAAGGCATGACACTGTCACTCATGCTGCTGAGTGTGAAGCTGTTTGAATACACCATAGAGAAGGACGAAAAGCTAGCTGACATTGCTAAGGGCATACCTAAAAATGCCAGGTACACCTCCCCACATATTCAAAATGAGATAATTGAAACACTGGCAAACATGGTTTTGGGAGAGGTCAGGAGTATGCAAAGGCTGACTCTGTAGGATTTTGCCTGAAAAGTGATGGGACTAGGGACAGGTGCAATATTGAAAATTTGTCCATAATGATTCGGTTTGTATGTGATTCCATGCCAGAGGAGCATCTGATTGGGCTGCTTAACTTGCATCAACTTGATGCGGAGTACATGTCCAATGAAATATTGAGACATCTTTCTGATGCTGGCTACAGTGCTGACAACATAGTTAGCCAGTGTTACGATGGTGCATCAGTGATGAGTGGAGTACGAGGTGGTGTGCAAGCATTGCTGCAAAAGAAGCTTGCCAGATATATTCCATATATTCACTGTTACAACCACCAGTTACACTTGGTGGTTGTGCATGCTATACAGGGGGAGCCATGTGCCACAAAGTTTTTCGACCTCTCTAGCTCTCTGTATAACTTCTGCCATCACCACTATGTGTCAGAAAAGTATGATGCTCCTTGTCTTAAAAGACTGCTTGAAATTCGCTGGACAAGCCATTATGATGTGACAAGGTGCATTGTTGAGAATGAAGACCGTCTTCTCACTATCCTGTCAGAGATCTCAGAGGATGATGGTGCCACAGTTGATCTGTCCACTGAGGCATCAGGCCTGTTAATTCAAATTAAGAGGCAGAATTTCTTTGAGATTGGCAAATTTATAGTGCGGGTTCTTGCTGTCTTGAAACCAGCTAATGCGATTCTACAGTCTCAGTCTGTGGATATGTGCAGTGCTGGTGAGGTTGTTAGTACATCACTAAAATGCTTAAAAGACATCCGTAAAGATGATTGCTGGACAGAGCTTTCTCAGGCACCTGCTGGGGATGATTCAAATCCTCCAAAGAGAAGGAGAACACTGAGCAAACACCTTGGTCAAAGTGTTGTGCTCTCAACTGTGGGTCATACAGATTGTGATAATCCCACCATCACCCCCTCTCAGTCTCTGAAAAGATCCCTGCTCAACATCCTTGACAGGGCTATTTCAGAAATGGAAAACAGATTTTCCAAAAAGAATGTAGACCTGATGAAAGCCATATCCAGTCCTGTACCCAAATCTACTGCATTTCTGGATGCCACCGTGCTGGGCCCTCTGTATGTGCTTGCTGGCACTGCGGCAGATGATGTGAGCAATGCAATTCTTGTTGCAAAACCAATGTTGCTCAAGAAATGCCCGAATGAAGCAGACCTGCCCACTGTGTGTAAACACCTGGAGAAGTATAAGGAAGCTTTTCCTGACTTTAATAAATTGTATGTAAGAGCCCTGGTGGTTGGTGTGTCTTCAGCATCATGTGAGAGTTCCTTCTCCACACTGTCACGAGTCCTAACCCCCTTTCGTCGTACCATGTTACATGAAAGAAAGAGAAATTTGGTGATCTTGGCCCATGAGAAAGCAATAACAAATAGCTTAGACATGGATGAATTTGTTAGGGTTTTTGCCAAGGGCAACAGGAGACTGATGCTGTAGATGGGTAGATGCATGGATAGAAGATAGTGTACATGCATTTTCAGGTTGCTCATCTACCTAACAAAGTAAAAAGACAAAAAAAAAAGTTTTATAAAATGTTCTGATTTTGCCATGTTGGGATTATACCCTATATAATAGTTAAGTTGAATTCTGAATATATTGTACAGTAGGCTTGATTAGTTGATTTAATTGTTTTCTTTGTCACTGTCCAGGTTGAGTTTGAATAAGACTTCTAGTTTTATAAATATTGGCCATGGTGAGAAATCTCACTGTATTAGGGTTTAATCTTATTTGAGAACTAAGCTCATCCAATGGAAAATAAAATGTTATGGAATTTATTATTTTAAACTAAGGATGAAGGCTTTTTATTTAATTTTAGGGTAAGTCAATCTGATTTAAAGATTGTTTTTTTTGTCACTTCAGTTTGGGTTTGAATTGGACTACAAGTCTTGTAAATATAGTTTTGAAGTCTAAATGGCAAGTATAGTTTGTAGCTATGGTGAGAAGTCTCACTGGGTTAGTCTTTAATTTGATTTGAGAAATAAGATCATCCAATGAAAAGAAATGTTATGGAGTTGATTATTTTAAACTGGATGAAGTATTTTTTATTTATTTTTAGGGTAAGTCAATCTGCTTTCAAAGTAGTTTGCTTTGTCACTTTTCAGTTTGAGTTTGAATAAGACTAAACGTCTTGGAAATATAGCAATAGTTTTGTAAATAGTTAGTTTGTACATAGTTTGCTAATAGTTTTGACAATAATAATGTAAACATTGGCCTGTCACCTGAGTGAAAGTTCCTACTTACAGTTTGGTGACCCAAAACAGAATGGTGACTCCTACTGGAACAATTTGGTTCAGTGTTTATGCCTGTGTTGCTGTCTGTTGTAGTGTAAAACGACTAAAGGGAGAGCAGGTGGTTACATGAAAGTGAGTGAGAAAAGGAGAAGATCCTGAACAATGACATCACAACAGTATAATCCTAATGTTAATTTAAAATTAAATATTCTTGGATGAAAGTCCAAAAAACGTCAAATTTTCTTCGGTGCTGCCCTTGCAGGCAGCACCGAGAGTCCATTCCTACCTAAAAGTACTTCCAGCGCCACTGAATATAATGCAATTTAATCCCCATCCCCGAACCCACAAGAATAGATGCGGGCTAATGTCTTCTTTGCAAAAAAAAGTCTGTTAACCCCGCATTTAACCCCGCATTTAACCCCGTAACGTTAGTTGGTGTCGGGCTTTGCAGAAAGCACTCAGCTTCTCAGCAAGCGCTGAGAATGCAGCGCTGCGCTCGAGCTGCCTGTCGGAGTTTCCAGAAAGCTCTCAGCTTCTCAGCAAGCGCCAGGATTGGCCAATGTCAACTTCAGTCTCCAGAACGATCCAATCAAATCACCCGCACGTCTATCTTCTTGCTAGAGGTCCCGCCTTACAGTAGTGTTTCAACTGACTCTATCAGAATACCATGCCAGTCGGACTTATAGTATTATTATTATATTTATATTATCATACTTGGAAACCGTTTTATAAAAGCAATATAGCACTCGAGCAGCGTGTGTTGTGGCATATATCCCGCTGATCAGTTGTTATCCCACGAGGCCGCAGGCCTCGTGGGATAACAACTGATCAGCCTCGTGGGATAGCAACTGATCAGCGGGATATATTTGCCACAACACACTAGCTCTCATGCTATATTGCTTAATTGCACGCTATGAGAGTTGATGTACAATTTCAAAGTAAAAGCCTACTTTTTTTTCTTTTCACTGTTTTCTGAACATTCAAATGGATAGTTCAAGGAAACTGCCTGTTATTACAAAATAATTACAATTTCATAACAATCTGATGTAGCATTTCACAATAAAAGCCTTCTAAATATTGATTTTTCACTGCATTACATGTACATTTGGAGGAATATTGATAGAAAACTACCTGTTATTATTGAACCATTCCACTTCAGACTCATAGTACTCCACCCTGGGGGGTCACCCAAAAAAATTCATAACAATCTGATGTAGCATTTCAGAATAAAAGCCTTTTAAATATTGATTTTTCACTGCTTTACATGTACATTTGGAGGAATATTGATAGAAAACTACCTGTTATTATTGAACCACTCCACTTCAGACTCATAGTACTCCACCCCGGGGGGTCACCCAGAAAATTTCAGAGTAATCTGATGTAGTATCTCTCTCTCTCTGTTCAGGGCGATGATGCTTCAGACAGCGAGATGAACCCATCCACCATGCACTCCCCCTCCCGCCAGAAACCCCCCCCCCCCAATTAAAGAGACAACGATGATTAGTTTGTATCACAAGCTCAACTGCAGCTATTGCCGAGGCTACTATTAGCTTATAATAGGAATAGCTATATGCGGGGAAATCTAAATTCATATAGCCTACAGTAGGCTGCATTGTGACATCCATCGGCACTCCCACAGTTCATATTTATGAATAGGCTACCTATACTCTTATTCTTACAGGCTACCCCTCCTCACTCAGCCTCTTGTGGAAAAATAATCTTTGATTTTTTTTTAAATCTCTTTACTGTAGGCTACATCATGTTGTTCATTACTGTGAATCCATATAGATATCCATAAACACTGCCACACTTTATATCATATGTAATGCTCTTATTCTACCATATTATCCATTCTTACTGTCTCTGGAACTGCTATTAATGCTCTAATAATACATTTATTTTTGCTATTTTTGATAGCTGATTTCATTATCTGACATTTTCTTTTTCTTATAGGCTACCGGTAGGCTAGTTGTTGCTGGCCTTGTCCCAATAATTGCATTGTTCAGAATGACCTTGTATGTGTTATAGGCCTACTGTGCATTTGACAAATACAACTTGAAATTATTGGAGCCTAGGCTACTGCATTCATTTCAGACCATTATTTAGTTGGTGAATTATATAGCTCAGATTACTATAGGTTATATAGTAGACAGATGTGTTTTATTCTATAGTATAGAATAAAACATAATGTTGAAGGACAGATTGGTAGGCCCAGAGATGGGCGAAAATATATCATAAAGTATTTTGATACAAATTACAAATACTTGCTCAAAAAATGTATCACAATACAAATAGAAAATACTGGTCTGAAAAAGTATTTCAGATACAAACCGATAAAGAGCTGCAACAATTAGTCAATTCATCAATTCCCTAGATATCTGACATCATAACAGTATCCCTGGAGATGATGTGCCATGGCTGCAGTTATGGCCGGCTCCACGGGCTCCCAAAATCATGACTGACAGACAGACAGACACCGCCCACCCACCTTGGTGCCATCGTGCAAATGTGCGCCATCGGCTCATACTACATCAGAGTTGCTCGAGTGACATCACTGATGACATCACAACTGCCTGAGTGACATCACAGTTGGGCAAACAGTTGCTTGAGTGACATCACTGATGACATCACAATTGATCAAGTGACATCACTGATGACATCACTGATGACATCACAATCATGACCCACACTGCCGCCACACACACTGCCACCCACTTTTCAAATTTTAATTAAGAAGATAATTAGTTGTGTCTTTCTAATATGACACACTGGTTTGAATATGCAGTAAACCGTTTAATTTGCAAATAGGCCAGTGCATGCAATATCTAATCATCAATTTATATTAGTAATTTATCTCTGGGGGAATTTCCACCAATACAAGGCTTCATACTAGACGTAGAAGTGATGTGAAGTCTGACTCAAGACCCACCGTACTCTGCCTCTGATTTGTGGTTGAGTTTGTTCTGAGGGTAAGCCAATCAGAGGTAGAGTAGAAGTGACATGTCAAAACATTTTTCTCCACAGTTTAAACCTGTGTCAATGGTAAGAATGTGTCAATTTGAGAATAAAATCACATAAAATTAAAGAAAAAAGTATTTTATGTATTTAAAATACACGTCTAAGGGAGGGCCACCGCTCGACCCAGCCAAGTCTCGGCCAAGGTGCTGGAAAAATAACTAGAGTTACAAATATAAAAGGAATTTCCGCACACTTGAATCTGTACAGATTTCACATTTATTATGGTGAGCTTTCGGTCGGCAAGACTCTGATGATCTGATGAAGGTCTTGCCGACCGAAAGCTCACCATAGTAAATGTGAAATCTGTACAGATTCAAGTGTGCAAATGTATTTAAAATACACAAAATACAAGGTCTGAAAGTATCTTGATACAAATTACATCTTATTTTTCTCGGTCCAGCCAAATACAAATTACAAAATACACAAATGTATTTGAAATACGTATTTGAAATACATGTATTTAAAATACTGCCCATCTCTGGGTAGGCCTATGTGTGTGCACATATTGCTTAACACAACCAAACCGGAGTCACAACATTCAAGTCCGTTAGTTACAAAGCACTTGAACAAACAGGCTTGGTACAAAGTGCCCAACAGAAAACAGTGGACACACCCAGGGGTGTCAAACTCAATTTCATCCTGGACCACATTAATGTTGCCCTCAAAGGTCCAGTTGGAAATGTAACATAAATATCTAGCCTATACGTGTTATCTTAACTATACATTTGCCAGTGTGGGCTCTGTTCTCTGTTCTTTCTCTGTTCTCTGTCTGTTCTCTGTTTAAATTTTTGTGCCGGCCACAGCTATGTCGTTTTATGTGCGATCAGGCTGAAACTTTCAGGGGGTGTAAAGAGCACACGAGCGGGTGACCTGACGGAGCCTGATTAGCCTACTAATTACCTAATGATGTGATGTCATCAGTGATTATGTAATTATCATCATCATCGTCAGTATATAAATGGGAGCTAGGGCTCTGTCTGTTTGTTTCTCTGTCTGTCCCACTGATGACATAAATTCATCAGAGATGTCCTAAATCCCACTGAGGACATCATCAGTGATGTCATGAATCCCACTGATGACATCATCAGTGATGTCATGAATCCCACTGATGACATATGGACCACAATGGAAACAAGCCTTTGGCTTTCTTGTGTTTTATCCATTTGACCAACCGTAAAGGCACTTTTTTCCTTGTTGTACTTACCTTTGTGTCAATAAAGTATTCAATCAATCAATCAAACATCATCAGTGATGTCATAAATTCACTCACACACACACAAAGCCACGAGAGAGACTGAGGGAGAGGGAGAGAGACTGAGGAGAGGGAGAGAGAGGGGGAGAGACAGAGAGAGCAAAGGAGACATTGTGCACGCACCAATACGGCAGGAAAGGCCACACAGCAGCCGAGCTGTGGGCAAGGCCGAGCAGCGACCATTTCTCTGTCCCACTGATGACATCATCAGTGATGTCATAAATCCCACCGATGACATCATCAGTGATGTCAGAAATTCACTCACACACACACAAAGTCACGAGAGAGACTGAGGGAGATGACCTTATATAAGTCAATATAAAATGCTTTATACTGTGTTATGATTATAGTTATACAGCATTATGAACATGTATGAGTGCTTATGACTATAATAGGTATGCAATGCTTTAGCAGATTATAACGCATTATAAGCATGTTTATAATGCGTTATCGACATGGGCTTCAGAGAAAGTGTTATCAAATTGGTAAATCACTGAAGTTATCCCAAATTCTGTTTGATTTGTTTAACAAATGTTTTGAGTTTAGTAGACTATTGTATGACTTGCTTTGCTGATTTTCAACCCACTTTGTATATAATTATAATCTCGGTAATATAAGTAGATGGACAGTGCTTAGCTTCTCTATATGTTGTCCACAGCTCAGAAATATCTGTTCTCTGCCTGCAGAAACTCCGCCCCCAGCTGGTATGAGTAGGCTCGTCGAGCTGGCCTCTTATGACATCACTGATGATGTCACAACTTCGCATCTTATACATCAGATCGGCAATATGTCATTTTGTAGGCGGCACATGTTCCCGCCCCCTTTTATGGGGAAAACACAAGCCTCTCCCCGTTGACTTCAATGTGAAATAGCACTACCCCAAAAAATTATAGAAAAATAACAAAATCTATTTAGTTTATTATTGACCCCAAAACACCATGACATGACAATATTTTACAACTCGTCTTGCCATAGAATGGAAAGATACACCGGAAATATTACTTTGACCCATCTAAAATCATGTGACTTATGTCACATGTGACGTTTTCTTTTTTACAGCCCCGTGACCCAGTCAGTCAGTCTAGTAGTAGCTGCCAAGTAGCCGGGTACAATGACGCTGTGAGTGTGGGGTTAAGTGTGGAGAGGAAGACATTAGCATTCTTCTTTATGCCGATGACATTATTATGATGACAGAAACACAAGTTGATTTACAAAAGATGTTGACATGTGCAGATAATTGGTGTAGGAAATTATGCATGTTAAAAACCCAAACAAGCATACAAGTGTTTTTCCATTTCAATTTGGGGATAAGGAGCTGAATTATACAAAGAATTATAAATATCTTGGACTTGTCCAAGACATACGGCTGTGCTGTCTCAAACAAAAACTCTTTAGGGCAGGGGTCAAACTTATTTTAGGCCATGTACCCAATTTGGTCTCAAGCCAGACAAAGAAAATCAATTCATAAAAACCTATAAATAACAACACCTCCACATTTTTCTGAGACTTTTAGTTTACAGATTAGATTCATTTGATTAGAGTAACTCATTACTTATTACACTACATTTGCATTACTTTCACCAAAATAACAGCAGTAGCAGAATGACATCGTCACCACTGAATATCCCGAAAAATAATTTCAACCTTCTTGAAGTCATTGTAAACCATCCAATATTCTAAATGTTATCCTTTTCCTTTGTTATTGTCATCTATAGTGGTTATTTGCATTAAAAAACACACAATTTGATTAGGAAATGATTGTATCTTTATTAAAATATATGCTTTGAAAAAGTAAATAAATGTGTAACTTGACAAAGTAACTGGTATAATATTACTGAACTCCTATAAGTAATAAGTTTGAATAGTGAGTTACTGGTAAAAGTGATATATTACATGTAATGCAGTATGTTACTTTTGTAAGGCGTTACCCCCAACAACACTGCGAGCAGGCGGCGATATTTGGCAATTCAGCTGGAGCTCAGTCAAACTTGATTTAACGTTAGTTTTCATTGTGAATTAGAAAATGTTTGGGGGGCCACTTGGCAGGCTGCATCTGGCCCCAGCCTGCAAGAGAGTGGCAAAGTGGAACGTCACTTCCTGCTTCAGCACTGTACCAGAGATTTTCGAGGGTGCAACTGCTGTTTAAAACAAACAGCAGTTGCACCCGGAAGTCTGTTAAAGCCGTTTGTTTACCAACATCCTGCTCCCTCGTATAGGACAGAGAGAAGCTTGTTCCTGCTGCGGACAGTGGAGGCACTCTTCAGCAGGTTAGATGCAGCGGTGTTTCTTCACAGTATTTGAGTGTCTGAACACTTTCTTACAGCGGACACAGTAGTAGGGTTTAGCTCCAGTGTGGATGCGTTTATGTCTTGTTAGGTGAGCTAACCGACTGAACCTGCTCCCACATTGGTCACATATGTAGGGTTTAACTCCAGTGTGGATGTGTTTATGTGATGTTAGGTGAGCTAACTGACTGAACCTGCTCCCACATTGGTCACAGCTGTAGGGTTTAACTCCAGTGTGGATGCGTTTATGTTTTGTTAGGCTACCTAACTGACTGAACCTGCTCCCACATTGGTCACAGCTGTAGGGTTTAACTCCAGTGTGGATGCGTATATGTGATGTTAGGTTACTTAACCGAGTGAACCTGCTCCCACATTGGTCACAGCTGTAGGGTTTAAATCCATTGTGGATGCGTTTATGTGTTGTTAGGCTACCTAACTGACTGAACCTGCTCCCACATTGGTCACAGCTGTAGGGTTTAACTCCAGTGTGGATGCGCTTATGTTTTGTTAGGCTACCTAACTCACTGAACCTGCTCCCACATTGGTCACAGCTGTAGGGTTTAACTCCAGTGTGGATGCGTTTATGTGATGTTAGGTTACCTAACTTACTGAACCTGCTCCCACATTGGTCACAGCTGTAGGGTTTAACTCCAGTGTGGATGCGTTAATGTGTTGTTAGGCTACCTAACTGACTGAAACAGCTCCCACATTGGTCACAGCTGTAGGGTTTAACTCCAGTGTGGATGCGTTTATGTGTTGTTAGGCTACCTAACTGACTGAACCTGCTCCCACATTGGTCACAGCTGTAGGGTTTGACTCCAGTGTGGATGTGTTTATGTCTTCTTAGGGTACCTAACTGACTGAAACAGCTCCCACACTCCTGACAGGAGTAAGGCTTCACTCCTGAGTGAACTCTCTGATGTTGCTTTAACAGCTGAAGTCTTGTGAATGTTTTGTCACACTGATGACAGCGGTGACGTCTGGGTCCACTGGTGTCTTTCTGTTTCCATAAAAAGATATAAAGAAAGAATCAGGATTTTGCTTTTGTGTGTGTGTGTGTGTGTGTGTGTGTGTGTGTGTGCGCGCGCGTGCGTGTTGCAACATCAGTGATACAACAGTGATATTTTTCTCTCACCTCTTCTGAAGAATTCATCTTGACAGCGTTCCTCTCCTCCTCTGCCAGATGTCTCTTCTTTTCTGCCAATCAGCTCTGACATCATCAAACAGAGACAGAAGGTAAGACGGGGAACACCCACAAAAACAATCCTACTAATAAGAATAATGTAGCTGAAGCAGTGATTGTAGGATCCAAGCAGTTATCTGAAGACTAAAACCTACTGAAGAAATAATAACGTTTCATTCATGTGAATTGAAATACAGTAAAAGTGCTGCTGTCCAACAGACATCTCATATAATTCACTTTCTTGAAATCAGCAAACTCGTGCGCTGCTAACACTCGGTTTCTAGGGTGGAGACTGTGGAGATGATGCGCCATGGGCGCAGCATGTTATGACATTTATGAATTTATTTATTTATTTGTGACAGATGTAAAAAAATACACAATGAATAGATCAAACTAGGGCTGTCAAAGTTAACGCGATAATGGCTCGGGCCCTTCGGAGTGGTCTCTGTGGACTGGCTTGGTCTGACGTGTGACGTGTGGTGGGCCTTTGTCCATTTGTTGGGTCTGTATACCCCTGCTGTGTTTTTTGTTTTTTTAACCTTCTGCCTGCTGTGGGTGCTCTGTGCGTTTGTTTGTGTGTTTGGTTTTATGTTTTGCTGTTGTTGTTTTTGTGGAGATTGTATGTGTTGTGTTGTGGGTGGCTGGGGACGGAGGGCATATTATTTGTTATTGCATTCTTTGATGGCTATTTGCCCCTCTGATGGCTAAAAAATGAATAAACATACTTAAAAAAAAAAAAAAAAGTTAACGCGATAATAACGCGTTAACGCAAATTCCGTTTAACGCCACTATTTTTTTAAACGCGCGATTAACGCATGCACTTTCTGTGATGTTTGAGCCTTGGTCCGACCCGTAGTTTGGGAAATCAGGAAGCAGTAACGTTGATAGCAAGCAGAAAGAAATCTCCGTGAGCAGAAAAGGAGGAAGAAAATGGGTTTAATGGCAAGTTCAGGTTAAAATTTAGAAAGTGTCCTGCATTTTGTCACCAGCTCAGTGGCCTTGTGGTTTGAGTGTCCGCCCTGAGACTGAGAGGTTGTGAGTTCGATCCCCGGCCGAGTTATACAGAAAACTATAAAAATGGGACCCTGCTTGGCACTCAGCATCAAATGGTTGGAATTGGGGGGTTAGATCACCATATGATTCCCGAGCGCGGCACTGCTGCTGCTCACCGCTCCCCCAGGGGATGGGTCAAATGCAGAGAACAAATTTTGCACACTCCGGTGTTTGACAATCGTTGGGACTTTACTTTACCTTTACCTCTTGATTATTACTCAAGCGCCTGAAGAAATTTGGGCTAAGGAAAGAAATCCTCAGGGAATTCTACAGAGGCACCATTGGAAGCCTGCTGACTGGCGGCTTCACCACCTGGTACGGGAACTGTACGACCATGGACCACAGGGCGCTACGGAGAGTGAGACGCGCGGCCCAGCACGTAACAGGATGTGAGTTGCCAGATCTGCATGAACTGTATAAAGAGCGGTGCCTCAGGAGGTCCCTGAGGATCATCAAAGACACAAACCATCCCCACAACAGCCTGTTCTCCCTGTTACCCTCAGGGAGAAGATACAGGGTTCCGAAAGCACGCACAAATCGCTTGAGGAACAGTTTCTTCCCGCAGGCCACGAGACTCATTAACATACACAAATAGTGTAGTAGCCGTACTGTACCGTACTGTAGCTGCTACCATTACGTATGTCTAATGTTTAATTGTATGTTTAATAAGGAATATGCTATTTGCACCTGTATGTCAAATACGCCGAATTTAAAACGCCAAGTTTAATTGTATGTTTAATAAGGAATATGCTATTTGCACCTGTATGTCAAATACGCCGAATTTAAAATGTTTAAGCACGTCTAAAGTATGCACACGACATGTGCACCTATGTGCAGTGAATATGCCACTGTCTCTGACTTGTCTTATCAAGATTCAAGATTCAAGATTCAAGATTTTTATTGTCACTCCATGGTACAAGTACCACGTGTGAAATTCTTGTGCAGTGGACTCCGTTTACGACATAGTACAAATAGGCAACAGCAATAAGTAATAGGCAATAAGAAATAGGCATCAATAAGCAATAAGACAGCAATAAGGCAATAAGAAATAGGCATCTTATAAGCAATAAGACAAGTCGGTGGCTTATACGACAGTGGCATATTCATTGCACATAGGTGCACATGTCATGTGCATACGTTAGACGTGTTCAGACATTCCAAATTCGACGTTTTATACATACATGTGCAAATAGCATGTACCTTATTAAACATACACTTAAATTTACAATTAAACGTTAGGCACCTTATTAAACATACACTTAAATTTACAATTAAACGTTAGGCATCCGTAATAGTAGCAGCTGCAGTACGGTACTGCGGTACGACTACTGCACTATTTGTGCATATTTAGGAGTCTCGTGGCCTGCGGGAAGAAACTGTTCCTCAAGCGATTTGTGCGTGTTTTTGGAACCCTGTATCTCCTCCCTGAGGGTAGCAGGGAGAACAGGCTGTTGTGGGGATGGTTTGTGTCTTTGATGATCTTCAGGGACCTCCTGAGGCACCGCTGGTTATACAGTTCGTGCAGTTCTGGCAACTCGTCTCCTGTTACGTGCTGGGCCGCGCGCCTCACCCTCCGTAGCGCCCTGCGGTCCATGGTGGTACAGTTCCCGTACCAGGCGGTGAAGCAGCCAGTCAGCAGGCTTTCAATGGTGCCTCTGTAGAAGTCCCTGAGGATTTCTTTCCTTAGCCCAAACTTCTTCAGGCGCCTGAGTCCGTGTATTCGCTGTTGGGCCTTTTTGACAACAGTGGCGGTGTGGCCGGCCCAGGTCAGGTCCTGGTGGATGTTGACTCCCAGGTACTTGAAGCTGTCCACCCTTTCCACCACTGTGCCGTTGATGGTGATTGGGGGGTGTGTGCCCCCCCCTCTCCTGTAGTCCACAATGATCTCCTTGGTCTTGGAGACGTTCAGAGAGAGGTGGTTGTCCTGGCACCATTGTTCCAGGACCCTCACCTCCTCTCTGTAGGCCGTCTCGTCGCCCCCCGAGATCAGCCCCACGACTGCTGTGTCGTCTGCAAACTTCACGATGGTGTTTGAAGTTTGAGTCGCCACGCAGTCGTGGGTGTAGAGGTCGTACCAGAAGGGGCTGGAGACGCACCCCTGGGGTGCTCCTATGCTGATGGTCAGCGGGGAGGAGGTGAGGTTGCCCACCCTCACCACCTGGCGGCGGTCTGTCAGGAAGTCCAGGATCCAGTCGCACATCGCTGTGTTTAGTCCCAGGTCCTGAGTTTGCTTACCAGCCTGGAGGGTACTATGGTGTTGAATGCTGAGCTGTAGTCCACGAACAGCATTCTCACATAGGTGTCCTTCCCCTCCAGGTGGGACAGGGCGGTGTGGAGCACGTGTGCCACTGCATCCGCTGTGCTCCTGTTGGGGTGGTATGCAAACTGCAGCGGGTCGTGGTCCGGGGGGAGTGTGGGACGGATCTTTGATATGACCAGCTTTTCAAGGCACTTGCTGGCTATTGGTGTGAGGGCTATAGGGCGCCAGTCATTGAGGCTGGTCACTCTTTGCTGTTTGGGAATGGGGATGATTGTTGCTGCCTTGAAGCAGGAGGGAACTCGTCGGAGGGAGAGGGACTGGTTGAAGATGTCTGTGTACACGGCTGCCAGCTGGTGGGCGCAGGCCTTGAGGACCCGCCCAGGGATGCCGTCCGGGCCGGCCGCCTTGCGTGGGTTGATACGCAGGAACGACCGGCACACTTCATCCTCAGTGATGGTGAGGGGGCGGTCTGTGGGGGGTGGAGGGTGGGTGGGGTTGGTGGTTAGGTGGGAATGGGGGGGGGGTGCGGGTGCTGAGGGGTGGGGGGGAGGAAGGGGGGAGGGGAGGTGATCGGGGGGTGGGGGGGAGGAAGGGGGGTGGGGGGGAGGAAGGGGGGAGGGGAGGTGATTGGGGGGGGGAGAGGAGGAGGGCGAGTGGGAGGGGTGATGGGGGGGGAGAGGTGGCAGGGGGGGGAGGAGGGGAGGAGAGGGGTGATGGGGGGGGAGAGGTGGGGGGGGAGGAGAGGAGGGGGGGTGGGGAGGGGAGGGGTGGTGGGGGGGAGGAGGGAGGGGGGGGGTGATGGGGGGGAGGAGAGGGGGAGAGGGGTGGGAGAGGGGGGGGGGAGGAGGGGAGGGGCTCTGGCAGAGGGGTCGAACCTAGCGTAGAACGCGTTGAGTTCGTCCGGTAGGGTGGGTGACGTGCTGGGGTTCTGTCGTTTCACCTCTTTGAAGTCTGTGGCAGCATGGAGCCCTCTCCACAGGTGTCTGGGGTTGTTAGTGTCCAGTTTTGACTCCAGCTGCCTTCCATAATCTCTACGTGCTATTTTTATAGCGGTCCGGAGGGCATATTGTGCCTGCTTGTATTGGTCAGTTGTGCCAGAGCTGAAGGCGGTGGTCCTGGCGTGAAGGGCAGCCCTGACGTCGCTGTTGACCCAAGGCTTTTGGTTCGGCATTATTTTGACTTTTTTTGTGGGGACTATGTCGTCGGTGCACTTCTTTATGAAGCATGACACCGTATCTGCATACTCGCCCAGGTCTCCTGCAGCTTTGAACTCCTCCCACACCACTTGGTCAAAGCAGTCCCTCAGGATGTCGTCTGATTGGTCTGACCAGCAGTGGGCGGTTCGGAATGCTGGGGGTTGTCTTTTTAGTTTTTGTTTGTACCTGGGTACAAGTAGGATGGAGGCGTGGTCCGATTTGCCGAAAGGGGGGCGAGGGACGGCTTTGTAGCCATGTCGGATGTTTGAGTAACATTTGTCCAGTGTGTTACTGCCTCGCGTGGGGAAGTGAATGTGCTGGTACAATGTGTGCATTCTGCCTCTCAGGTTTGCCCTGTTAAAATCCCCAGTCACCACCAGGGCCATTTCGGGTTGTTTTGTCTCCTGTGCACTGATGGCGCGTTGCAGCTCTTTCAGTGCGACAGTCACGTTCGCTTGTGGAGGAACGTATACACCCATGATGGTGACTGTCGTGAATTCCCTCGGACTCCAGAACGGCACGCATTGTACCATTACATATTCAAGATCTGCTGAGCAGTGTTTCCCAATGTCTGTGGTGTTTACACACCAGTTTTCGTTAATCATAAGACATACGCCCCCTCCCTTCTTCTTACCGGATTGTTCGTTTCTGTCTCCTCTGAATACACTGAATCCTGGTAGCGCGATAGAGTGGTCAGTTGTGTCAGGAGTAAGCCAGGTTTCCGTTAGGCACAGAACATTGCATCGCGCTATGTCTTTTTGGTATTGTGCACGCGCTCTTAGTTCACAAAGTTTATTCTCCAGCGATTGAACATTTGCCAGCAGTATGCTTGGGAGAGGTGGTTTATCCGCGCGCTTCCTCAAGCGGGCGAGAAGCCCCCCTCTCTTCCCCCTCCTCCAGCGTTGTTTTTTGAGTTCAGGAAAATCCGTAAGATCTGGAGCTTGCCAGTTGCTGTTGGGATATATCCGTTCTTTCCTGATTTTGATCAGCGCGTCCCTGTTGTATTTTATTCCGACGCTGATTTCCATGTTATATCCGCTGGTGTCCGTGCCTCCGTTCTCTGCCTCCATGGCGGGGGCGCGGGGCTGTTGTTTGTTGTTGTTTTTTGCGTGCGAGCGGACAAAGCGGGCAGAGCGGGTCCCCGCCGTCGCGGTTTCTTGCAAAGAAAAGTGCGAAGACGCCACTATCTACACTATTCAGTTACACTGTTATATACAATAGATATTTACAAAGCAAGTCGAAGCAACGAAATCAAAACTCACTATACTGCCTTATTGCTTGTTGTGTCTCTTGTTGTTTTTGCACTCATATGCCCTGTTATATTTGTACTATGTTGTAAACGGAGTCCACAGCACAAGAATTTCACACGTGATACTTGTACCATGGAGTGACAATAAAAATCTTGAATCTTGAATCTTGAAACCTTATTTTGGGTGAGGGAGAGAAAGACAGAGCACCTCAGCACGATCAGACCGTTGCAGAGACACACACACACACACACACACACACACACACACACACACACACACACACACACACACACACACACGCACACACACAGAGCGGGGGGGGGGGGGGGGGGGGGGGGCAGGAGACTAGAGAGAGACACAGAGAAAGCGAGCGAGACAGACAGACAGACAGTGAGGAAGACGGGAGGGCGATCAGACCAGAGTCAGAGAGAGACCAACGGAGAGCGGGAGAGAGAGACCGAGAGAGAAAGCGAGAGGGGGAAAGAGCTGGCACGCAGCTGCTCCTGGATAGCACGGTTAACTTACACAGTGCAGCCTTAGAGATATGTATTCCCAGTAACTAGTAGCAATAATAACAATATACCAATGGCCAAATACTTACCCATACTAATGATAATAGCTACTACCCATATTAATACAACAGTGCATCTTTGCACAAAGCTCCCATGTTTAAGGTACCTCGGTTTAAGGTAGATTTAGAACAGATACAAAATTATGTGATTAATTTGCAATAATGGTCTCTGCTATACAGTCTGTTACAATAACATAATGGTCTCTGGTATACAGTCTGTTACAATAACATAATGGTCTCTGGTATACAGTCTGTTACCATAACATAATGGTCTCTGGTATACAGTCTGTTACAATAACATAATGGTCTCTGGTATACAGTCTGTTACCATAACATAATGGTCTCTGGTATACAGTCTGTTACCATAACATAATGGTCTCTGGTATACAGTCTGTTACAATAACATAATGGTCTCTGGTATACAGTCTGTTACCATAACATAATGGTCTCTGGTATACAGTCTGTTACCATAATATAATGGTCTCTGGTATACAGTCTGTTACAATAACATAGCATGGTTTAGATCACCTGGCACCTGCAATTTGTCACGATGCTGTTGCTTCGGACTCAGTTCTGCATCCTGGTCAGTCTAGAGAATCAGTGTTGCCAGGAGGGAAATCTCAAATTGTCATACCAGAGTGCCACTGTGCCTCCTGTTCTGTAAAGAGATGCAGAAATGCCTTCACATCAATATCGCCTCCCTTTCAAGCTAACAAAGTATCAATATTTTCCCCAAAGATTTATATTTTCATGTCGGCAAATGGTCAAAATAAAGGCAGAAATAGTTCCTGTGAGTATTTATTCAGATACACACTCTAAAATATGATTTGCTAGAAATCACCATCTCATTAAGATGTTTTCATTCCAGCAAATGATAATATTAAAGTCACATCTTGAACCGACGTCGAATGGATACGATAACATCGACACAGATCGAGGAAATGTTTGCTGAGTAATAGTGCGTAATGTTAGAAAGTGATGCGTAGAAGATGAAAATGTCAACATCAACACAAACCAGCTGCTTAACATAACAGTATTAACAGTAAACATCATTTATAAAGGTTACAACATTAACTATGTCAAAACAACACAAACCAGCTGCTTAACATAACAGTATTAACTCATTGAGTGCCAGCCACTTTTGGAGAACGGACCAGTGCCAGAGTTTCAGAGCGTTTTCAATGATTTCTCGAGGCCCACAGAATATTGTGTGATATTACTATGTAAACACCGAACACGCACAAAGAACGATGAGACTCTATTGTATCAGCAGCAAAAAAAAGTTTATTGATATCATTTTCCGTTCTTTAGTTATCAGCCGGAGAAGATAGGTCAAAAACAGCAAAAAAAGGCGTTTCCATCTAGGAGCTGAGATATTGAGCCTTTTGTGAAATGAAGCATTTCAAGCAAATCACTGACTCTGAAACTAATATTTTCTGACCTGAAACATCTGAACAGTAATTTCCTTCAATAAACAGCACCCACACCCCCCTCAACTCCAAACTCCTCCTCCGTGGGAGTGTCTCTGGTGGCTCTGCTCGCTGTGCTGGCTGCTGCGTGTGTCAGGCGAGTCTCTGCCTCCTGCTATGGCAGGCCCTGCTGCCTCACGGATCCACGTTCAGATGGTGGCCGCTCATCGGGGGAGTCTGGATGGGGCTCGCATTCGTCTGCGTTTCTGGGGTTTTGGTTGTGAGCTGGGATGAAGCTGCGTCCGATTATAGGCTTTCTGCTGCGCGTTTCAAAGTGCGCTGCACCCAGTCTATTTTCGGAGCACTCAGCCTTGTGCGCCGGCACCCAGCGTGACACTGTATATATATGTGGCTTTGGTTTTATTTTCTGGCGGCTAATCGTGTGGAGAAGCTATGCAGCAGAGACAGAGACATTTGTGGGAGCGGATTGACTGCTGTTCGCAGCTAACGTTGGCTCCAGGCAGCCAGAGCAATCTGTGCCGCTCTGGCTCATGCATCAGTTTCTCTTTTTCTGCTTTTTTTCCCCTTAACTTTCTCTAATCTGGAGAGCACTGTCGCCACCTAATGGGTCGGTAAAATAGGTTATACACATTCAACATGCCCCAAAATTTTACAGGAGATGGATCTGGCTTTGATCCACGTCCCACCGTCAAAAAACGCAATTGACGACTTTAGTCGTCATTGGCACTCAACGTTACTATCCGAATTGACGACTAAAGTCGTCATTGGCACTCAATGAGTTAATACAACAGTGCATCTTTGCACAAAGCTCCCATGTTTAAAGGAGGACTTACCCCCTAGATATGTATTAGAACAGTGATTTGAAAATACCTATGGAAAAAAACAAGAAATGACATATACTCTTGTCTATACTAGACTCTTTGGCTGTGTTAAGTCAAGATTTTTTTTCGGAAATCGACGCCATTACAGTTTGCCTACTGCCTCAAAAATAATTTATTTGAGAGGGGCGATATCTTTATAAATATCAACAATTAGCCAACGCTGGTGGCCTGTATGGAAACAGAAAATCCTGAAATGGTTGATAGTTATATCAATTTGGCCATTCAGTGGCGAACTAGAAATTTAATTATTTTTGTCCCATTTTGTCCCATGTGTGTGTGCGTGGCTTGCATGTGGCTTGTCTAAACTTACGTTAAGAGCCTCGCTGCTCGCAGCACACAGCACACAGTGAGGACAAACCTCTCGCTCTGGGGTAACACAATGCGAGATTTCTCCACGTAATTCCCTCGTCTAACTAGAGATAAACCGCGCAATGAAATCCGTTTTTAATTTGCGTTTTGGGGCTTGGGGAGAGCTCTTCTCCTCCTCACACTGTTCCCATGCGAATCCCCCCGAGCAGCACACACACACAGACAGAGCCAGTCGCTCTGCTCTGCTGACTTGATTTCCATAAAAGTTGGCGTTGCTTGTACACAGTGATGATATTATATTAGCCGATATGTTTATAGAAGCTTTGTCACATTGTCACGTCGTAGTATAGCGTTATATTTTACATGTCCGCTAAAC
This sequence comes from Poromitra crassiceps, assembly GCF_964638095.1. Taxonomy (NCBI): domain Eukaryota; kingdom Metazoa; phylum Chordata; class Actinopteri; order Beryciformes; family Melamphaidae; genus Poromitra; species Poromitra crassiceps. The sequence goes on from NC_139642.1 coordinate 10,353,429, forward strand.
TGCGACGAGATTTGTTTGCTGAAATGTCAGACTGTTGAAAGCCCCCGCCTCTCACTGCTGCTGTGTGCTGCTGCTGCTGCGCGCCCCCGCGGGTGCATGAGAGAGCAGACTGGCCGAGAGAAGTGCTTCTGAAGTCGGACTGATAGCCGCGGAAATGTCAGACTGTGCTCTCTGTGCTCTGACCACAGAGCTGCTGCTGCTGCTGCTGCTGCTGCTGCTGCTGCTGCTGCTGCTGCTGCTGCGCGCGCGCCCGGAGCTTGGTGCTAGTGCATGAGGTTACAGTACGACTCTCTCCCGCCCGCTCCCGCCTGGCTGGGCTGGAGACAGTGCTTCCAACTCGGACTGATAATATAAACATCATCATTCGAGCTTATCCAGGTAAGATATCAATAAAGTAATTACACATTCAGCGGGAAACTAACTATAATTAAGACATGTGCCAACTTTGACGACGTTTGGTTCAGTATTTTAAGAGCAAACTTCAATAGGAATAGGCTTGGAGTTCTGAGGAGCCGAAAGGGTACAGGGGGGGTAGGGGAGTAATTATCTTGAAATCCCATAGTCTTTGGGAACACTGTGACGTCAATGTGTTCCTAATCTCCCATTCATTTGAGAAAAAAAAAAAAAGCAGTCTTTGACCCTAAGAGGGCGCTTATGCCAGGTATGCTGCTGAAAAATGATACAAATGGTAAAATGGCAACAGTTTGGTGTCAAATGTGGAAATTCTGACCAGAATTCTTCACACATCACCCCCAAAGTATTGGTTAAAAGCTGAAAAAAAGTGTTTTGGAGGTAAGTCCTCCTTTAAGGTACCTCGGTTTAAGGTAGATTTAGAACATATAAAAAATTATGTGATTCATTTGAGATTAATCGCGATTAACTATGGACAATCATGCGATTAATCGCGATTACATATTTTAATCGATTGACAGCCCTAGATGAAACCCATACACCAGTATTAAATCGCAGAGGAATTAATACACAATAAACCAGTAATGTGGACCAGTGATTCAATTGATTGGATTTATATAGCGCAGGGGTTCCCAAACTTTTTTGGCTCGTGACCCTATTTTGACGTTGCAGAAATCTAGGGACCCACGACATTCAAATTCATCAAAATAAAAATAATGTCACAATGTTGATTGCGGCTATGGTCCATTGATTCAAGCCTTTGCAGTATATAGTGACATTATGTAACGGACGTTCTGTCTGCCTAAATAAAGTTTATGCCTGCCTAACATATACAGAGCATCCCTGGCTGCATCTGAACTGTTCAGTATGAAAGACAAAGACACACAGACAGGACTCATTCCAGACAACTCGGATGCTGGGATTTTCTGTTCTCCTACTAGAGAAAGTACACTGGAACACCACTCAAAGTCGTCCCGACGTGTAAATTTGGGGGAAGAAATCTACCCCGACTTCACGGAGAATCAGTTGTCTGATGTCACCCAATAGCCTACATTACAGCGTTGTGCAGCTGGAACGCTTACAGTCAGTTACCATAACATAATGGTCTCTGGTATACAGTCTGTTACCATAACATAATGGTCTCTGGTATACAGTCTGTTAAAACAACATAATGGTTTCTGGTATACAGTCTGTTACAATAACATAATGGTCTCTGGTATACAGTCTGTTACAATAACATAATGGTCTCTGGTGTACAGTCTGTTACAACAACATAATGGTCTCTGGTATACAGTCTGTTACCATAACATAATGGTCTTTGGTATACAGTCTGTTAAAACAACATAATGGTCTCTGGTATACAGTCTGTTACCATAACATAATGGTCTCTGGTATACAGTCTGTTACAACAACATAATGGTCTCTGGTATACAGTCTGTTACCATAACATAATGGTCTCTGGTATACAGTCTGTTACAACAACATAATGGTCTCTGGTATACAGTCTGTTACCATAACATAATGGTCTCTGGTATACAGTCTGTTAAAACAACATAATGGTCTCTGGTATACAGTCTGTTACAACAAGACAATGGTTTCTGGTATACAGTCTGTTACAATAACATAATGGTCTCTGGTATACAGTCTGTTAAAACAACATAATGGTCTCTGGTATACAGTCTGTTACAATAACATAATGGTCTCTGGTATACAGTCTGTTACAATAACATAATGGTCTCTGGTATACAGTCTGTTAAAGGTCCCATTCCGTGCAAAAGCTGTTTTTACTTGTAAATGCATATATACTGCTGTCAGCCCTCCCTGTAATGAGTGGTCACAAGCTCAGAACTGCCAGAGTTGGATTTGTCCCTATCCAGCGTCCCCCTGCAGTCTCCTCCAAGCCACACCCCCAAACGCGTCGTTTGCCCAGAGGGGAATCTGGGGGGATTGGAACGTCACTAGCTTCCTCCTGCATACTGCGCGGGTCAATCTCACTCAAGCTACCTGCACCATTTAGTCTATAGCCACAAAATTAACACTTCTAGCTGGAGCGACGCCAACTGTACGTGATCCAGCAACTGCAGAGGTGCATTCGGTAAGTCTAGGCATTTTGAGATGTCCTCTTTAGCGTAGTACCGTTAAGTTAACGATAACTCGCAACCTAGCGTGCTGGTCCACAGACGCTGATCTGATTGGCCGCTGGGAGCCTGGGGCGGGCTCTCCCTCAGCGGCCAATGGGAACTGTTAGTTCTGAATATATTATAGAAACAGGCCATTCTTGGGAAGCGACTAGATGAGGAAGTGAGAACTCCGTCACAACAAACGGGGTTGCTATATTTTCGACAGATTAATCCAGAATCATGTTTTATGGACCAGAGACACACGTTTTTAAGAGGTTACAGCTGCACGAATTGGGACCTTTAAAACAACACAATGGTCTCTGGTATACAGTCTGTTACAACAACATAATGGTCTCTGGTATACAGTCTGTTACAATAACACAATGGTCTCTGGTATACAGTCTGTTACAATAACATAATGGTCTCTGGTATACAGTCTGTTACCATAACATAATGGTCTCTGGTATACAGTCTGTTACAACAACATAATGGTCTCTGGTATACAGTCTGTTACAATAACATAATGGTCTCTGGTATACAGTCTGTTACAACAACATAATGGTCTCTGGTATACAGTCTGTTACAATAACATAATGGTCTCTGGTATACAGTCTGTTAAAATAACATAATGGTCTCTGGTATACAGTCTGCTACAATAACATAATGGTCTCTGGTATAGAGTCTGTTACAATAACATAATGGTCTCTGGTATACAGTCTGTTACAATAACATAATGGTCTCTGGTATACAGTCTGTTACAATAACATAATGGTCTCTGGTATACAGTCTGTTACAACAACATAATGGTCTCTGGTATACAGTCTGTTACAACAACATAATGGTCTCTGGTATACAGTCTGTTACAATAACATAATGGTCTCTGGTATACAGTCTGTTACAATAACATAATGGTCTCTGGTATACAGTCTGTTACAATAACATAATGGTCTCTGGTATACAGTCTGTTACAACAACATAATGGTCTCTGGTATACAGTCTGTTACAATAACATAATGGTCTCTGGTATACAGTCTGTTACAACAACATAATGGTCTCTGGTATACAGTATGTTACAATAACATAATGGTCTCTGGTAGTATACAGTCTGTTACAATAACATAATGGTCTCTGGTATACAGTCTGTTACAATAACATAATGGTCTCTGGTATACAGTATGTTACCATAACATAATGGTCTCTGGTATACAGTATGTTACAATAACACAATGGTCTCTGGTATACAGTCTGTTAAAACAACACAATGGTCTCTGGTATACAGTCTGTTACAATAACATAATGGTATCTGGTATACAGTCTGTTACAATAACATAATGGTCTCTGGTATACAGTCTGTTACAATAACATAATGGTCTCTGGTATACAGTCTGTTACAATAACATAATGGTCTCTGGTATACAGTCTGTTACAATAACATAATGGTCTCTGGTATACAGTCTGTTACCATAACATAATGGTCTCTGGTATACAGTCTGTTAAAACAACATAATGGTCTCTGGTATACAGTCTGTTAAAACAACATAATGGTCTCTGGTATACAGTCTGTTACAATAACATAATGGTCTCTGGTATACAATCTGTTACAATAACATAATGGTCTCTGGTATACAGTCTGTTACAATAACATAATGGTCTCTGGTATACAGTCTGTTAAAACAACATAATGGTCTCCGGTATAAAGTCTGTTACAATAACATAATGGTCTCTGGTATACAGTCTGTTACAATAACATAATGGTCTCTGGTATACAGTCTGTTACAATAACATAATGGTCTCTGGTATACAGTCTGTTACAATAACATAATGGTCTCTGGTATACAGTCTGTTAAAACAACATAATGGTCTCTGGTATACAGTCTGTTACAATAACATAATGGTCTCTGGTATACAGTCTGTTACCATAACATAATGGTCTCTGGTATACAGTCTGTTACAACAACATAATGGTCTCTGGTATACAGTCTGTTACAATAACATAGCATGGTTTAGATCACCTGGCACCTGCAATTTGTCACGATGCTGTTGCTTCGGACTCAGTTCTGCATCCCGGTCAGTCTAGAATCAGTGTTGCCAGGAGGGAAATCTCAAATTGTCCTGTTCTGTAAAGAGATGCAGAAATGCCTTCACATCAATATCGCCTCCCTTTCAAGCTAAAAAAGTATCAATATTTTCCCCAAAGATTTATATTTTCATGTCGGCAAATGGTCAAAATAAAGGCAGACATGCTTCCTGTGAGTATTTATTCAGATACACACTCTAAAATATGATTTGCTAGAAATCACCATCTCATTAAGATGTTTTCATCGCAGCAAATGATAATATTAAAGCCACGTCTTGAACCGACGTTGATTGGATGCGATAACATCAACACAGATCGAGGAAATGTTTGCTGAGTAATAGTGCGTAACGTTAGAAAGTGATGCGTAGAAGATGAAAATGTCAACATCAACACAAACCAGCTGCTTAACATAACAGTATTAACAGTAAACAACATTTATAAAGGTTACAACATTAACTATGTCAATATTAACAGTAAACATAATTTATAAAGGTTACAATTAACTATGTCAAAACAACACAAACCAGCTGCTTAACATAACAGTATTAACAGCAGTGTTGGGGTTACTGTAATCCCATTACTTTTGTCGGTAACGAGTAGTGTAAGGCACTACTGTAGCTAAGTTCAGTAATCACATTACAGTTACTAATCAAACTCGTTACTTGCGTACTAGCAAGATAAGTATAGAGAGAAAAGATCTCCGTTTTAATAGCAGATCCTGTGTCCCACCACACAGGTCACTTAACTGCACAGCAGAATCACCCATGGTGCCAATATTTCAACTTTGTATTAGCATGCAGAACAGCACTATTAGTCGACACATAACTTATCAGATAACTAACATCATGCATATAGAACAAGAAATCATTGTAACCTCCAAAACACATTGACAAACAAACAATTGACACATAAACACAGTTCCCAAGGGCATGCTGGGAACTCCGTCCACTTTCCTCTTCCACAGGTTAAATTTCCCAGAAGGCTTTGCATAACTTTTTACACTTGGTTTTACAATTAAATAAGGCTAAAAAGTGTTCGATAGAAATAATAATATGTATTTTAACACAACATGCAATTCTGGAATATCTGAATATTGGACAAAAAAAATGAAATTAAATGTAAAAGTAAACCATAAGAGAAACCCACATACAGCGATGGGGTCTGTAAAATACCCCTCCAAATAGAACGTCTGATAGTGAAGTGGGCGTGTTGTACCCCTGTAAAGGGGAGAATAATCACACGAGTGATGAGAGTGTGTTTCCTCTGTGACAGCGTTTTACTGAATCAAACATCATAAAGATATACACATTTTACAAATATACATTCAACAAATTAGTTGCAATAGCAGTATCATGTTCAAGTTACAGCTTGTATTTATCAGAGACATAATTCCCATTTTTCCCCACTGTTACTGGTACATAAGATGTGCATAAATGTGGTAATAAACTCTCAGAAAACGTACAAAAGTCACAAAATAACAATAAACAAAATACTGTGGAAAATGCATTTACACAGCTGCATAAAATTAACCAAATAAACAAATGCCATCAACTGTGCAAAATAGCCTATTTACTCCTGTGCATGCGTGAATCCGCCACAGGGCGGCAGCACTGGGCTGAACACAGGTTGAACTCTGTAAACCAGCAGGGCCTGAAACTCCTATAACACAAGCACTTTACCATACTCGGCAAACATTATTTTAACTCAGTCAAAACGTCACGTGCACCATCTCTTTACACTCAAAACATGTTCTGAACAGAGTACAACCACTTAGCATTGTGAAAGAGCAACAACATACCTGTAAAGGAGAGAATAATCACGAGAGTGATGAGAGTGTGTTTCCTCTGTGACAGCGTTTTACTGAATGAGGAAATAGACCCCTTCTCCTAGATATGTGGGCGGAGACAAAAGCAATCGATCTCAAGCTAGTTGATTAAGGGTACATTGCAGATCACTGAATAATACTCTTTTTAGCTTAACTTTTAACAAATAAATGATGAAATAAACAAATTAATTGAACGCCTTTTAGCATTTCCTGATAACAGGATATGAATTCTTACTGTTTTTAACCATTTTGACATCTTATAGGTTTTTATGATGATATGATCTTTTAAAACTTTATCACAGTATTTTAATCTTATTACAGATCATGCATTTACTGTTTTTAAAACGTCTAACAGTCCATTAGTGTATTACTATGTAGCCTATTCCTTTCAACGTGTCACAGGCGCAGTGCGGTACAGTATACTCCGTAATAATCTGCATAATTGTAAGCCCCGTCTTCTACAACAACTTTTTGTTGCGCGGAAGGACAAGACATCAAACCTCTCAAAGCATCTGCAGTGGAAACATGCTAACACAAAGCTGGTTGCAGAGCCAAGCTGAGTCGCCCGCCTCGACCCCGAGCAAGCAGCAAAAGCTTGCTTTTCACCAGGTAACACCAAAATCAGAGATGGACAGGCTTGTTGCCTACATGCAGGCACCGACTGCATAATCGGGCACATCGGGCAAATGCCCGGTGGCCTGGCCTGGCCTGCAAAAAAAAAAGAAAAAAAGAAATTGGTGCCAGGCCACTCATTGAACAGCAGGCCAGGCGCCGCCTACTGGTTTACTAGTGGTTTGATTACTTTATTCAGGGTTAAAGTGGGTGCATCTCATTGTAAAATTGGACTCGGCCCAAATTGGGCTTCAAACGGCCCAAATCTGGCTTCAAACGGCCCAAATTGGGCTTCAAACGGCCCAAATCTGGCTTCAAACGACCCAAATTGGGCTTCAAACAGCCCAAATCTGGCTTCAAACGACCCAAATTGGGCTTCAAACGGCCCAAATTGGGCTTCAAACAGCCCAAATTTTTCGCCTGCGCCCTTAGGACGCCGGCACGCGCGTCGGCCCATATCGGCCTGGCCTGCTTGGTATCTAATGCCCGGCCTGAATTATGATCCCAGTGGATCAGAGGAAATGTTGCCAGTTTCAACAGTAGAATGAAATCGCCATTTTTCAGAAACATATTGAGGAAAATACAGATCGCAGGGAATGGACAGCCACCATCAGACAGGAAAAGTTTTGCAACCTACCTTATTACGATATAGATTTGTGCTAATATATGGGCATATATGTAAGGTTTAATGTTGTATTGTTAACTGGCAAATTACGTGACAATGCATCTCAGGCGATGTTACGGAGTAACGCAAAAGTAATGTAACGAGTAGTGTAACAAATTACTTTCTCCAGGGAGTAATCAAGTAAAGTAAGGCATTACTTTTTTGGAAAGTATTGTGTAATGTGTAATACATTACTTTTTTGAGTAACGGACCCCAACTCTGATTAACAGTAGGCTAAACAACATTTATAAAGGTTACATTAACTATGTCAAAACAACACAAACCAGCTGCTTAACATAACAGTATTAACAGTAAACAACATGTATAAAGGTTACAACATTAACTATGTCAAAACTTTTGACATAGTTAACTCATTCTCTGCCAGGGTCATTTCGGTCTGTGTGCTCCCAGTGCCAGGATTTTGAGCATATTTCCTGATCTTCCAGGACCCACAGAATATTCTGTGCTAGGAATAAAATTACACAACATATCTCACAATAAAGCAGAGACTCTCTTCTTACCCCTTGTAAAAAACTGAAACTCTCCCATGTTTCCTTGTTTAGTTACAAGCAGTGGAAGTTAGCTTGTTTTCACTAAAAATGCCCTCCTTGGGACATAAATAGGAGAAAAAGAGGTTTTTAGTGAAGGACACCGTTTCAAGCAGAACTCTCTTTTGAGCCTTTTATTTTTTGCCTCAGTGACACATCAGACATATACAGTATTTGTTTTCCCAAATAAATAAATAAAAAATAAAAAATAAGAGAATGTATTTGAGGGAGCTGTGTCGGTCCATCCCGCCCAGTGAGCGGCTACAGAGGGAGAGAGAGAGAGAGTCTGGCCCCTGGGGTTTCTTGACAGATGAGGCTTGGCCGCAGTATTTATCAAAGTATGATAAATACAGTATGTGCACAAAATCAAATAAATAATTTACTTTTACAGTTGCCATGTGGATTTTTAGCTTAGCTTTATAAAAGCATAAACAAATGGAACGAACCCTTATGTGGTCACACTCACACACTCTCTCTCTCTCTCTCTCTCACACACACACACACACACACACACACACACACACACAGACACACACAGGAATAACGAGTGCTGTAACGTTACCTGCTGTCACGTTACCTCTCATAACTAACGTTAGCACAGAAGATCACACAATAGCTACGTTAGTGCTGTAAACTTTGAAATGTTTATGTGACACATGTTTCGCCTTGGTTGCTGGGGACGGGTGTGTGACGCGGTTTGACGCGTTTGACGTATCCATGTGATTCCCCCTCCCTTGAGTGTGACAGAGCTCTCCCTTGAGAGGGAGAGCTGGCAAGAGGAAACGTGAAGCGAGTCATGCCGGCGGCATAAGTTATAAACAATGCGTGACAATTATACTCGAATGTTGTGTGTGATCATTTCATCTCAAACGCGATACAAAAAATAGGCTACTTTTTACCATCGTCATCGCTCTCTCCAAGTGGCACCCATTTCTCCTCCTCCGATTCATCTGTGTCAGACGGATCAGAACGCTGTGAAGGGGAGCCTTCGAGCAACAACAAAAACGCCGGCGTCTTCCTCGCCATCGTCGCCATCCGAGAACTCTGGGTCGGACTCTGTTTCGACCACAGGCTCCACCCATAAATACTAAACTAGCGGGTTCCTTTTATCAGTTTGACCTGAAACAATGTCACAGGCTGGGAAAGTGTCTGATGTAATGTAAACAGCCAAAACATGAAAGTACGTCCGAGTACGTCTTTGGCACAGAACGCCATTGTTAAAAGTACGTCCGGGTACGTCTTTGGCAGAGAATTAGTTAATGTTGTAACCTTTATAAATGTTGTACTGTTATGTTAAGCAGCGGGTTTTTTGTTGTTTTGACTCAAAACAACGCAAACCAGCTGCTTAACATAACAGTATTGACAGTAAACAACATTTATAAAGGTTACAACATCAAAGGTCCCAATTCGTGCAGCTGTAACCTCTTAAAAATGTGTGTCTCTGGTCCATAAAACATGATTCTGGATTAATTTGTCGAAAATATAGCAACCCCGTTCGTTGTGACGGAGTTCTCACTTCCTCATCTCGTCGCTTCCCAAGAATGGTCTGTTTCTATAATATATTCAGAACTAACAGTTCCCATTGGCCGCTGAGGGAGAGCCCACCCCAGGCTCCCAGCGGCCAATCAGATTAGCGTCCGTGGACCAGCATGCTAGGTTGTGTCCACAACTAACGTTAGCAACGAGCTATCGCTAACTTAACGGTTGCTACGCTAAAGAGGACATCTCAAAATGCCTACACTTACCGAATGCACCTCCGCAGTTGCTGGATCACGTACAGTTGGCGTCGCTAAAGCTAGAAGTGTTAATTTTGTGTGGCTATATAATCCTGTACCTGGCCTGTGACCCCGTTAACAATTTGGTGTTAGGAGAATTTCTCACTTGAACTGAGTCAATGGGTCCCTAGACATGAAAAATCACTGAGGTGCTCGTCCGCCACAGCGTCACAAATGACGCTATGGCCAAATCAAATATGGCTGCCATCGGCTATGATGAAAATCAAACTTTTTTGTTTCTGAGAGTATATACACATAATGGCCCCTATTCTCCCACAGGCCTTCGGCGCTAAAACGGGCCTTCGGTGCGAAAAAACGTGCCTTGCGCCTGCCTCAGGAAGATATCAATATGGCTTTAGGCTGGTAAATGCGCTTTAGGCCGAATGGGCGTGGCGCACTCCCTGAATGGGCGAGAATGGGCGTTTCGGCGTTAAATGTCGGCGTAATGATATCTTCCCACCTGGCGTAAATTTAGCGCTTTGCGCTTTTGAAAACCAGGCCTATTCAGTGCGCTGGTTGCTTGGAGCGCTCCCCTCTGGCTCCCCTTTGGCTCCCCTCTGTCACCCTTCTCTGTGTCACTCTCTCCCTCTCTCCTCAGTCTGACAGGCACAATACGACTCTCTCTCTCTGACTCCCTCGCTCAGACAGACACAACACACTTCCCATAGGAAAAATAAGTTGTAAATTCACTGCCTGGCCTGTCCCAGCATGCATTGTGGTACTTTATTTCGCTACTAAATAGCAACCAAATGAGCCGAAATATATGGTTACATGCTCCCAAAATAATGTGTAATGGTAACACAACCTGCAATTGTCAAACATTTCAATATTGGACCAAATAAAACATCGAAATGAAAACACCACCCTATGTGAAACATATATGTCCTCCTGGGCCTATATATACTGTACCCCTTGTCGATTTAACGTGATTTAGATAAGTGACAGCGGAACGCGCTTCTACTGGCATCTGCTATACTGTGATGTCCGCTCCAATAACTTGGCCCTATTTCACATTTAGTTTTACAATAAAAACACATTTATGCAATGACTTTACATAATGTAGGGTATATTTATGTGCATCATCCTTCCTGCATGATATCTTTCTGGACAAACTTTCACCAATCTAATAGGCTATATTTTTCTAGCTGATGCATTTGGAACATTCTTTTCACTTTGATCTTGCTATAGTGTAGGGTATTTACATGCTTGCAGTATTTAAACTGCAGTTAGATTGGTTTGAGAAGCATAATAATATGGAATAATAGCCTATATATGGAGACAGACAGACTGGATGAAGGGAGGGGGGGGGGGGGCAGAGTGCTTGGCTTTGTCTGGTTTTACCGGATTTGTCCAGGAATTGGAGCTTAAAAGGCAAGAGTGTGACTCTTTACTGCAATTCTCCAATGAGCGGACTATGCATAATTCTATGCTTAAAAGGCGTGGTTATAATGGTTGAGGCTGAGTGTAGCGCCGATACCAAGATAGGGAGTGCGCTGGTCCACACCCACTTACTGCGCTAGGCGGCCTAGCGCTAGGCCTTAAACGCAGTTTCTACGCCGATTGCAACGATAGGGCCCAATACCTCCATTCCCACTGATTATGGTCTGCAGAATTAATTTCTGATATTGTTATGTTGTTCGTTGTATAAAATAACATTATTACATTAACATTTGAATTTGGGCATCGGGAACGGTTAAATAATTATGACTGCCTTCAAATTCAACAATATGCAAGCACTTGCCTAAAACTCTTTATACTTACCTCATACTTACCTAAGAAGCACCCTTGTTGTCACATGCAGCACTTTATTTGTAAAAAGCACAGCCACAGATGAACTATTCCTCATACTTACTATCTGATACCTGTTGACACAGATATGGTGATGATTTCAGTGCTTCCAATTCATTTACATATTTGTTTATAGATAACGGACAGGCTGTTCGACATCTTGAACAGCCGCAATCCCAGAGCCAAAGGGTTCAAAGCCCCCCTTGGTTCTAGGAATTTGACAAGCACCAGGGAGTTCTTGTCAAGAGCCAGGGGGTACTTGCTCACTTTGAAGATGGAAGATGGCACACCCCTTTACAGAACAAAGAGGTATTTTAAAATAGTGAATGTTCTGTTAGTGATGCGCTGATACCATTTACCTCCCACACAAGTTTGAGTACAACTACTCAACTTTTCAGTAGTCACCAATACCCAGTCCAAATTCTTAATTATTAAGAAATTATCAGAATGAGATTGCTGATTTAGAAAATAAGGGTTTATTTTATTCTTTGTTAGATGTATACAAGTGGTCAATTTACACATCATTCAATTATCTAAGGTAAAACTAAGTAGTACTGCTTTGGTGCTCAGACGGAGTATGTAATATTTTTAACTATTACCAATAGCTTAACTCTACCGGGTTTCAGTGCATCCCTAAAGTCCATGACATAAGTTCATGAGATGCGCTGTTCTCTTGTTTATCATCAAGTTTATGTGATTCTCTACTATCTTCTGCATCAAGTTTAGATGCTCTCTCCTCCTGTCTGCATCGAGTTCAGATGCTCTGTCCTGTCTGCATCGAGTTCATAAGATGTTCTGTCCTGTCTGCATCGAGTTCATAAGATGCTCTACTCTTCTGCATCGAGTTCATAAGATGTTCTTTCCTGTATGCATCAAGTTCATGAGATGCCCTACTCTTCTGCATCGAGGTCATAAAGTGGTATGTATTATTCATATTCGTATGTATTGCATGGTCTGCACGTTCTGTTGTGAATTGATTCAAGCAAGTTTAGTGTCCTAAAAGTAATTGTAAGGATCTTAGGATCCTTAAAATTACTTTTAGCACACTCACACTGATTATACCTTCAAGATAAGGGATGCAAACTAGTCAGCTTTAGGTTACCGTTTTTTCCCAAAATGTGGCAATGAAGTGAATTGTGTAAAATGTGGATTTGTGTCTGCCGTGGTAGCTCCCTGAGAAGTGCTGCTCTGGGAGCATTCACTATTTTCACCCTATAGCGTGTTTGCATCCCTGATTTCTTGTGTACTGTTTTGGCAGGATCATCATAGTAATACAATATTTGCGTTTGAAGGTTCCTCTCTATCCTGGGCTTCATCATCAACATTGACACGTTGATGTTGATGGTTCCTGATCTGCTTGAGGGACAGCGATATGTCCTGTCCTACAGGTTCAGCCAGGACCACTTGGAACTTCTCTTTAACTCCATCAGAGCATCCGGTAGGGTACATATTTACCAGCCACAATACCAAGTGACACGAAGTGTCAGCATATGTTTGTATTCTTTTCAGTTTGTCTGTCCATATGTTTTTTTTTTCTTAAGAAATGCGGTTCTGAAGACCATTTTGAGTATTTAGAAAAATATGTTTGTCTATCTGTTTGCAGAATTTGTCACCACTGTGATACAGACTGAACTGTATGATAATGTCATTCAACTTAATTTACGTGGAAGAATATCATTCAGGGGTGGCTAATTTTTTTTGGTTGCATAAAGATAGATTGAATATCTGTGCAATAAACTCGTATATCTTGTGTTTTTTGTTTCAGGTGGCTCGAATAACAACCCCAATGCAGCCAATTCAAGTACATTTTCAGAAAGCTAATGGCCCGGTGTGGGGTTGTTAAACCAAGCTCCAAAGGTAACGTGACGGCACAGGATGACACTGAGTCCCTACCAGCTGTTGCATTGTCCTCTGCTGCCCAGTCCTACCAAATCGACCTATATCTACAAACCTGTCAGCTGTAGATATGTCCTCTGCTGAAGAAGGAGAAGATCTTCCATCCCCGTTTGCTGACATTCCTGCCCTTGTACATGACCACAGCTACCTCCCCACCCGCTTCGATGGTCTTGTGGACAACGCCCTTGTGTACATTTCAGGTAGAGGTTGACTGATTGTGCCAATAGTCAAAACCTAGGGTGAAAACGATTGCTGATTAATTGGATGATAGTCCAAAAAAAGAAATGTTCACAGTTGGAAATTCTAATTTCCCCATACTTATTAATTATTATTATAAGTTATTATATTATTAATCAGTCTACCTCTAATTTTAGGATTTGTTGTGCGACGGACATTGAAGAAGCTGTCCTGTGATGTCTGCCGTGCCAGCCTGGTGACGGACGCTGCATCTGCTAGTCAGGACAAGAGTTACCACCTGCTCACTCTAAGAAATAATGGAGGCCTAGTGATTCCATCTGAAGGCACGGTGAGGGTTGTCAGGGCAGCAGAGTGGGTCATTCGCCAGTCATCAGCTGATTCAAGACGATCACAGCCCATCAAACCGCTGGAAGTCCTCCACATTGTGAGTAGTTGTATAGGGTACCTACACTCAAAAAAGTGAGAGAGAAACACATTTTTTCAGTACTTCCGCAAAAAGGGCACTTCCGCATTTTCGAAAAAGGGGCGTGGCTTCTTTTTGTGCAAAAGTCATTTTTTCACTACTTCTCCAAAGGGCACTTCTGTTTTTTTAACCTGTGTTTAAACCATTATGTGAAAAATGCTTTATTTCACTTGTTCTCCAAAGGGCACTTCTGCATTTCGCCCTGTGTTTAAAAAACACTTTTCTTGTGAAAAGTGTTTAATCCAGCACTTCCCCAAAGTACACTATATGCATTTCCTCCATATCACTTTAACCAGTCTTGTTTTGTTGTTTTTTTCGCGATTTAATTATCGGCCCCCTATCAGCAGAGCGTTGCAACATCTATGATGTTTTTAACCACGGGCAAAGTTTTGACCACAGACAAATGTAATTAGGCCCATTTAGCAAATAGTTGTTAAATGGATCAAATACCGCATCACGGTATACCGCATCACGCATCTGAGTCACGACTGGGGACCCCCATTCATCAATGATGCAACGACAGGAAGCCCCTCGCCTTTATAAACCAGCATGCTAGTCAGCTGACAACGATCACACAGCCTTGTTGTCAGTTTTTGCAACCATCGCGTCAACAGCCAGCATTTTTTATCTTGGCCAAAATGCATTTTGGCCCATTTGAGGAACTACTAAACTAGCCTAATATTTCTTCACACCGGAGACCATTTTCACAATCTCAATCAATCTCTATCTCAGGCCCAACACCAACGACAGATTCCACTGCCTGGTGATGTTTTCTCTGACTCACCCCCACCCCCAGGCTCCCCCTGCCAGCCCATCCCACCCCATCCCCCACGTGACGTTGTCTATTACCACGGCCGGTGTTCTGTCGATTTCACAATCACTTCCGTTTTAAATAAACTTGTTTGTTTTTGACCGTCAGGTGGGCGTTCCCGGCAACACGTAACACCCCTTGAAAGCTACGAATAGCGGCGAGATCAGGTGGGCGTTCCCGGCCACACGTAACGCCCCCTTGAAAGCTATGAATAGCTGCTTGCTCACGTATTTCTCTGACTCACCCCCACCCCCAGGTTCCCCCTGACAGCCCATCCCACCCCATCCCCCTTATATCCTTTGCGTGCCTATATTTATATTGCCTATATAATAGCCTATATTTTTTATTTTATATTTTTTGTCCAACATTCAAATATTCCATAATTGCATGTTGTGGCAGTCTATCTTATACTAATGTATACACCAAATATTCCATAATTGCATGTTGTGCAGTCTATCTTATACTAACCCTTGATAAAAGTTAGGCATAGCAATTCTGTCAAATATTCTGTAGATTCCCTACGCGCAACACACACACACACACACACACACACACACACACACACACACACACACACACACACACACACACACTCACACACACACAGACATATTCACAGCCAGCCACAAACACACGCACCCACAAATTCACAGGTAAACATGACACACTTCAGCATTCATGTGTGATATTATGTATTTTGCCATGTGTTTTCTCCCACTCCGGATCCAATTGTGATGTGTCATCACCATGATGTTTTTTGATAGGCTATAAGCCTATTAAGCTTTGAACTAAATATGATCAATACAGATTGAGGTGGAGTGAATAGCTACAGACTGTTTTTCAATTGAATTGAATTGAAAACGATTGAATACAGACTATGGTGTATGACTATGCCGTTTGCCCGTCTCTCAACCAGAGCAGAGTTTCCCAGCATGCACTAGTGTGTTTTAACACTGTGTTTTTGGAGATTATTTATGTGCTACGTTAGTTATGTTATATGGCAGTAAAATGCCACTGAATGACCAAATTGATATAACTTGATTTTTGATTTAACACCAGCGTTAGTTTGTTGTTTATGCGTATGCAATAACGGATGCGTTATTATATTTACTGGCTATGGTTATTTCGAACCCCACATAGGTTACGCCAACCTATGTGCCCTATCAGAGTTCGTTACGTTATTGTACATTGTACAATAAACAAAACAACATGATAGCAGCAGCTGCATCACTATACGTGTGAGCGTAAGTATTAATGGTTTGCAACTTGTTTGTGTTGTACAGCATTTGGTTCAAACATATGGTAACATTGAATCAGTGTTAGCTTAGCGCTAGCTAGCTAGCATACACTACGATCTGTGAATAGAATTGGCCTGGCCTTGGTCGATATGACCAAAAAATTGATATAACGCTACAGTAGCATGGACCCCTCTCGTTATGACAACCCAGACCCCGGATATCCGTGACCTACGGGTATTATTTCAAAATATGGAATATGGAATATGGAACGTGAACAAACCCATTGTTTTTATTTTTCGTATTTTTATATGATTATTTTAATAGTTACTAACTATTAATAGTAACTAACTAGTCCTCCACACAGAATTGGTTAATTTACTGTGAGACTTTATGTTTTGTAGACAAGCACCAAGTATATATATATATATATATATATATATATATATATATATATATAATAATAATAATAATGGTATATAATAATAATAATCTTTGTAATACAATTGTTATAAAATTAAAATGTATATCACACTTATAATATGCCAACAATAATAGCACCAGTCTAAATAACATAACTTAATTCAACTTTGTCTCTCCTCACCTCTCATCCCATCCCCTCCCCTCTCCTCTCCTCTCCTATCCTCTCCTCTCCTCTCCTCTCCTCTCCTCTCCTCTCCTCTCCTCTCCTCTCCTCTCCTCTCCTCTTCTCCCCCTCCTCTCCTCTCCTCTTCTCTTCTCTCCTCTCCTCTCCTCTTCTCTCCTCTCCTCTCCTCACCTCTCCCCTCTTCCCTCTCTTCTCCTCTCCTTACAAGCCTATAGATGAGGGATTTCAGACAATGTGTCCATTGTTACAATATTGTCAACAAAAATAGTACCAGTCTAAATAACATAACTTAATTCAACTTTTGCCTCTCCTCTCTTCTTGCTTAACATACACAAATAGTGTAGTAGCCGTACCGTACCGCACTGCAGCTGCTACCATTACGTATGTCTAATGTTTAATTGTATGTCTAATAAGATACATGCTATTTGCACCTGTATGTCAAATACATCGAATTTAAAATGTTTAAGCACGTCTAATGTATGCACATGACATGTGCACCTATGTGCAGTGAATATGCCACTGTCTCAGACTTGTCTTATCACTATACTGCCTTATTGTTTATTGTTGCTTATTGTTGCTTATTGCATATTGTTGCTTATTGCTTATTGCCTTATTGCTTATTGTTTTTGCACTCACGCCTTGCTATATTTGTACTATGTTGTAAACGGAGTCCACAGCTCCCCTCTCCCCTCCTCTCTCCTCTCTCCTCTTCCCCTCTCCTCTCCTCTCCTCTCCTCTCCTCTCCTCTCCTCTCCTCTCCTCTCCTCTCCTCTCTCCTCTCCTCACCTCTCCTTGTCTCCTCTCCAGGAGGGTGATTGAGGTGAAATTTGGATCCAGATGTTAACTGCATACATAATGTTATGTCTCGAAAGACAAGAGCTATGTAGCCTACTTTAAATCAGATCACTCCGGTGCACAAACATACATTGGTTGTCTAATAAAGTTTTACAAATCAATTAATTTGGTTGTCAACCATCGTTAAACGAAACTTAGTAGTTGTAAACTAAGTAGTTGTATCGATAAAGACTCTGATCGTTAAGCAGTCTCGAAAGTGGGGTCAATATCAATCTAGAATCTAGATTGATTTGATTCACTAATTTGGCGTTCTCTTATGCAAAATATCCAACATCCAATATCCAGAAGTAGTGATTACTACACAGAAGTAACTTTAGTTCCACCATTTGCTATTTGCTTCAAACATAATTTGGATCAGTTGTAACTTTGACCATTTCTAACAATTTCTAGACAGTGAATTTACACAAGCACTTGAGTGAAATTCATGTGAATTCAATGTGAACATGCATGAGCTGTGATTGAATGAACGCAGATTGTCAGATTTGTATACCAAACCCTTATCCTGGTGCCTGCAAGGGTCGTCTGTACCACTAATGTCAGCCACTATGTGTTACAATATTGGGCTGGTTTCGTAGACCTGGCCCAAAAGTACATACATCACATATATGTATGCTGCATATATCCATATATGCCTCTACCGTATGGGTTAGTCATAATAGTCAAACATGGTTTTTCATGTTCTGACTTGCTGAAATGTGTGCTGCATATATACATGTTAGTTACACATAATAGTCAAACAGGGTTTTTCATGTTCTGATGTGCTGAAATGTTTTACACGTCACGTAAAACAGTTTTTAAAACAGTTAATTAGCCTACACAATGTGTAATTTCAGGTTATTGTAAGTTATTGCATAGTTGCAATCTTTCATACTTGCATACTTACAAGTGGGTTGTTTTTAATGGCATGTGATTTGCGGTTCTAATTACCCAATGTGTCATTTCAGGTGATTGTAAGTGTGTCATACATACCTACAAGCCTTCATATCAGTTGGCTGTGTCAATGATTTTCTGTACCTCTTGGTGCGTCATCATTGTCTTTGTCAGGCTTAGAAGCAATGTCTAAACAGTAAACAGTTTATGACAAGTGGTGGCAGCATGCTATGCTACTACACAAGATGTGTTATGGTACATAAATAATATGTAGCGTGTAATAATCTGTAGAACTCTGTCAGAGTTCTACTCTGTCATTATTTTTACATTTGACTTTGAGAACTATGATGAACTGTTAGTCAGTACTCTGTACTGATGTACAAAAGTAACAAGATTGAGGTTGTGAAATCTTCAACCGGAATAAAAAAACTGGATATAATATAACTGAATAAAGCACTATCAATATAAGACAAACAAAATGCTATTATCAGTCAGGTCGGTAATGACCGGGGGAAATTATATGATTATTGTCCATTGTGTGTATGATACAACTTTGTTTATCATTCTGCCCCCTCACACTATACAGTCTGTATTTAACTCAACACACTGTACCTGCCCCTTGACCTCGGAGGGGAAGAAAGGATATTGTCAAGGATAGTGTCATAAGCTGATAGCAAGGTGTGATGATCACAAGCATTGTCATAAATATTGTGGTAAATGAAATTGGTAAATTGGTTAAGCAAAGCAAGTAATGCTTTTGCAATGTAGATTTAGCTATATATTAACTATAAAGTATAGATGATTGTTTTGTCCCAGCTTATCAAAACAAATGTACAGCATGTTAAAGTTTTAAATAAAGTCAAGTCAAGTCAAATCCAACAGGTCTTAATGTCAATTAATTTAGCTTTAACGTGTTTTTTGAAACACACACACCCACACATTGACCCCTCTCATATATACGTAACTGCCTATAACTGTACATATATTCATTTCACACACACTTTTCAAAATAGACACTCTTTCATATTGTGATTCATAGTGATTCTTGTTTGTTTTATGTGATTCCGGTTTTTAAGCAAACCGGATCCAGTTTCCTTGTATGTGTACATCCTGTACAAGGCACATCCTGTACAAGGTACATACTACATTGGACTCAATGATTCACAGATGTATCAAACAAATGTATGTTTTACTGATACAAATGACCAAATTACCACAAATTCAACATGTAATGCCATTTTCTCAATAATTTTGGTCAAAACATTTGGTGTGCCCCAGATCAGTCCTTGTAACGAGGACCTTGTTATCACTGGTGTATAGCCAGACTTGGCACATTGGATGTGACCCAGATCAGACATTGTAATGAGGACCTTGTTATCACTGGCGTATACCCAGACTTGGCACATTGGATGTGTCCCAAGATCAGACATTGTAATGAGGACTATATTTTTTTGATCAAAAATATTACAGACAATATATATATATATATATATATATATATATATATATATATATATATATATATATATATATATAGTAAATATAATTGTATAATATATTCAAAGTATTGTTAATTGTTAATTATTATTATTCAAAACCTGAAAATACTGTAAATACTGTAAATAAACTAAACTAAAACTAAAACTTGCTAAGTTGTACTGTGTGTTAATTTAATGTGTTTTGAAACACACACCCATACATAAAATCTCAAGTGAGATTTTTGAAAAAAGAAAAGAAAGAAAAGAAAAAAAAGTTTAAAGTATATAAACCCCTTCTAGCTATGTGATTATGTCTGACATCTAGAGGCGAAACGTGGTACTGAATTGGCTATCCAAATAGCACGTGGTAAACTAAGTACTTATCAAAGCAACTTATCAAACTCTTCATAACACCCTGACTACTGTAATAGTAGTAATACTGACAGGCTACAATTAGTCCAATTAGTTCAATTAGTTTAACTAAAAACCAAGAAGAGAGGTCACATAACTTTACATCACATAAATTTCACTGTTTTACTGATTTTCACTGATTTACCTTTGTTTATTCTTCATGTGTAAAGCGCTTTGAGCTGCATTTTATGTATGAAAGGTGCTATACAAGTAAAAGTTTATTATTATTATTATTATAAACAAGCTATTTTGTGCTGGTCTCTATAAAACTTTAACTTTAAAGTACACTTTGCTTGGAAAACAACTCTTCTCAACTTCTCTCTCTAAACTACAACTTCTCTTGTAATTGCATTTGCCAACACTGTCCCACAATCAAACCTCTGAAAATTCCTGTCCCACCCTAAACCCTAAACCCTAACCCTGCTTGGTGGAGACCATTGACGTATATATTAATGGACCAAAGGAGCTCATTGACTTTGACACAGCAAAATGAAGCTCACTTCCGGATATTGTTTCATTTCGTTTGATGGGTTGAATTAATTAAATTGAATGAGATGCTGCCCGCAGAGGGTGTCGGGGTAGTTTCCGAATTTGCATTATCACCGTAATGCATTATGGGTAGTCAGATACTACCGGTACTTTGGCTAATGTAGCGGCTAACGCTACTTACTATGCATTGCAGTAAAATGCCACTGAATGACCAAATTGATTTATCTTGATTTTTGATTTAACCCCAGCGCTGGTTAGCTGTTTATAACGTGACTATATTTATAACGCTATAATGTACTCTGTTTTCTGGGCTGAATCCAATGGTCTGAATACAGAGTTAAATCTGAATACGTTAAATGATCCACCATGTTATGGACGTTATATGTATGGTATATATATATAGTGACGTGTGTCTACTAACATAAGATAACATATGATAATTTGTAGGGATGTCCCGATCACCTTTTTTTGCCCCCGAGTCCGAGTCCGAGTCATATGATTTTGAGTATCTGCCGATACCGAGTCCCGATCCGATATTTCTGCAATGCATTGCAGAAATAGTTGGGACAACAAGTTGAGACAACTTGGATGCTTTTCCCCCCTTTTCTTCTAAGTGTTTAAGTGTTTTTATTTTAACCAACCAATATGACATCTTTGTACGGCTCTTTTATCACAACCACAACTCAGTTAGTGCAGCATTGGTTTTAAACCAAGTAAACAAAATAAAATATCTTTACAGCTTATCAATGGTGCAGCACAAAATAACAAAATAAAAAATATGACGCAGTCTGTTTTTTTCACTACAAACTCGCCATGTTGAAATCTAACAATTTGAGAGGAAAGGTTGTATGGTGAAAACACATAACACATAAAATGGAGTCGTTTTAGAATCAGTAAATAGGTATATTTTGTAAGATAAAAACTGACTCTGAGAGAGAAATTACCTAGGCTATCTCTGGACACGGCTGGTAGTATTCATTTGCATGCTGCCTAATTTCATTTCACTGGCTAATGTCTGCTATTGTTTCGAGTTTCGGCCATTGAGCCACATCAATAGAATCAGGCATGGAGGTTCTCCACTGTCTGCAGCCAGGTACTCTTCTTGAGCATGCTTGCTAAATGGGGGCGGGGTGCAGCGGTGCAGCTCTGTTTACAAGTTACATGGAGACACTGAGGACAGTCTGTGTGGATTTAAAATGTTTGAAACTTTATCTGTGAGACGAGTGCAGTCCGGCCACTTCTGACACCATGGAGGAACGACAGATTTTATTCACAAGACCGACGGAATGCCGACAACAAAAAGATGTTCGTTATGGGAACTTTACTGATGATGCAGGCAGTGCACTTCTGGCTTTTCTTCCTAGTCCGACTCCTAGGTGAGTTTAATCATGATCCCTAACTAACGTTACGTCTTGTTTCTGTTTTAGCCACTGTGCGACCATCTAGTTATGGTTGGACATGTGTTTTTGTATGTTTTATCGCGTTCTGATCAGTTCTGATGTGTGGCTAGTCGAACACTAAACAAAGAGTATGGAAGGAAAGAAGTGACAATAGCAAGAGAACCGCGGCCATTTTGGCGCCGCAAACAACAGGACAATAGCACAGAGAGGTTTGTTGCGCCCCAAAATGGCCAATCTCTTGTGCGCTGCTGCAACGGATTAGTTCGCTTCTTATCAATGCTCACTCGTCACTCCCCACTACTAAAGATAAAACTGCGTATGTTGCTGCGTGCAAGAGGGCTCGTGTTTACGATGAATATGACAAATTGCAATGATAAAATAAATGACAGATTGTTTATTTGGATGACTGAAATGTGAGAATTGCCATATTTGTTTTGTGACGTTTTTATACATAAAAATCCGATCTCTTCCCCCCGATTCCGGATCAGTTGAAAATCACGTGATCGGCCCCGATTTCCGATCACGTGATCGGATCGGGACATCCCTAATAATTTGCTCGAGTATTACTTGCTACCTGATGCCTTGCGGTGTTCTTATTCTTACTGTTCTTATTATCCGATGTTTGTCGTCAATTTTACTCGAAATGGGGAGGGGCCCGTTGACAGAAGAGGCCCTTTGGCTGATGGGGAGGAGTTTGACTGTGTATAAGTAGCCATGCCCCTATACGATTTCTGCACGTTACTAAGCATGGCATGCATAGAAGGACACGGATGTAACTATGAAAAACGCCACATGCATAGCTTCTACGTTAGGAAGCAGAATAGCGTCATTATGTGGGGACATTCGTGCGGAAAACCCTGTACCATCGAGAAATCGATACAGCAGCTGAGAGTCGGCGCCAATCCCTCGGGGTTGTATCCTCTGATTACCAGAGAGGATGGAAGCATGCTAGCGCCACATGCTCCTTGTGGTGTAGTCAATGTTGACGAAATGCTCACCATCAAGCTGATTAAGTTCGATGACATACCAAAGCATTCTGACAAGCTGCTGTACCCCGACGAGCCGTTGGATAGTTACGTCACATTCTTTGTGAATGTAACGTGGAAAGACATATGCTAAACAGCAAGGTGCTGAGGAAGATGTCCCAGCGGGAAAAGCTGACTCTGCAAGTGTATGCGCTAAAGGGAGAAAAGCTTCGAGAGGCATTGAAATAAAGATAATAAAAAGAAATAACTCTTTTCACGTTTTTTCACGTCGATACCCCAAACCTCTGGAAATCCCTGACCCAAACCCTGACTCAAACCCTAACCCTACCCCCTGACCAGTTCCCAAGGGTAAAGGGAGTCGGTGTACGTACAATGTTGAACAATGAGAGTCTGCAACTTATATATTAGAGGAGCAATATTTAGAGGAGCAATATTTAGAGGAATATTTAATTCTAAATTAACATTAGGATTATATTGTGTAATAATGTTATTCATTATTTCATTACAACAGACATTTGTACAACATTAATATTATTAAGGAAAAAAACAGATTATGATGAGAATCAATTTTATTTTTTATTGGCACAGTATACAAGTTACATACGAGGAATTTGAATTTATATTTCCCTCAGTTCATGCAGAAAAGCTTCCGAAGCATCCTGCACTCTTGAAGGGGTAGCATGCTGGTGCAGGCTTTTATAATGTTCAGAAAAGTAAAACTGAGCAGTCCATCTGGCTGGTCCAGAGTCAGGGGCGAGTTCGGAGGAGAAGGAAGGTCTTCCGGTGAGTTAGGTGGGGTGAGGAAGAACATTGGTGACGACGACGGGGAACATCCGTACATCAGACGGTTCAACTCTTCAAGGTCTACCGGTGAGGAAGGAGGTGAGGTAGGTGGGGTAATGAAGAACAATCGTGACGATGACGGGGAACATCCATACATCAGATGGTTCAACTCTTCTTCCTCCGATTCAGAGTGGCTGTCAGTTGTAATGACGGGATGGTTTGCCGCAGGGCTCTGCATGATGATATCTGTCTTTTTATTGTGTAAAAATGGTATGAGTCTCTTTTGAAACCGTCCCTTTTACCCTTATGTTGTGATGAGGAGGAGGAGGAGTTAGGTCTAGGGGAGGGCGTGGCGTAGGCATATGGGAGGAGATCATCAAAAATGGCGCTGACCGGAATTTGTTAGAGAACAAATGTGATCTCGAGTCGGCTCTGCGGAAGTCCCTAGGGTCCAAAAGTCTGCGCTTTGTAACACAGCGCGCACAGGGTGAATTTTCTTTTTTTTCTTTCTTTTCTTTTTTCAAAAATCTCACTTGAGATTTTATGTATGGGTGTGTGTTTCAAAACACATTAAATTAACACACAGTACAACTTAGCAAGTTTTAGTTTTAGTTTAGTTTATTTACAGTATTTACAGTATTTTCAGGTTTTGAATAATAATAATTAACAATTAACAATACTTTGAATATATTATACAATTATATTTACTATATATATATATATATATATATATATATTGTCTGTAATATTTTTGATCAAAAAAATATAGTCCTCATTACAATGTCTGATCTTGGGACACATCCAATGTGCCAAGTCTGGGTATACGCCAGTGATAACAAGGTCCTCATTACAATGTCTGATCTGGGTCACATCCAATGTGCCAAGTCTGGCAATACACCAGTGATAACAAGGTCCTCATTACAAGGACTGATCTGGGGCACACCAAATGTTTTGACCAAAATTATTGAGAAAATGGCATTACATGTTGAATTTGTGGTAATTTGGTCATTTGTATCAGTAAAACATACATTTGTTTGATACATCTGTGAATCATTGAGTACAATGTAGTATGTACCTTGTACAGGATGTGCCTTGTACAGGATGTACACATACAAGGAAACTGGATCCGGTTTGCTTAAAAACCGGGATCACATAAAACAAACAAGAATCACTATGAATCACAATATGAAAGAGTGTCTATTTTGAAAAGTGTGTGTGAAAGGAATATATGTACAGTTATAGGCAGACGTATATATGAGAGGGGTCAATGTGTGGGTGTGTGTGTTTCAAAAAACACGTTAAAGCTAAATTAATTGACATTAAGACCTGTTGGATTTGACTTGACTTGACTTTATTTAAAACTTTAACATGCTGTACATTTGTTTTGATAAGCTGGGACAAAACAATCATCTATACTTTATAGTTAATATATAGCTAAATCTACATTGCAAAAGCATTACTTGCTTTGCTTAACCAATTTACCAATTTCATTTACCACAATATTTATGACAATGCTTGTGATCATCACACCTTGCTATCAGCTTATGACACTATCCTTGACAATATCCTTTCTTCCCCTCCGAGGTCAAGGGGCAGGTACAGTGTGTTGAGTTAAATACAGACTGTATAGTGTGAGGGGGCAGAATGATAAACAAAGTTGTATCATACACACAATGGACAATAATCATATAATTTCCCCCGGTCATTACCGACCTGACTGATAATAGTTTGGCCTAACTGATTCAGTTATATTATATCCAGTTTTTAATTCCGGTTGAAGATTTCACAACCTCAATCTTGTTACTTTTGTACATCAGTACAGAGTACTGACTAACAGTTCATCATAGTTCTCAAAGTCAAATGTAAAAATAATGACAGAGTAGAACTCTAGAAGAGTTCTACAGATTAATACACGCTACATATTATTTATGTACCATAACACGTCTTGTGTAGTAGCATAGCATGCTGCCACCACTTGTCATAAACTGTTTACTGTTTAGACATTGCTTCTAAGCCTGACAAAAACAATGATGACGCACCAAGAGGTACAGAAAATCATTGACACAGCCAACTGATATGTAGGCTTGTATGTATGTATGACACACTGGGCATGACCTGAAATTACACATTGGGTAATTAGTACCACAAAACACATGCCATTAAAAACAACTCACTTGTAAGTATGCAAGTATGAAAGATTGCAAGTATGCAATAACTTACAATAACCTGAAATCACACATTGTGTAGGCTAATTAACTGTTTTAAAAACTGTTTTACGTGACGTGTAAAACATTTCAGCACGTCAGAACATGAAAACCCCTGTTTGACTATTATGTGTAACTAACATGTATATATGCAGCACACATTTCAGCAAGTCAGAACATGAAAACCCCTGTTTGACTATTATGAGAAACCCATACGGTAGAGGCATATATGGATATATGCAGCACACATATATGTGATGTATGTACTTTTGTGCCAGGTCTATGAAACCAGCCCAATATTGTAACACATTTACACATATTGGTTAACATTAGTGGTACAGACGACCCCTGCAGCCATCAGGATAAGGGTTTGGTATACAAATCTGACAATCTGCGTTCATTCAATCACAGCTCATGCATGTTCACATTGAATTCGCATGAATTTCACTCAAGTGCTTGTGTAAATTCACTGTCTAGAAATTGTTAGAAATGGTCAAAGTTACAACTGATCCAAATTATGTTTGAAGCAAATAGCAAATGGTGGAACTAAAGTTACTTCTGTGTAGTAATCACTACTTCTGGATATTGGATGTTGGATATTTTGCATGAGAGAATGCCAAATTAGTGAATCAAATCAATCTAGATTCTAGATTGATATTGACCCCACTTTCGAGACTGCTTAACGATTAGAGTCTTTATCGATACAACTACTTCTGCATTTTAGTAGTCATCGACTACTCCCAAAAGTTTCGTTTAACGGTGGTTGACAACCAAATTAATTGATTTGTAAAACTTTATTAGACAACCAATGTATGTTTGTGCACCGGAGTGATCTGATGTAAAGTAGGCTACATAGCTCTTGTCTTTCGAGACATAACATTATGTATGCAGTTAACATCTGGATCCAAATTTCACCTCAATCACCCTCCTGGAGAGGAGACAAGGAGAGGTGAGGAGAGGAGAGAGGAGAGGAGAGGAGAGGAGAGGAGAGGGGAAGAGGAGAGAGGAGAGAGGAGGGGAGAGGGGAGCTGTGGACTCCGTTTACAACATAGTACAAATATAGCAAGGCGTGAGTGCAAAAACAATAAGCAATAAGGCAATAAGCAATAAGCAACAATATGCAATAAGCAACAATAAGCAACAATAAACAATAAGGCAGTATAGTGATAAGACAAGTCTGAGACAGTGGCATATTCACTGCACATAGGTGCACATGTCATGTGCATACATTAGACGTGCTTAAACATTTTAAATTCGATGTATTTGACATACAGGTGCAAATAGCATGTATCTTATTAGACATACAATTAAACATTAGACATACGTAATGGTAGCAGCTGCAGTGCGGTACGGTATGGCTACTACACTATTTGTGTATGTTAAAGCAGCTACGAGCAACTTTTTCGATTGTTATTAAACAGTATAAATTTAATATCAATGCATCACATCTTACCTCTAATAGTCGACGAGACCAAAGCCGTGTGTATCTGAGATTGCTCCCTTAGGTGATTATTAAGTCTATAGTCTGTCTAAACTCGCGCCAACAGGGGGCTCTCTAGAGCGACCGGACCGGGTAACCCGGAAGTGAAACCAGGAAGTGAAACGCAGCTGCCTTTTTACGCCGTTTGCGCTGCCTAGCAACATAACATAAACAATGTGAACGCCACGCATACTCGCGGGAACATCTCTCGTTATATTCTAACAGGTTTTTTGGAAGTTATTTTGTGGTTATGGCCGAAGTGGCTGCTGCAAACCGTTTCATTTCAATTCCTGATCTGCCCTGGCTACAGACACACTAACACTGATTCACTCGGGGTTCAAGCGAGACTACTCTGCGTTGGTATCATCGACTATTAGAGGTAAGATGTGATGCATTGATATTAAATTTATACTGTTTAATAACAATCGAAAAAGTTGCTCGTAGCTGCTTTAAGCAAGAAGAGAGGAGAGGCAAAAGTTGAATTAAGTTATGTTATTTAGACTGGTACTATTTTTGTTGACAATATTGTAACAATGGACACATTGTCTGAAATCCCTCATCTATAGGCTTGTAAGGAGAGGAGAAGAGAGGGAAGAGGGGAGAGGTGAGGAGAGGAGAGGAGAGAAGAGGAGAGGAGAGGAGAGGAGAGGAGAGAAGAGGAGAGGAGAGGAGAGGAGAGGAGGGGAGAGAAGAGGAGAAGAGAGGAGAGGAGAGGAGAGGAGAGGAGAGGAGAGGAGAGGAGAGGAGAGGGAGGGGATGGGATGAGAGGTGAGGAGAGACAAAGTTGAATTAAGTTATGTTATTTAGACTGGTGCTATTATTGTTGGCATTGTTGGCATATTATAAGTGTGATATACATTTTAATTTGATAACAATTGTATTACAAAGATTATTATTATTATATACCATTATTATTATTATTATTATTATTATATATATATATATATATACTTGGTGCTTGTCTACAAAACATAAAGTCTCACAGTAAATTAACCAATTCTGTGTGGAGGACTAGTTAGTTACTATTAATAGTTAGTAACTATTAAAATAATCATATAAAAATACGAAAAATAAAAACAATGGGTTTGTTGGGTTGTTAAGATGTTTGTTCACGTTCCATATTCCATATTTTGAAATAATACCCGTAGGTCACGGATATCCGGGGTCTGGGTTGTCATAACGAGAGGGGTCCATGCTACTGTAGCGTTATATAAATGTTTTTGGTCATATCGACCAAGGCCAGGCCAATTCTATTCACAGATCGTAGTGTATGCTAGCTAGCTAGCGCTAAGCTAACACTGATTCAATGTTACCATATGTTTGAACCAAATGCTGTACAACACAAACAAGTTGCAAACCATTAATACTTACGCTCACACGTATAGTGATGCAGCTGCTGCTATCATGTTGTTTTGTTTATTGTACTGTACAATAACGTAACAAACTCTGATAGGGCACATAGGTTGGCGTAACCTATGTGGGGTTCGAAATAACCATAGCCAGTAAATATAATAACGCATCCGTTATTGCATACGCATAAACAACAAACTAACGCTGGTGTTAAATAAAAAATCAAGTTATATCAATTTGGTCATTCAGTGGCATTTTACTGCCATATAACATAACTAACGTAGCACATAAGTAATCTCCAAAAACACAGTGTTGAAACACACTAGTGCATGCTGGGAAACTCTGCTCTGGTTGAGAGACGGGCAAACGGCATAGTCATACACCATAGTCTGTATTCAATCGTTTTCAATTCAATTCAATTGAAAAACAGTCTGTAGCTATTCACTCCACCTCAATCTGTATTGATCATATTTAGTTCAAAGCTTAATAGGTTTATAGCCTATCAAAAAACATCATGGTGATGACACATCACAATTGGATCCGGAGTGGGAAAAAACATGGCAAAATACATCACACATGAATGCTGAAGTGTGTCATGTTTACCTGTGAATTTGTGGGTGCGTGTGTTTGTGGCTGGCTGTGAATATGTCTGTGTGTGTGTGAGTGGGTGTGTGTGTGTGTGTGTGTGTGTGTGTGTGTTGCGCGTAGGGAATCTACAGAATATTTGACAGAATTGCTATGCCTAACTTTTATCAAGGGTTAGTATAAGATAGACTGCACAACATGCAATTATGGAATATTTGGTGTATACATTAGTATAAGATAGACTGCCACAACATGCAATTATGGAATATTTGAATGTTGGACAAAAAATATAAAATAAAAAATATAGGCTATTATATAGGCAATATAAATATAGGCACACAAAGGATATAAGGGGGATGGGGTGGGATGGGCTGTCAGGGGGAACCTGGGGGTGGGGGTGAGTCAGAGAAATACGTGAGCAAGCAGCTATTCATAGCTTTCAAGGGGGCGTTACGTGTGGCCGGGAACGCCCACCTGACCTCGCCGCTATTCGTAGCTTTCAAGGGGTGTTACGTGCTGCCGGGAACGCCCACCTGACGGTCAAAAAAAACAAACAAGTTTATTTAAAAACGGACGTGATTGTGAAATCGACAGAACACCGGCCGTGGTAATAGACGAATAAAACGTGGGGGGGTGGGGTGGGATGGGCTGGCAGGGGAAGCCTGGGTCTCTATGGGTGAGTCAGAGAAATACTTGATCAAGCAGAGGAATCTATCGTTGGTGATGGGCCTGAGATAGAGATTGATTGAGATTGTGAAAATGGTCTCCGGTGTTAACAAATATTAGTTTAGTAGTTCCTCAAATGGGCCAAATGTATTTGGCCGAGATAAAAAATGTTCTCCGCTGGCTGTTGACGCGATGGTTGCAAAAACTGACAACAAGGCTGTGTGATCGTTGTCAGCTGACTAGCATGCTGGTTTATAAAGGCGAGGGGCTTCCTGTCGTTGCATCATTGAGGAATGGGGGTCCCCAGTCGTGACTCAGATGCGTGATGCGGTATACCGTGATGCGGTATTTGATCCATTTAACAACTATTTGCTAAATGGGCCTAATTACATTTGTCTGTGGTCAAAACTTTGCCCGTGGTTAAAAACATCATAGATGTTGCAACGCTCTGCTGATAGGGGGCTGATAATTAAATCGCGAAAAAACAAAACAAAAACAAGACTGGTTAAAGTGATATGGAGGAAATGCATATAGTGTACTTTGGGGAAGTGCTGGATTAAACACTTTTCACAAGAAAAGTGTTTTTTAAACACAGGGCGAAATGCAGAAGTGCCCTTTGGAGAACAAGTGAAATAAAGCATTTTGCACATAATGGTTTAAACACAGGTTAAAAAACAGAAGTGCCCTTTGGAGAAGTAGTGAAAAAATGACTTTTTCACAAAAAGAAGCCACGCCCTTTTGATGACGTAGGGTGCCCTAAACACGCCCACCTAAAAAATGCGTTTCTCTCTCACTCTTTTGAGTGTAGGTACCCTATACAACTACTATTGTGCGCAAGAGAATAGGGTCAGAGGATGTGTTTTTGCTCGGGGAGCACATCGGTGACACACAGTATGGCATTGACAGTCACCACCATATGCTGTTGACATTATTTGTGTCCCTGTTTTTCAAGCTACGGCTGCACCACATTGCCAAATTAACTACTCTGAGCTTACAGAGTGGCAACACGAGACAGAAGCTCACCAAAACTGTCCTTTTCAAAGGGCATTAGGAGAGTAAGAGCGTTGTATGATGAGATGAGAAGACATTTTTGTTTTTGGTACCTGGTGTTTCTCTCCTCAGTCGTACTCCGTTTCTACTACTTTCTACTGGTGGAAGAGAGGTACGAGGACTCACGAGAAGAGGCCAGGGGAAAACAACCCCGCTCTGATGCCATTCATATAATATTAAAACCAAATCAGCTCACCACCAGCCTTTGAGGAAATAATCAATTACATTGATCTGACCTTCTTTGGTGCTCCCATATCTTCAATAAGTTAAGGTAGGGGCTGTTGCTCCGTTTAACTTGTAACACTTGTTCACAGAATCAGAATAACTTTGATGATTTGACTATAATGCTACAGTTGCATGACTCAATTTCCCCTCGGGTATCAATAAAGTTAAATAGGGGAGTTCAGTCGGTACTCATAAACATAAACATAAACAACTCTTTCCCAAATGCTGGAAACTGGAGAATCAAAGTTCCATTATCTGGATGTCTTATGCACGGCCTGATTTGAAGCGTGAATAGGGGACTGACTTTGTGAAATCATAACACGTTTTGTCTGAACTTTGACACCCCAAAGACAAAGAGACCCGGGGGGGGGGGGGGGGGGGGCGTTGCGGTTACACATGCGCCTTAGACCACTGAGCCACCAGGAAGCCCCAGTGCTACCAGTTCAAAAACCACATCCCTTTATCCTGGATCCTGGATCCTGTCTTCTTTTCTAGCTCAGTTTTGGTAGAGGTACGTTGGGCGTGACACTCCCCATGTTACTTCTACGACTGGCCTCCTCTCTCTTGTTTCGGTTATGAACATACCATTGAAACTGTTCGCAAATACAGAATGAATTAGCCCTAACAAATAGGGATACTATTTCAAAGCTGTTGAATATAATGGTATTCTTCTTTAGGCCGTCCTTAAGGTTTAAGTTTCGGTCGCAGCAGCAGCTAATCCTGTACTGACACTATGTTTTTTCCACAAATGCAACTTTGAACTGAACACATGAATGACCTGGAGATATTCACTATTCATTTGAAATCCTTTGCTTCAACACATAACCTGGGTGTAACTGGCTCGATTGGCCGTTGTTGTTAGGACGCACACAGAGCAGGTCCCTCATCGAGCTGTGAGGTCAACAAAATATACTGTACCATACGCACACACCTGGCTACTGTTGCAAGCTGTGCGTCACTTTGTCCTGAAATACCGGGATATTTGGATTGTCTGGTGTCTATATTATCAGACAGAGGAAATCGTACCAGGAATCTGATTGTGTAAGTGGGCCTAAGGTTGTTTCAATAACGGCCTTTTCATATAGATAAATGTCTGTTAAGTCTCTATCGATCACAGACTGAGAGTTAACACAATGGTGGTGACTGAGCCTATGGCCCAATGATGGAAGCCTTTGCATTTTCAGTATTGCAGCATTTATGAGCTGTCAGTGAAGACACCCCAGAGTTTGCATGGGTCCCATTAGCATTGACGCTAATAAATGGTAAATTATACCTGAGCCTGTCTTGCACTTGTTATTTTGGAGTGCCGCTTTTGTGTACACTTTTGTGGCAATGATACAGATTTCTAACTATTGACAATATAATAAAATAAGTGGGATATATATATATATATATATATATATATATATATACCTTGTCTACCTTGTCTGTGTGTGTATAGCCATTGCTTTACTTATCTGTTTAAAGTTTTTTTCATATGAAAGTCCATAATTATAAGTATGCAGTATCATAACTACATCTTTGATGTTTATAGCAAACCAACCCGTAAAGAATTGAGCAATCTATGGTTATTTAAATAGTACATGCACCATAGACATTAACGTTATCAGTAGCTGAGCCATAGATATATATAAAGCTGAGCTGCCTGTGGCAAGATGGCCGCCATGCGACGACGTCGCTCTCCATTGGCCGGCAGCGCGGGTAAGCTACAGTATAGTCAGGTTCATTATGTTTTGATTTAAACTTTTGTGGGATTTTCATGGAGATTAGCAAAACTATACATTTTTGGAAAGGTTATTTTATAAGCAATCAGAAAATCAATGTTTCCATTTGCCCAAATGTCTCTGTGGCGGCCATATTGGAATTTACAAAAGGGCCACCATAAAACTGACGTTTTGTAATATATTGGCTTGTAAATAAGATGGAACATTGATTTTAACTGCTAAACCTACATTTTCAGGGCCAAGGAATCCAATGGTGGTAGTTACAATCTTTAAAACACTTTACAAGATTAACCTTAGATGCATGAGTTGGTCAAAAATGACCCGGTGTGGTTGTTTTCTTGCAATAAATTCTAGACGCTACATATCTTTGTAATGAAAAGTTATCATTTCATATTCCAGTTGTTCCTCAAAAAAACATGTTTTTTATGCTACTCATTAAAAATTGTAACTTACCTTTGATACTTTTTAAGAAACTGTAGTTTTTGTATTACTACACGAAGCTTCCATTAGTGGGTCCAAAATTACCCAACTGTGGCTGATATTTATTGTGGAAATGATTATAAAGACACACACATCGCACACCTACTAGGATGGGTGCTGAATCAAAATGTGTACTTAGTGTATACTTCAGACTAGATCCACACACCAAGTAGTTCCTGTTGCAAGAATTTTTGTTTTGCAGTGACGTTTCAAGCCAATGGCTCTTCCTCAGATTTCTTATATTCTCCTGATTGTGGACCACACAACATACTATATCAGAAGTGTCATCCCTCAAGAACATTATTTTACACAGCATCTGATACATGTATAGTAAGTATTATCTTCATTTTTACCTCAGAAAATATGTTATATATTTAACAACATTTATATGACTACTGCTAAATAAGCTAGCTAACATTACTGTGTCTGTGTGTGTCATTCATGACTATTGTTTGAAATATGTTATTATTTTGTATCATCAAATTAGCCTAGTTGTTAGTTAACACTAGCTAGCTAGCTAACTAGCCTAGCTAGCTAACATTACTGTATGTAGCCTACAGTATGGCGTGTGTCATTCATGACTATTAAGAGTATGTGTTATTATCATGTACCATCAAATTAGCCTGCTTTGTAGTTAGCTAACAACACTAGCTAGCTTGACACTATTATCTGTCTTTGCAGGTTCCAACCATGAGCGATGAGTCACAAGGTAGAGAAGGGGCATGTGAAGCCGAGGAGTCCATTAACTGGAAGCAGTGCATTCTCTGCCAGTCTGATGATAAAAAGAAAGGAGTCCTGGTCCAACATCCTAGATTAGAGTCCTATGGGCTCGTACTGCAGGTAATTCTAGAGAGGGCCAGTTTAAATGATGGGGACTATGTCCAAGTCCAAAGGCGACTACAGAACTGCACACCAGAAACAATGTGCACAGAGAAGGCAGTCTGGCATCGCTCGTGTCACTCAAGTGCAACTAACAAGGACCAAATACAACGTGCAAGAGACCGCAATGCACATGCTTTAGCTACAGGACACTACACTGTGAAAAAGCGTGGACAGAAAAGAGTAAGCACAGAAAAGGCTGTGCCAGGCCCCTCAGCATTTGGTTCTTCATCGCCATTCACAAGATCCCATACAAGTCCACTGGATAATGAACAGTGCTTATTCTGCCAAGAGGACAATGGCCAACCACTGTACCAGGTCAGGACTGAGAATGCTGGTAAAAATCTCAAAGATGCTGTGGAAAGGTCCCATAATGCTGCACTGAAGACAAGGCTGAACACCTGTATCTCACCAGGTGATGCACATGCAATTGATGTCCAATACCACAAAGCCTGCTGGACAAAAAATGTGTTCCATGCTCTTCGAGAACCTAACACTAGCAAAACTGCCAAAGAAACCTTTCTACAAAGGTCAAGTCTGCTTGAGCTGATCAACCTTATTGATGTAGAAACACAAAACCAAGCGTTCCTTCACATGGATGACATTGAAACCACTTATGTCAATATCCTTGGCTCAGAAGTCTTGGAAACTCATGTACCTGCATTCAGTAGAAAATGGCTGAAAGAAAGAATCCTCATTGATTTGCCGCACTTGAAGTCTGTTCGTCCAAACAGAAGGAAGCCAGCAGTCCTCTACTCCCCAGATGCATGTGAAGAGGACATGGTTAATACCACAATGACAACTGTTGAGGAAGAGGAAAACAGCATGAAGACAATCTACAAAGCAGCACAGGTGATAAGGAAAAGCATTGCAACCTTCACCAAGACCAAGGAGAGAAATGTCATACAGGTATGTAGCAACATTGACAATGTTCCAGCTGAACTATACACCTTAATCCATTGGATAATGGTTGGGCCTGCTGAAAAGCTGGAAACTGAAAAGAGAACCAGAGTTGTTGACCGAGCAACACTGACGGTGAGCCAGAATATCATGTATGGGTTCAAATCCAATGCACAGGTAAAGTACAAGCCAAGCAGTGAATCAGCATCATTCAGGTCACCCCAAGCACGAGAGAACCCACAGGTTCTGGGACTGCACTGACTGTCCACCATGACACACGTAACAAGAAGCTTATGAATCTTCTCAATGCTCATGTCTACTCTGTTTCACATGGCCGTGCCCTTCTCATGGAAACTGCTCTGGCCAATGCTGTTGTAGAAAACAGCAGAGCGCACCAAGGCCTCTATGTACCACCATTCCTGAAGAAGGGGACCTTTGTGTTTTTTGCAGCAGATAACACAGACTTTGCTGAGGACACTCCTGATGGGAAAGGAACCACTCATGGAACGATCACTGCAGTGTACCAGAAGGTTGATCCTTCTAAAGAACCTGTTGCAGAGCCTCTGATCATAGGTGATGCACAGAGTCTATCAGTCACTCCCTACCATGTAGACATGCTTCACTGTGACAAGCCCAAACCACAGCTTGCCAAGAGGTCAGAACAGTTTGCCATCAGCCAGGGGATCTCAGGATCCTATCAGCTGACACAGCTAGGATGGGTTTTTGCATCTACTTTATCCAGAATGAAAGCAGGAGAAACCTCCAGCAACATTCCAGGCTGGGCAGGATACAACTCACTGCTGTCTGAAAGTCTTCCCTTGACACAGGTTGGAGCCTTGCCACTACTCCCAGAGGTGGCACACGAGTGGTCAACTCTGCTGACTGTGATCATGCAAGCAAATCAGCTGAGGAAGTTGGCAGTTGGGGAAGATCACCCCACGGTCATTACCTTTGACATGGCCCTCTATGAGAAGGTGGTGCAGCTCCTAGATGCCAGACCTGACTTGAAACAGATGGTTGTTCCCAGACTGGGTGAGCTGCATGTCATCATGGCAGCCCTCAGAGCTCTTGGTGCCTCCATGGAGAACTCGGGCATAGATGATGCCTGGGTGGAAGCTGATGTGTATGGTCCTGCCACGACAAGGCAAATCCTGAAATGCACACACTACAAACGAGCTCTCCATGCCCATATCTACTCATATGTAGCACTCTATGAAATGGCTCTGGAGGAGTTCTTCAAGGACAACCCACAACTGAAAGATGTGTGCCTGGAGGCTACAGAGGGAGTAGAAGCTGCCTGCTCTAAGGGAAAAGACATGAAGGCTGAATCCCTGAAGCAAGCAAACAGCACCCTACTGGAAGCCTTGACTACTGCTGAGGTCATCACAGCATTCCAAAATTGGAAGGAACAGAAATCCCAGAATGCAATGTTCAAGGCCATGATGAGTTACCTACATCGGGTGGAAACAATCCTGTTCTTCGTAGTGGCTACTCGGAATGCTGACCTGGAACTCCATTTCCAAGCTGGAGAAGCACTGAGCAAGTTGTTCTTTGCCATGGACCGCATCAAGTACAAGCGACTGTGGCCAAGATACATTGCAGACATGCATGACTTGAGGACCAATCACCCTCAGACATGGGAGGAACTACAAGCAGGCAATATATCAGTCACCAAGAGTGTCATTCCCTTTGTGTCTGTTGGGGCAGACCACGCATGCAAACACCTGAACAAGCTGATGAAGATTAGCTCTGGGATCACTGGCATCTCCAACAATGCCAATGCCAGACAACGATTTTTCATGGTCACACCAGAACTTTCACGTCTGTCGAAAGAGTTCAAGAGTCAGTTTGACATGGAAGCTGACAGAATCACAGAGCATCATGAGCTTGGGCCAAGTGCAGTCAAGAGGGCACATGGTACAATCGACAAGATCAAGGCAGTCATACTCAGCCATGGAAACCCCTTTACCACTGAAGGTGACAAGCTGCACAATGTAATCACGCATGCCTACATCCCAGATGAGTATGCACCACAGATCTTGAATGCTGATGTCACTGGCCAGAAGTTGTATGAGGACTACGTGTCAGAGCGTATCAATGGAGATGTCAGCCTCTGGGCCCCTGTGAAGAAAGAGAACAACAAGATGTTCCTGTCTGGGAACAAGAAGATTACAGTCAAACTCAGAGACAATACTGTGGATCTGAAGGAGACCAAGGACCTGTTTGCAAGGCTGATGGTACTTGCCAGGTCAAACCGAGACATCAACCAGGAAGAGGCCATAGGAAACTATGAATTCACTCTGACACCAAGGGCACTGTTCACTCCTGATGGAACAATTCTACCATGCCATGACAAGTCCAAGTTAATCCATCTACTTGAAAAGCTGACAAGAGAAGACATGCCCAATGAAGACCATCAGCCGCCTCAAGCTGGAACGGCTACCCACCAAGATGCAACAGATAAAGGATTCACAGATCAGCCAAGTCGGAAGATAGCACTGGTGGATGGCATGGTGCTTGTGCAGAAGCTGAGCAAAAAACCAGCGACTGTAGTGACAGTCAAGGATCTGAGTGGCTGCTTCAATGACAGACTGATGCAACTAACACAAGATTATGATGAAATCATCCTCGTGTTCGACACATACAGGGCAGATTCTCTGAAGAGTGAAACCAGAGATAAACGAAGACAAGGAAAAGCTTCGATTCAGTATCAAGTCAGAGATGACACCAACATCAAACACATCCCAATGAGCAGGTTCCTCTCCCATGACAAGACGAAGGCTGATCTGACTGACTATCTTGCTGCCAAAACTCTAGAGTACAACAGGGGATCCTCCAAGCTGATCATCACGTCTGCTTCTGGGCACACTAGGAGCAACAAAGACCTACTCTTTGAAGAAAATAACCACGAAGAAGCAGACACACTGCTGATCCACCAGGCTGTGCTGGCTTCACAGCGAAACCCACCTGATGCACAGTTGGTGCTCTTCTCGCCAGATACAGATGTTTTAGTGCTAGTCACAGCAAACTATGACTTCTTGCTGAAGAACACGTCCATTTCTATGGCCTCTGGTGTTGTGCAGGTTGAACCACTGTGGCGAGCTCTAGGTAAAGAAAAAGCAAAGGCTTTGCCAGCCTTCCATGCATTCACTGGGGCCGACAACACAGGGAGGTTCTCCCGTATAGGCAAGGCAACCTGGCTGCAGGTCTACCTCAAAGCAGATGAAGATGTTATCAATGCTCTGCAGATGCTTTTAAATGAAGCAGAAATGACGGAAGGAATGCTGTCAACACTGGAATCCTTTGTATGTGCAGCTTACTCACCAAAGGGTATCACCATCAAGACAATCCCTCAACTGCGATGGCATCTCTTCTGCAAACATAGGGCAGAAAGTGACAAGCTCCCTCCAACACTTGGAGCTCTGAAGCAGCACATCTTGAGAGTCCATGTCCAAACAAGGGTCTGGGCACAGGCAGCCATTGCTCTGCAGGATCCGCAGCTGGATCCCCTGCAAAACGGGTACTTCACACACTCGGATGGCATGCTGAAACCAATGACCACAGAGGTCCTCCCAGCTCCAAAGGCCATCCTTGAGCTGGTCCAATGCAAGTGTAAATCTGACTGTTCTTCTGGCAGATGTTCCTGCAGAGCTAAGGACTTAACCTGTACTGACATGTGTCAGTGCAGCAGCCAGTGCCAGAACGATGACGATTACCAAGCCGTGATGCTCGAAAGCGATGATGATGATTATGATGATGTATAGAGACTGTCTAATGAAAAAGGTTGCTTAAATCATCAGTGCATGTGCATGTCATGATGTTTAAGATGGTTACAGAAACATCCAAAGTTCACATTTGATACATTTTAAACTCAGTTAAAAAATATGTTAACTCCTCAATAAAAATAACTGAGTATCTGACCGACTGCCTCTGGTGTGCAGTTTTTTTACCCATATGGTGGACTATGTATTTCAATGGGATGATATAAAAAACTTTTTTTGAGGAACATGGAATATGAAATGATAACCTTTCAATACAAAGATATTGCAAGAAAACAACCACACCGGGTCATTTTTGACCAACGCATGCATCTAAGGTTAATCTTGTAAAGTGTTGTAGATTTGTAACTACCACCATTGGATTCCTTGACCCTGAAAATGTAGGTTTAGCAGTTAAAAGCAATGTTCCATCTTATTTACAAGCCAAGATATTACAAAACGTCCATTTTATGGTGGCCCTTTTGTAAATTCCAATATGGCCGCCATAGAGACATTTTGGCAAATGGAAACATTGATTTTCTGATTGCTTATAAAATAACCTTTCCAAAAATGTATAGTTTTGCTAATCTCCAAAAAAATCCCACAAAATTACATAGCAAACCTGACTAGCCTTTATATATATCTATGATCCTTCCTGGCTGAGCAGACTGGGTGGGTGATGTCATAGTTGTTGCTATGATGTCATCGGTGATGTCATACTTGCTACTGTGATGTCACATGCTAAAGTATAAATAAGCAATGTTTCAGTATCTATCTGCCCACTAGCTCCACTGTCCCTACTCTCTCTCTCCGCTTCTCTGTTCAACTGCCACGTACTTAACCTGCTGCAGCCTTACTTCTGCCCCAGCCCTGTCACTAATGACAGTGTTCTAAGCAGACTGGATTGCATGCAGCAGATTGGACTATAGCTTAAACACTTGAGACTTGACTTGGACTCTAGCTCAAAGACTTGAGACTTGACTTGGTCTTGCAAAAAATGACGTGAGCATCTCTGTCAGTGCCCGGCCACGACCCATTGCTGCGCAGCAGCTATAATTTTGTTTGTTGTTGAGATTTCAATATAGGCTAATACTCTTCTGTGCCACTTTTCAACATTCCATTTCCACTTCCTTTACATTTAAAGCCTGCACAAGCATTGAAATATGAAAAGGGAAATCAAAATCTGTCTGCATGAATTATTATCTTAGTTTCAAAGTGCTGCAACAACTTCACCCCCTGCTGCCACACCGACACATGAAGGGAGTTTTCTCAGAAAAACCACATTGACACCTGTCTCTGCAACACAATGTGGAGGAAAGAGCAGCAGCTTCACTTTAGCAGAAATGAGCTCTGCAGGAGGATTTGTCATTCTGAGCAGGTTACCCAAAGTAAGAACATACAACTGAAGGATCATTGACTGTGACAGACAAACTGCTACCTGTACAGTAAGTACATTTCACTTGTTATATCCACTTTTAATCTGACAGATTAAACAGCCTGTTTCTCTCAGCCCCGCCCACTTAGACACATTGTAGTTGAGGATGGTGTGTTTGTGGAAACACTGTCAGCCACAGGAAGTGGGGGTCGGTGTGTGTGTGTGTGTGTGTGTGATAGTGTGAGATAGTGTGTGTGTGAGATAGTGTGTGTGTGTGATAGGTTGTGTGCATTTCCGTGACAGAAATACAGAGATGTATAATAATGGTATGGTATGGTATGGTATGGTGTTTATTCTTAATCCCCGAGGGGAAACATGGTTTGCCACCAGAGCGAGTACAGATACACAAACAGGAAACAATAACATACAGCACAATAACAATAACACAAGCAAAAAGAGAGCCTCACAATGCAGAGCTAGCAGTGTTCATTAAGGAATTTTACAGCAGGAGGGACAAAGGACCTTCTAAATCGTTCAGTGCAACAAGGGATCAAAAGCCTAGGATGGTTGTGGAGGCGTGCGGTGGTGCGCTACTGTAAGAGGGAGGGGGGGGGGGGTTTGGAGAGAAATGCACGTGCTAAAACCACTGTGACGTAACGATGTACTATCTGGCGAATGGAGGGCAAATTAAAAAAAATGCTGTTTTATTCCACTCTCCCAAATCCTCTATAAAATGCCTCACTTTCTCAAATAGAAAAAGTTTGATCTCAAATGTGGAGATTTTGACCACAAAACTTTCCGCATCACCCCAGAAGTCATATATATTGGTTAAAAATAAAAATAAAAAGTCAATTTGAGTTGTGTGTCCCTTTAAGGCGGGATATAAGTTTCGGTTTCACCACGCAACACCATGCCGTTTAGGCAGAAGCAAGCATTCGAAAATTGCGAGAGCCAACCGTCTGCTTAGGTAGTGACAATGGCGAAAATAATAACTGGAGACGGAGGAGGCAAAATATTAGTTCTGGATCATTTTCGGTACCAGAAACACCGCACCAACCAAGAAAATATTCGGTGGCGGTGTTGGAGAGAAAACAGTACTGGTGATAAACATATTTGATGTAGAGGTAGACAATCCCAACATCCGAGTTCTAGCGGTTGCTGAACATGTACATCCCCCCGATACACAAACGGTGCACAACGCTGAATTTCGCCAGGTGCTTACTGCAGAGGTGATGAGGGAACCCACTGTACCCATCAGACACATTTACAATGCTGAGAGCGTAGGTCTACAGCGGCACCAGATACAGGGTGGGGGCGACAGAGAACCTCCTCAAAGCTTTCCGAACCCTGGAGGGTTCAGTGGCGAGCCAAGCCAGAGACGATAGACTGAGGACGGGCCAGTAATGCGGTGTGGCCAGCCGTAGGATCCGCCCTCAGAGGACATCAGACCAACTCAACTCGACTTATTCCATTCATACAGGACAGATAAGAACGCAAACCCTAGTTAGCTACCCGGGTAGTAATAGGGTAGTGTGCGAACACAAACAAAGGAGTCCTTCATTCACCGAACTGAACACGTTCTTGCTCCTTAAAGGAGTA
Organism: Poromitra crassiceps; assembly: GCF_964638095.1. NCBI lineage: Eukaryota > Metazoa > Chordata > Actinopteri > Beryciformes > Melamphaidae > Poromitra > Poromitra crassiceps. The sequence goes on from NC_139642.1 coordinate 10,396,006, forward strand.
TCCCAACTCAGAGGAAACGAACTCTGAATTCTAACTCCGTAAGGGAGGATTCCACTAAACTGACTATTTTCTTTGAACTTTTCTATTTTATTTATTTATTAAAGCAGCTACGAGCAAGATTTTCGATTGTTATTAAACAGTCTAAATTTAATATCAATGCATCACATCTTACCTCTAATAGTAGACGAGACCAACGCAGAGTAGTCTCGCTTGAACCCTGAGTGAATCGGCCAGTGTTAGTCTCTCTGTCGCCAGGGCAGATCAGGAAGTGAAATGAAACGGTTTGCAGCAGCCACTTCGGTCATAACCACAAAATAACTTCCAAAAAACCTGTTAGAATATAACGAGAGATGTTCGCGAGAGGGGTCATCCCTATGTTCCCCGGGTCCTATGTTCCCCGGGTCCTATGTTCCCCGCTTTTCCCAAATGGTGTCCACCCACTATGCCGACCACCCGCAATGCCGACCTTAGGTTTAGGCGTGGGGGTGGGAGAGGTTAGGTTTTGGGTTAGGGTCTGGGGGAGGTTAGGTTTAGGCATGGGGGGAGGTTAGGTTTGGCGTGGGGGCTGGGAGAGGTTAGTGAAAAACGGGGAATATAGAACCCGGGGAACATAGAACCCGGGGAACATAGACATGATCCCTTTGTAATCACCTCCTTGTGTAGCCTATCAAGTCTTGTCTCCCTTGTCAGTCTTGTCGGATTGGGGGACCGCCTTCCATTCCGAAACACCACCGTTCCGACACCCCCCCAATCAGAAACCCCCCCATTCCGAAACCCCCCCACTCCAAAATTGAAATTGATTTAAGCCCCCCACTCAGAAACCCCCCCACTCAGAAATGGATTTTCAAGTCCATATTTCTCAGAGTTTCCTGCATTCCTGCAGCCTGAAGTAAACGTTTCAACTCATTATTTTTTTTATTATATGTCACTGTCTTCATATAATTTCGCTATAGCAGTAAACACGAGCCTGCTGCATTCAGATAGATACAGGAATGTGAACGTTGGATACATCCTATCGCACTCTTTTTTTTTTATTGCACTCTGTGTTGTTCAGAATCGCGCAAGCCGCTGCTCAGGGACTGGGCACAGCTGTCCCGCTTGCTTTCTCCCCCACTCCGTAAAGAAATAGGCTACATCTTGACCACGCACACAGTTAAGCGCGTATCGGGCCCGGAGCAGTGTTTTTATTTTTATTTTTTGGCACACAGACGTTCCACTCTGCTGGTCTAAATACCAGGTGTGGTCTTGCGCATTTCTGGCTCGCAGTTTTCTGCAGGTGCACAGAGATATCTCTACAATCACTAAACATTGTTCATTTATGTTGTCTTGCCATACAGTTTGTTAAGTTTGTCAAATGCGTAATCCGAGAGCACAAGGATCTGTTCCACAGCAGCATATTCAACTGATTATTTATATCTCCTGACACGCCGACAGGATCTAATCATAAATTATGTTTTCTACACATCTAAAGGTGAGCTGTTACACACGCCCACATTCATACCGTGAAAAGTGTTTGAAAAAAATGTATTTGAGTCAAATGCTCACAGTTGAATAAGGTTCATTGAGTCATATATTAGCAAGATGAGGACGTTCTTATTTGTGAATGCCAGTCGGGTTGAACTGATTTTGTTTTATGAAAATCTGATTAAATTTAGCTTCCCCATTCCCGATGGTCGCGCCGCCTATGCATATTTTCAATAAAAAACAATGAGTTGCAGTGTTTGATGCAGGAAACTTGGAGAAATATGGACTTGAAAATCAATTTCGGAGTGAGGGGGTTTCGAAATGGAGGGGATGTCCCCATTCGGAATAGCGGTGCCTTTAAAAAAATGGGAAAACCCCTCCATTACGAAGAATGGAGGTCGATCTTCGGAGTGGGGGGGTTTCGAAAAGGCAGGGTGTAACCGTCGGATTGTTGTTGCTGTCATGTGTCTCTGTTTTCACGACTCTCTCTGTACTGCGGTGCGCGCCAAAACCGGAAAGGGATAGATAGCATGATGTTTTTAGGTCTTGAAATGCGCATTACGTCGAGGAGGTGTGGCGCAGTGCCAGAATTAGCCTGGTAAACCAGCCCGTCACGTTAACTCACATTTCCAATGACTTGAGGCAGGGAGGTGCACAGGGAAAAACAGACTTTATTGACACAGGAGAGATCATTCAAAACAATTTTTTTACAACGAAATACAGGCCCATAAGTTAGGTCTACATGGTAAATGGCCTGCATTTATATAGCGCTTTTATCCAAAGCGCTTTACAATCAGTAGATAGTCTACATTCACCCATTCATACACCGATGGCGGCAGGCTGCCACGCAGGGTGCCTACACACCATCGGGAGCAAGGAGGGTTAAGTGTCTTGCCCAGGGACACAGCGACAGCAGCTGGGAGGGAGCGGGGATTGAACCGCCAACCCTTGCGTCATTGGCTGACCCGCTCTACCTCCTGAGCTAAAGCCACCCCATACATATCTTTTCCAAACTCATTCACTGCCAAAAAGAAAATACTTCGTTCATATTGTCTTACATATGTCATCCTTTCAACAACAACAAAATAGAAGAAAAGGAAAAAACCCTCAAAACACCGGTACCTTTACCCTGACCTATAGGCTGTAGCTGTTTTTTCCACTCTCTCATCTTGATATTTTCCTCTCTTTATCAGTTGTTTTATAATGTATTTGGAAAGTGTCTTTGAGCACGGTTAGAAGCAACAGTGAAACAGTGAACAGTGCGGTGCTATGGGGTCCAAGTGTTAGTACGACACCCCATAGGTCAGACTACACATACTGTAACTCCGACCACCCGCTAATCCAACCATTGATGTCTACGGCGAGTTTTATCATTGTAGTCTCATAATGTCGACCCTCCATTAATCCGACCATTTTAACGCCATTATTCCGACTGTCGGATTTCATACCCAGTAGTTCGATCTCGCGTAAATCCGCCTATATACAGCACTTCCAACAGAAGCAGTCTGTGCATTTCTCTGTGCGCTCTGGCTCGGCCGATTCACTCCATTAACGGGAGCTGTCCGTCACAGTGGTGCTGAAATCAAATCAATCGATGCTAGGAAAATCGATCACCCACAGTTTAATCAGTGCATAATGCACATATGCACGGCTACCTAATGCACTAATTCCCCGCTGCTGCTCGTGTGTACAGTATGTGTATATTTGTGAATTACCTTTTCACAAAACAAGGAAATGTAGCCTATTATATTCAAACAAAAATGTGAAAGATTAGACGACAGGACAAATTCATTTGCTGACCTGTATGTATCTATAAGACCACATTGTATCCCCCTGACTTGTAAAACAATATCCTCCACCTCCAAAAAACATAGCCTTCATTTAGCTTGCCCTTTTGCACTAATAAGCAGGTTTATGAAATGAAGCCTGCGTTAGTTCATTCAAGACATGATGTCATAGGCTACGCCCCAGCTGTACCAGCTGACAGCCTCTGTTTGGTTCACCGTTTAACCAATTATCCAATCACAGTCATTCTCACAACAAGGCGGTCCGTTTAAATATGGTAGCCTCTCACTCACTAATCTGTTCCCCACCTTGCTGATCGTTTGCGGCTGCTGGCAACGCTTTGCTAATCTCACGCTGTTACTTTCATTGCTGCCGTGCCGAGTTTGGATGTCAAATCTAGCCAGGTATGAAGTTCAGTAGGATTCTTATGATTGTTCATTGCACTTACTGTCTCTGGAGGAAGGATCTCTCATCGTAGATGGCATCTTTCGAAATCCAAACGACGATGAAGGGACCGGAGCTCCTCCATTGATAAAACCGGGCAGGCATTAAGATCCTCAAAGCTGTCTAGCCAATATCTCCGCATCCTGACTGGGGGCAGCCACGAAGAGCTGTTAAGTTGTGCAAACACTTTCCATCTCCAAGCACAAGTTTCAAGGAAGAACTGCACTTGCTCTGCTGTTTCTCTTCTGCTTTAAGCGGTAGCTCCCCTGCTAAAGAGCAAGACTCATCATAAACGTTACGCCGGATGAAGACCAGTCTGTTCTTGCCGCGCCGATCGTCCAGTGAGAGGCATGTCCGCCTCCAGGTTTTGGAAACTCTGTCTCTCTTCCACAAAGAACAACTTCAGCCCATGGCTGCTGGCTATGCTACTGCTAGCAAGCTAACGCTAATCACAACGGTAGCCGGAGTGCGCCCCTGAGTGATGTCACTTCACCGATAAGGATGCTGGGAAATGTAGTCCCATCGCTGCGTTTCTTCATTAAAAGCTAAGTATTCAGTTGTGTACATGTATGCTATCAGAGGTTCAAGCATTCAGCATGTACTGTTCCAGCTGGTGGCCGAGCGCCTATATTCTTGTAGTGGTTTAAGCTATTATGTTGATGTCGTGTTTGTTCTGACTGTTTCTCAAACAGCAAAGCCAAGCCAGGGCCGTCGGCTACTGTGCTAGCAGCTAACGTTAGCTAGCATCAACGTCAGGTGTGCGGGTGCCCTCCTGACTGACGTCACCTCACTGACAAGGACGCTGGGAAATGGAGTTGCATGGCTCTCCATGGCTGCGTTGTTCTAAAGTTGAGTATTCAATCAAGCATATAGCATAATTTCATGTAGCCTGGCGGATAAGCTACTATGTTGGCATGTTGATCTGTTTGCTAACAGATTGATTCGGCAATATCAATCCGATGTGTACTGGCAGGTATTCATCAGCACAACGCGGGCATGATGTAACTTCTGCTATATTATCTCGTGCCTCTAGCTGAGCCCCGGTGCACTCTGGTGGCGTCCTATTGTAACTGCATCAATGCAAATCAGCTCAGTGGATGGTGCTTTCAGTGGTTGTAATTCAAGCACAGCTCAATTTCAGCGATTAAGTTGGAAATGCTTGATCTTAACCATCATGTTTAGGAATATGCTTTATCAATATATTCATTGGAAGTGCTTGATTTTCATAATTGGGTTTTTTCAAATGAAACTTGAAAATAACTTCTGTCTATAAAACGATAGATGGATAGATAAAGTGCTTTGTTATGTATTCTGGAAATTAGTAAGCATTAAATAATTCTGATCAAACCATTCAATCAAAGTAATATGAAGCAGCTGGTAAAATATAAAGTAATGACTTACATCGTTGCTGCGGGTATAAGGGATATAAGCTTTATTTTACATTGAATTTACAGTAACAATTAAGATGTGTCGATATAGTCTTGAGTCCATAAAATTTGGTTGGTACTTTTTTATATTATAATAAAAAAAAAAAGCTGCATGAACCTTTGGTGAGAAATAATTGTGAGGATTATCGAGTTCAATAATCTCTCAGCTTCATCCAAGTTCTTGTAAGGATGATTGCCTAAGCATATGTGCGGCTGAATTTCACGTGAAGCTCGATAAGCTTTACATCTTGGGCTATGGCAGTTAGTCCGATGCAAGGGTGCGTGTTGAGCTCAAGAAGCTCAATACTCTATGTCATCAGTTTTATATTACAAGACAAGTAAGGGGTGATTCATGTCGAAGCTCGAGAAGGATTTTGGGATAATTAATATTGCTGAGTATGGCAACAGCATTTTAGTACATTGTCTCATCTGTCTAAGCAAATAATATCAAGAATCGTAACAAAGTCAGTCTGCAGGTGTAGGTTAGCTGAAAGTGATTTTAGAGGTCGGTAAAATCAATTGTCTTTATCGTCACCTATTTTGCTGTAACAGTAAGATCAAATAAAGCTAAAAGACGATACTTTGCAATTCTAGACTAAAATCTCATCTTCATCATGTTAAAAGTCCTAAATCCACTGTCATTTAGGAGTCTCCTCATATAGGAGGGGATACACCTGTAGGTGACCTGTACTTCTCCACGCGACATCTTGGGACGGCCAGTCTGTTATAGAGTTCCTTGTCTGGTGAGTTCTCCTCCCTGACGAGTATGAACAAGATATTCGACAACAAGCTAGCGGCTAGTCCATTCTGCTGGAACACATTCATGTTGAGGATGGCTCCTCTCCTTGCTATTGTTTACTAGTTACATCATGGCATGCTGTCATGAAGGTCAAAGCTGGTAAAGTAACTTGGACATCTATAGGCCATTGTTTGGCCAGCATATGTTAAAGTTAGAAGGGATTCTGCTGGATAGGATAAAACAGTGGAACTTCTCAGATAACCATCTTGGTTTAACACATTGAGTGCCAAGGACGTCTGTGCACGTCCTAAAAAAAAGTAACGAGGAGTGCCAAGGACGTCTGTGCACGTCCTAAAATCATAATTCATATTATTCCATAATTCTGCTGTTTAAGGTCGTACCCAGCCAGTGAGCATGAATCCCTTCAAGGGATCACACGGCGCCACCTTAAACATCGACACGGGAGCTGCGCCACCCACCTCAGATCCTTTACTTTGTGCAGGAGAAAGCAGGGAAAGACGTGATCAAAGGGGAAACCGATGCATGCTGCAGCCAGAGCCGTATAGATTGCTCTGTCTGCAGCTGACAGTTGGCTGCATCCGCGCCCACAACTGAGCTCTTCTGCTTCTATCTATCTGTCTGCATATAGTTTCTCCACACGATTCCCTGCCAGAAAGCCAGCACCCGAAGCCGAACGGCCAAACCTTTTCGTTCAGTCGCGTTTGGCATTTCCTTGTTGCGCTGGGATCCGGGCAAAAACTGAGTCAGACGGAGTCAGAAAACAGACTGTGTGCGTGTGGGGAGGAGCCCGCAGCTCGGAGGGGGGGGGGGGGGGGCACGCAGGCTGCACAGAACCACACCACGCCACCACATCAGAAAACACCAGCCAGAGTCAGTGAATGTGCTCGAAATTAGAGTGCAAAAAGTATTCATAAAAGTGACTATATCTTGAAAAGTAAAAAAAAAACAGCAGAAAACCCTTGAAAGTGCTCTTCTTTCAGAGGCTGTCATTTCATAATGGAACTGTCTAGAAACAAAATGTCTTCTTTGGAAGAAGCAGGAGTGTCCAATGTTTCATTAAAGTCCAGCCCTGTCAATATAGCCCTAATAGAAAAAATTCTATAGCTGTTTTCAACTGAATGGAAGTGAATCTGGCACAGGCTCCAGACAATTTTACTGAAGCGCTGTGGCACTCAATGTGTTAAGTTAATCATGACTCTGCCGCTGACCTCTATCCTTAGTTCTTTTCTGTATGTTTAATCATTGAAGACAGCTGTCAATCAGGAGGAAGTCAAGTCAGTTTTCTCAGTATTAGTATAGGTAATAGGGCTATCATCTCAACATTCAATTAGCAGTTGCTATTCATGGTTCTCATCTGCGGTCATCACTGTCAGTTGCAAGAAATAAGATATTTAAGAATCTCTTTTCCATGTTCCATGTTCCATGAGCCAGAGCATGCATTGCGAAGTGCCAAAGACGGGATGCCGGCTGCCGCCTTAGTGAAAGCTAAGCTTGATATTTCTGCACATGAGTATAGTTAATTAATATCAAATATATTAAATGCAGCTCATTGTTTATAGTTTAATTCAATATCTAATATGGAAATCGCAGCTCATTATGTTCTGCCATCTGAGAAGTGTTCAGCTTATATCTGTGCCTTCATAGATAAAGTCATTTAATGTGTAAAATATTTATCTTGGATAAAGATGCTATGTGTCTTTCCGATGTTCATTCAAGGGGTAGGTCATGCTCGCTCAGCTCTCACTTGAACAAGAAGGGCTCTCAGCACCCAATGAGAATAGCAGAATGCTTGTTGCTTCTCATAGGTAAAGTGCATTTAGGGTATGCAACAGGCTAGGCTAGGCATACAGTATGGTTACTCTTGGGATGACCCTGCTGGTGCAGTACTGCTGCTGTTCCAGCAAGTAGCACCTGCTGGTGCAGTACTGCCGCTGATCCAGCAGGCAGCAAGTGTGTTTTGGGGGATTGATTTTATTTGACATAATTAAATATTCCATTGCTGTCCCAACCAGTGACAAAATACTAAATTTCTTATTCACTTTATTTATTTTAAACAGACAGGGATGCTAAAGGCTCAACTGTTATCTCTCAAACTAATACTTGATCTGTCTATCCTCTTAAGATCCATACCGCATCCTGATGTGGGGCAGGATTAACTCTGTTCCTGACTTGAGTTCGAAGGGAAGGCGACCTCCCACCGCCGTCTCCTCTGCAAATGACGAGGACTCCCTCGTCAGCTGCTCTCTTCACTCCTGCACTGGCACGTCTACCTCTGCAGCTGCTTGTCTCAGCATCTATTCTCAAAGCAATGGGACATTGGTCTTCTGCACCATACAAACGTCATATTCGGTCAATGACATCATCTCAGCTCAAAAGGCCATGAGCACTAAACACCTGAGGAGACAGCCATTATGTTAATTGCTGCATTTGGAAAGTGGTTGGCTGGGTTCATCGTACTGACGTAGGTAGTATGACCTCAGGGGTTGCAGGCTTGCTTCTCTCCCAAGCGGGACGCAGCTGAGGTCGCAGCAGGCGTGCTGCTTCACTTACAGTAAATACTGCTGTTCACATATTGGTATAATGGGGTCATCCCTATGTTCCCCGGGTCCTATGTTCCCCGTTTTTAACACTCTCCGTAACATTTGGGGTGTCTATCCGCTATGCCGACCACCCGCAATGCCGACCTTAGGTTTAGGCGTGAGGGGTGGGAGAGGTTAGGTTTTGGGTTAGGGTCTGGGGGAGGTTAGGAAGGGTTCTATGTTCCCCGGTCCCACAAAAACGGGGAACATAGGACCCGGGGAATATAGGACCCGGGGAACATAGGTACGCTCCCGGTAGAATGACCTCTTGGATGCAAGCTTACATCCAGGTTATGTGGTGTGAGGTCGGCAGCGGCATACTGCCACACATAGGTAGTTAATATAATCGTAGTATGGGCCTCTTTTGAGTTACTCGGTTGTATCTCTTTTCAAGGTAATCCGAGGTCCGCAGCATGCTGCTGCTACACATGGGTAGTTCATTTAATTGTACTATAGTATGGCCTCTCTGAGATACATGCATGTATCCTTTTCAAGGTGACCCGAGGTCTGCAGCATTCTGCTGCTACACATACCTTCTATAGTCTGGCTGATGCATTCGCACAAAGAACAACATTGCACTCATAGCTCAGGGTCGCAAATGGTAAAATGGTTCACTTATGGTAGACTGGCCTTTGGTTGTAAGCTTACATCCTATTTAATTAAAAGGTCGGCAGCGGCATACTGCCTCACATAGGTAATTCACTTAATCATAGTATGGGCCTCTTTTGAGTTACTCGGTGTATCTCTTTTTAAGGTGACCCGAGGTCCGCAGCATGCTGCTGCTACACATAGCTTCTATAGTCTGGCTGATGCATTCGCATGGGCGTTTCATGCTTGGCATTGTCGAGTTCCATTGTTTGGGGGATTCTGCTTGCTCTCCCTGCTCGGCGTAGCATGCTTGCTGAGCCGAGTTCAGGGAGAATTAAATTAATTAAATATGAAATTAAATATGAAATTAATTCTAAGAGCGGAGCCTTCAACGCCAAACATAATTGTATGCATTGTATTCATAATACAATAAATGGTTAATTCTATGACTTGAGTGTTCTTGAATGAAATGAAGCCTGCGTTAGTTCATTCAAGACATGATGTCATAGGCTACGCCCCAGCTGTACCAGCTGACAGCCTCTGTTTGGTTCACCGTTTAACCAATTCTCCAATCACAGTCATTCTCACAACAAGGCGGTCCGTTTAAATATGGTAGCCTCTCACTCACTAATCTGTTCCCAACCTTGCTGATCGTTTGCGGCTGCTGGCAACGCTTTGCCCCCTCCACCCCAGCCTCCACCTTTTAGATCAAATGCTATCATGTATTGTAGCTCTGGAGTCTGCATGGCTCAAAAAATGAACATGTTTCCATGTCTTGTTTTAGGCTCCCTCTTTTACTTTCTATGGTTTAAATGTATCTGGAATATTTTATTCCCATGGGGGATTCTGCTTGCTCTCCCTGCTCGGCGTAGCATGCTTGCTGAGCCGAGTTCAGGGAGAATTAAATTAATTAAATATGAAATTAAATATGAAATAAATTCTAAGAGCGGAGCCTTCAACGCCAAACATAATTGTATGCATTGTATTCATAATACAATAAATGGTTAATTCTATGACTTGAGTGTTCTTGAATGAATTATATCAGACAAAACAGCTGGTACAAACTATGAAAATATGCACACATACCGGTACATACAAATATTAAGGTGACGTATGTGTGTGGATGTGTGGAGACACACAGCGCTACTGCTAGGTGACAGGCTACTGACTGCCTTTCCGAAGCCCTGCCACTCCGAACGTTAACTTCCATTATTCGGACTGGCGGTCGTTCACCTTAGAAGCCGCAATGCCGACCTTAGGTTTAGGCGTGGGGGTGGGAGAGGTTAGGTTTTGGGTTAGGGTCTGGGGGAGGTTAGGTTTAGGCATGGGGGGAGGTTAGGTTTGGCGTGAAAAACGGGGAATATAGAACCCGGGGAACATAGACATGATCCCTTTCTGAGTGCCGATATTTCGGAGTGGCAGAACGTCGGAGTGGCAGCACGTCGGAGTGGCAGCATGTAACCTAGGTGACATCCGTCCGCATGCGGGGTGGCCGTAGCTACTCTGCGGCCCTCCATCACCACCTGCAGCGAAAGTCTACTGCACTCCAGCAGGAGATGGTGTTCTTCATGAGGGGACCTACTGGAGCTTGTGTCATTGTTTAATCTGTTAATCAACCTCCATTCGTTGCAGGTAATGCGGATACAGGAGAACCCAGCATGCTATATTTTTTGTTCAAATAAACCTGGTTTCATTTTCAACCGTGTGTTGTGAGAATCATTGAACATTATAATTTAAGGGTGTCAAATCTACATACAGAGGGTCCCACGGAATTGATATAATTGTATAGATGTATTCCTAAGAGTACTTATTTTACTGTGTGAATTGTGCGTAAAGTGTGCGTAATGTGCGCCTCAAGCATGAGCATGAGGCATGTGTGGATGTGTTTTTGATGTGCCCTGAAACATTTTCTGGGTGCTGTACCTACTGTGCAAAGCACATATAGACACAGACCTGTTATTCCTCATACTTATGCCTTCTTTTATTCTTACTGGCATTTTTCTTACGCAATATTTCGATGCATAACAGCCGCAACTTTGACTGCACATAAAGCGCACATGGAACGTATTCAAGATTCAAAGTGTTTATTGTCATATTTACAATAGCCTAAATACACGCTTTTCCCTGCACATTTTTTTTTGCTGTCACCAATGAATGCTAAATAATATAAATCTCAAAATATGAAATGATAAAAACACGCTGCACCGCGTGAAGTTGTCTTTGGTGCACACTTGATTAACGATGTGTTCACTGTCCACTGGCGTGTATGACTATAGACTTAATTGCTATGTGCGTGCACGTGATTCATGCGTGTGCTTCTTAATTGACATTTGACAGGGCCTCAGGTGAGGTTCGCACATGGCCTCGCACTCCACATGCGACCGGTCTGATTGAACGTCATGGCATATATACAGCTAGGGAATCGAGGGGGGAAAATTTTAGTTCATGATGGCCACAGGTACCAAAAAAACAAAGTGAAAGGACAGAAGATATACTGGCGTTGTTGGAGGAGAACGTGCAATGTCTTCCTCCAAACGACCACCTTCGACATCGATGCACAGCAGCCCAACATCCATGTCCTTCAGACACCCCAGCACAACCACCCCAATGAGAGCGATTTGATCTCAGCTGGTACATTCAAGCAAAGGTTGTTCCAGATGATAGAGAATGACCCAAGCAAGCCCATAAGACGCGTGTTCAACGAGGTGGTCAGAGCAGCCGGACAGCGTGGCGGTGTCCCTGAGTTACACGCTGTGCGCTCGATGATTGATAGAGAATAAAATCTATTCTTTCCGCTAAAATGTATATGTAAATGTATATCACAGCTTATCTAATACCAAATTAATTGAGCCTTGAGTCCAGGACTGTTTAACATAAAGTATATTTAATAGCTTACATTCTCTGCAATATGCATATTGACAGAGGGCATGAATCTCAATGTACACATTCTGATATGTCATACAGAGTCAATTATTCAGCCGCGATGTCACAATTTGACATACGCTTTATACTGTAGGAAGAGGAGGAGCAGAGAGGAGGGGGTGATGACTTGACTTGGAAATGTGTGTGCGTCCACTTGAGTCTACAGGGAAACTGTTATCCGTTGTTATTGGACACGATGCACTGCCCAAGGTTTCAGCAAAGAGGAGAAGTCCTCTCTATGGGGCTGGGTGAGATGTCAGTGTGAGTCTATGTGTCAAATGGAATGGAACTTATAGCATAATTATGCAAATAGGCCTATAGCTTATTGATTAGGAAATATTGATTAGGAAATGGCATGGAACTTATATTTTTCTCCAACAATGATGGACCGAAAACGTGCATCAGTCCTGCCACCGGGGTCATCCCTATGTTCCCCGGGTCCTATGTTCCCCGGGTCCTATGTTCCCCGTTTTTAACACTCTCCGTAACATTTGGGGTGTCTATCCGCTATGCCGACCACCCGCAATGCCGACCTTAGGTTTAGGCGTGAGGGATGGGAGAGGTTAGGTTTTGGGTTAGGGTCTGGGGGAGGTTAGGAAGGGTTCTATGTTCCCCGGTCCCACAAAAATGGGGAACATAGGACCCGGGGAATATAGGACCCGGGGAACATAGGTACGCTCCCCTGCCACCGATTCCACAAGATGTAGATGATGTGGTCATTGGGCATCCGTGGGATCAAACTTGGCGGGGGAAGCGGTTTCTGTCTCGCCAAGACAATGCTTGGGGGATCACTGCCTTCGCAACAGATAAAAACTATGCCCTCCTCAGCAGGTAGGCCTACCTATCCTTTTCTCAAAATTTTATATATTCAGTTTATTTCATGTGTGTTCCTGATTATTAGGAATGTGTTGTGTTCAACCCAAGGTTATTATCGTTAACTAAAACTAACTAATAAACTGACACTAGGGAGGGTAGGGCCATAGGCCCCTACAGTTCACACACACACACACACACACACACACACACACACACACACACACACACACACACACACACACACACACACACACACACACACACACACACACACACACACACACACACACATATAGGGACACCACCAGGTCCAACACCATAGGAGACATCAGGAGACGTCGATCTTAGGCCTACCATACGGCCAATACCCGATGACCTGTGACAAGCCCCGCTGGTTCGTATATGTGCTACGTGCTGAAGTACGAACTAATCATTGATAACATTTATGAGATATCACTGCTGACAAGGTTCATGTGAGGAATTATGGATGCTATAAAGAGCGCACAGCAGTGCGTAATAGTCGTGCGTAATGACAGCTCTGTCACTGTCTGCAGCGCCTTCCTCCTGTTTATTCGCCTCTCACTATAATTGGCTTCAAAATTCATTGCTTGCGGTTGTTTTTGCTGGTGATTGTTTATCTGTCCAAATTCAGTACATTTTTAACCCTTGTGTACTGTTAATAAGACTCCCTTTATGTAGGCTACTGTTACGAGGCCAAAATTGCCACTAAAACAACTGCTGTAAAAATATAACAGACAAATAATGATTCTAACTCTTTAAATTCCAATTTCATAAGTGATGTCACTGATTTATTTATTTTTGGGGGGGGGGGGATGTCATATTTTCAATATTAAATGTTATTGGAGACTGGCTATTACATGTTAAAACTGTCTTGGAGATGTTGAAGTTTATTTAAAACATTGACTTTGATACATATGTAGTATTTATGCAGCATCATATTAATAAACTTGACTGACTTGACAGGTGCGAAGAGGTCTACATGGATGGCACTTTCAAAAGTTGCCCACACCCCTATTTGCAGTTCGTGACCATCGATGGAAGGTAAGCTTCAGTGAAAAAATAATTATTTGGAACCCATGAACGCTCAAGTTCATTACCAAAACAGATATCTCCATTTTGACTTTTTCTAGCCTTGTTTCTTTTTGTTGTGCATTCCCGGCAATTATGCTCATAAGTAATATGTTTCAAGTAGGGCTGCTTGATTATGGAAAAGATCATAATCACGATTATGTTGGTAAATATAGAAATCACGATTAATTACACGATGTCTTGAATGCATGTATTGAACATTTCTTTAAAAAAGAAAAAACACTTTCCAATCTTCTTTCTTGGGGCAGCTTTCTTGGGGCGGCTTTAGCTCAGGAGGTAGAGCGGGTCGGCCAATGACACAAGGGTTGGCAGTTCGATCCCCGCTCCCTCCCAGCTGCTGTCGCTGTGTCCCTGGGCAAGGCACTTAACCCTCCTTGCTCCCGCGTGGCAGCCTGCCGCCATCGGTGTATGAATGGGTGAATGTAGACTACCTACTGATTGTAAAGCGCTATATAAATGCAGGCCATTTACCAATCAAATGTTTTGAGGTCTCGTGAGGTCTCTAGACCATATTTCAAGCAGAAGGCCTTTCGTGCATAATCTAATCCGATCACCCCCTGACGTCAGTCAAGTTCTAGTATGACGTGGTCAGTCAAAGTCTAGTCTCGCTAGCCAGCCTCTCTTCCTTTCCCAGAGAGTCTGGCGCTGCAGGTTTCCATTGTGGGATTGCGAAAAAAATGCTCTGTTTGGGTTAGCCAATCATCCTCGTCTTGGGCGGTGCTTAGCGTTAGTGCCCTTGGAAAATAGTTTCGGGGTGGAACTTGTGCCGAGCAGGCCTTCTTTATTGCACAATCCAAATTTTCTTCAAAACTTGCCATTTTCAGCGTGTAGCAACGAGTTAGCCTGTAGGTTTCTGCCGTTAGCTTTCTACGCTAGCTAGTTAGCGTCGTTGTTTTCACATTCGGCGGCCGGGAGCATTACAGCGACACACATGGGAGCTGATTGACATGGTCGGAGCCAATGACAGAGCGTGTGACAGAGCTTGCAAGTGGGGGAGCGGATATCCTGCTGCCACCGAAACAGCCGCTCGAATGGGAGAGCAGCTTTAGAGCAGGGGCGGGCTGATCCCCGTTGCCTGTTTCCACGACGCCAGACTCTCTGACGGAAAGGAAGAGAGGCTGGCTAGCGAGACTAGTCAAAGTCTTAGTATGACGTCTGTAATGACGTCAGATATGACGTCAGTTAATTCTCATATATATAGCAAGGGTTCTACGTCACCTCTCTCTCTCTGGCCGATCATAGCAGCAGCTAGCTTCACGGCAGTCCATCTCCCCTGAAGCCGTCCTCCGAAGCGTTGTTTTGCACCATATCTGAAGACCGAATCAGCACCCTCAAGCTTTCTCTACCCGTGGATATTCCCCGCAGATCTCTCAACGCTCCCCACTCCATTCCTGGTATGTCAAGTTCCGAACCAGAGCAGTCCATGGACAGCGACAACAGCTTAGTCATCGATACCCTGTTCCGGATCGGCCACGGCGCGTACTTGCCTTCCGAGACGCCTGACGAAGACGTTGGCGAAGCGGCCGGACCACAGGCTGCCAACGTAGCCACGATGAAAAGGCCCGGCGCGCGTTCCCGTGGCACGGGGCGCGCCACTGCGACGGCCCGTGGGAGGAGAGCAGAAGACGAAGCGCCGCGCGCGCGTGGACTCCCAAGAACGCGTGCGAGCGTGCCAGAGGGGGAGGCCGCTCGGCGCGGACGTGCGAGAGGCCGCGGACGAAGACCAGTAGAGGCAGCTGCCCCGAGAGCTGGGAGTCGCCGGGGAAATGCAGGCCGCGGGGCCGCCGCGAGACGCCATGTCCTTCCTGGTCGCACTGACCTCCAGGCCGCCGCCCCGGAAGCGGAAACGGCCCCATTCGTAGCTCCGCCGACCCGACAGGGGTCGTCAAGAGCCATTCTGCTGTCCCTGCTAGATGCTAGCAGATCAGTAGAGGCTCGTCTGAGGGCCCTGGAAACCCCCCCACCCATTCCCCCCACGTTCGCCGCAGCCCAGCTGGCACAGCAGCCGATCCTGCCCCCGCCCTTGCAGCAAGCCGACGTGCTCCCCACCACCACCCAACCCGCCCAGACGAACACCCTGGCGTCCGCCACGCCCGCCATTCCATTTGGTATGCCTTTTGTTTCTCCCTGTGCCAATGTTTCTCCCAGGCTGAGGTCCCAGATCTTGCAGGGCAGAGACATTAATTTAGTTAGCATACTCCTGCCATCCCCCGAGTGTAAAAGGAAGGTTACGGGTGACCCAGATGCCCCTGTCTATTTAAAGTCGTCCCCCCCTGCCCAAAGACCTTTCCTTAGGTGACTTCCTGAACACGTTTGGCGTCTACCGCGACGTGATTTGCGACGTGTACCCAGAGCGCCACCATGAGCTAGACAAATATCTAGCGCTAATAGGGGACCTCTACTCCAACCACGGTAAACTATTCTACCAATATCATAAAGCATTTTCCGCTAAAGCCGCCCTGATGATCACTCAGGCTAATACGCGGCTTAACTTTCGTTTCATAAGGAACTGCATGTCAACTGAGGCTGCTAGACTGTACATGAATGCCATGATCATATCGCACATAACCTACTGTCTAACAAGCTGGTCACAGGTAAGTAGTTCTACCTTGAGACCTGTAGAAACACTATACAAACAAACCATGAAAACCCTTGACAAGAAACCAATCCGCTTTCATCACTGCAGCATATTAGAGAAACACAACCTTTTGAGCTGGGAAAACCTGATCAAACATGCAAACATATGTCTCGTTTACAAAATTATGCATGACATGGCTCCTCCCCCACTCAGTGTGTTTGTTAGCCAACGACCTAACACTAACCATATTACAAGAGGAGTCACTAAAGGAAACTGCATCATCCCCCTAAGAAAATCCACCTTCAGTCAGTCAGCCTTCTCAACTATAGCCGCATATGAATGGAATGTTATACCAGTCCATATTAGAGAACTTACCACCTACAGGTCTTTTTCCAGAGCATTAAGGACATGGTTACTAAGTCACCAAATCTGCCCGCATTAGTTTAGGAAACCATTCTATGTGCCCCATTGTGTTGTGCTGCACATGTCTGCATGTCCTCATATGGTGCTGCTGTCTTCTGTCGCTACAGTAACTATGTCTGCGGTGCTGCTGTAACGTTGTCTTGCAGTTTCTACTGTATCTACCTTACTGCATGTCTATTATTATTATTATTGTAAACTTGTCTTTTGTTTTTAGGATGCCATCTTTACACCTGGCCAGGGACTACAGATGTAAACTAGCCCCCGGGCTAACTCTGGCATATTTATGGTGTTTGTTAACACACACTGTTTATTAATATGCACTGTCCCTGTGAAATAAATAAATAAATGAAATGAAATGAAACTGGTCCATCATGGACATACAGATCTTCACGTCATTGGTTAGCGGGCGGCCGGCGAACACCTGCTACTCGTGCGGCGAACCGGGGGACTCTGCACAATTCTGCCCAAAGGCGGCCTTTCAGTCCGGCGCCGCCCCCACCCCGCCCCCTCCTGAGTGCCCGACACCAGCGGGTCCTCCCAGGTGCATACCCATACTGTACCCCCAACTCCCTTTGCAGATATTTCAATGAAAACCTCTGCACATATCCCAAATGTAATTTCCTGCACGCATGTAGCACCTGCGGGGACGCCCACCCCCGCTCCGGCTGCCCGCAAAGGACCCGCCCCCCACCAAACAAGAAATATTGATTTACATTGCTTTGAAAACACCACATGTAGCCTACTGTAGGTGTCCCTTGTGTTTTGATTAAATAAAACGAGTTGATTGACAATTCATCTGGTCTGTGATCCGATCATCCTATCATTAAACGCCCACTAATAACAATAGTAATAATACAACTAAGAGGAAGGGAGAAAAAAAAAAAAAAAACATACATGTTAAAAGCCGACAACCTCCTCTGCAGCTGCTTGTCTCAGCATCTATTCTCAAAGCAATGGGACATTGGTCTTCTGCACCATACAAACGTCATATTCGGTCAATGACATCATCTCAGCTCAAAAGGCCATGAGCACTAAACACCTGAGGAGACAGCCATTATGTTAATTGCTGCATTTGGAAAGTGGTTGGCTGGGTTCATCGTACTGACGTAGGTAGTATGACCTCAGGGGTTGCAGGCTTGCTTATCTCCCAAGCGGGACGCAGCTGAGGTCGCAGCAGGCGTGCTGCTTCACTTACAGTAAATACTGCTGTTCACATATTGGTATAATGGGGTCATCCCTATGTTCCCCGGGTCCTATGTTCCCCGTTTTTAACACTCTCCGTAACATTTGGGGTGTCTATCCGCTATGCCGACCACCCGCAATGCCGACCTTAGGTTTAGGCGTGAGGGGTGGGAGAGGTTAGGTTTTGGGTTAGGGTCTGGGGGAGGTTAGGAAGGGTTCTATGTTCCCCGGTCCCACAAAAACGGGGAACATAGGACCCGGGGAATATAGGACCCGGGGAACATAGGTACGCTCCCGGTAGAATGACCTCTTGGATGCAAGCTTACATCCAGGTTATGTGGTGTGAGGTCGGCAGCGGCATACTGCCACACATAGGTAGTTAATATAATCGTAGTATGGGCCTCTTTTGAGTTACTCGGTTGTATCTCTTTTCAAGGTAATCCGAGGTCCGCAGCATGCTGCTGCTACACATGGGTAGTTCATTTAATTGTACTATAGTATGGCCTCTCTGAGATACATGCATGTATCCTTTTCAAGGTGACCCGAGGTCTGCAGCATTCTGCTGCTACACATACCTTCTATAGTCTGGCTGATGCATTCGCACAAAGAACAACATTGCACTCATAGCTCAGGGTCGCAAATGGTAAAATGGTTCACTTATGGTAGACTGGCCTTTGGTTGTAAGCTTACATCCTATTTAATTAAAAGGTCGGCAGCGGCATACTGCCTCACATAGGTAATTCACTTAATCATAGTATGGGCCTCTTTTGAGTTACTCGGTGTATCTCTTTTTAAGGTGACCCGAGGTCCGCAGCATGCTGCTGCTACACATAGCTTCTATAGTCTGGCTGATGCATTCGCATGGGCGTTTCATGCTTGGCATTGTCGAGTTCCATTGTTTGGGGGATTCTGCTTGCTCTCCCTGCTCGGCGTAGCATGCTTGCTGAGCCGAGTTCAGGGAGAATTAAATTAATTAAATATGAAATTAAATATGAAATTAATTCTAAGAGCGGAGCCTTCAACGCCAAACATAATTGTATGCATTGTATTCATAATACAATAAATGGTTAATTCTATGACTTGAGTGTTCTTGAATGAAATGAAGCCTGCGTTAGTTCATTCAAGACATGATGTCATAGGCTACGCCCCAGCTGTACCAGCTGACAGCCTCTGTTTGGTTCACCGTTTAACCAATTCTCCAATCACAGTCATTCTCACAACAAGGCGGTCCGTTTAAATATGGTAGCCTCTCACTCACTAATCTGTTCCCAACCTTGCTGATCGTTTGCGGCTGCTGGCAACGCTTTGCCCCCTCCACCCCAGCCTCCACCTTTTAGATCAAATGCTATCATGTATTGTAGCTCTGGAGTCTGCATGGCTCAAAAAATGAACATGTTTCCATGTCTTGTTTTAGGCTCCCTCTTTTACTTTCTATGGTTTAAATGTATCTGGAATATTTTATTCCCATGGGGGATTCTGCTTGCTCTCCCTGCTCGGCGTAGCATGCTTGCTGAGCCGAGTTCAGGGAGAATTAAATTAATTAAATATGAAATTAAATATGAAATTAATTCTAAGAGCGGAGCCTTCAACGCCAAACATAATTGTATGCATTGTATTCATAATACAATAAATGGTTAATTCTATGACTTGAGTGTTCTTGAATGAATTATATCAATCAGACAAAACAGCTGGTACAAACTATGAAAATATGCACACATACCGGTACATACAAATATTAAGGTGACGTATGTGTGTGGATGTGTGGAGACACACAGCGCTACTGCTAGGTGACATCCGTCCGCATGCGGGGTGGCCGTAGCTACTCTGCGGCCCTCCATCACCACCTGCAGCGAAAGTCTACTGCACTCCAGCAGGAGATGGTGTTCTTCATGAGGGGACCTACTTGAGCTTGTGTCATTGTTTAATCTGTTAATCAACCTCCATTCGTTGCAGGTAATGCGGATACAGGAGAACCCAGCATGCTATATTTTTTGTTCAAATAAACCTGGTTTCATTTTCAACCGTGTGTTGTGAGAATCATTGAACATTATAATTTAAGGGTGTCAAATCTACATACAGAGGGTCCCACGGAATTGATATAATTGTATAGATGTATTCCTAAGAGTACTTATTTTACTGTGTGAATTGTGCGTAAAGTGTGCGTAATGTGCGCCTCAAGCATGAGCATGAGGCATGTGTGGATGTGTTTTTGATGTGCCCTGAAACATTTTCTGGGTGCTGTACCTACTGTGCAAAGCACATATAGACACAGACCTGTTATTCCTCATATTTATGCCTACTTTTATTCTTACTGGCATTTTTCTTACGCAATATTTCGATGCATAACAGCCGCAACTTTGACTGCACATAAAGCGCACATGGAACGTATTCAAGATTCAAAGTGTTTATTGTCATATTTACAATAGCCTAAATACACGCTTTTCCCTGCACATTTTTTTTTGCTGTCACCAATGAATGCTAAATAATATAAATCTCAAAATATGAAATGATAAAAACACGCTGCACCGCGTGAAGTTGTCTTTGGTGCACACTTGATTAACGATGTGTTCACTGTCCACTGGCGTGTATGACTATAGACTTAATTGCTATGTGCGTGCACGTGATTCATGCGTGTGCTTCTTAATTGACATTTGACAGGGCCTCAGGTGAGGTTCGCACATGGCCTCGCACTCCACATGCGACCGGTCTGATTGAACGTCATGGCATATATACAGCTAGGGAATCGAGGGGGGAAAATTTTAGTTCATGATGGCCACAGGTACCAAAAAAACAAAGTGAAAGGACAGAAGATATACTGGCGTTGTTGGAGGAGAACGTGCAATGTCTTCCTCCAAACGACCACCTTCGACATCGATGCACAGCAGCCCAACATCCATGTCCTTCAGACACCCCAGCACAACCACCCCAATGAGAGCGATTTGATCTCAGCTGGTACATTCAAGCAAAGGTTGTTCCAGATGATAGAGAATGACCCAAGCAAGCCCATAAGACGCGTGTTCAACGAGGTGGTCAGAGCAGCCGGACAGCGTGGCGGTGTCCCTGAGTTACACGCTGTGCGCTCGATGATGGACCGAAAACGTGCATCAGTCCTGCCACCGGGGTCATCCCTATGTTCCCCGGGTCCTATGTTCCCCGGGTCCTATGTTCCCCGTTTTTAACACTCTCCGTAACATTTGGGGTGTCTATCCGCTATGCCGACCACCCGCAATGCCGACCTTAGGTTTAGGCGTGAGGGATGGGAGAGGTTAGGTTTTGGGTTAGGGTCTGGGGGAGGTTAGGAAGGGTTCTATGTTCCCCGGTCCCACAAAAACGGGGAACATAGGACCCGGGGAATATAGGACCCGGGGAACATAGGTACGCTCCCCTGCCACCGATTCCACAAGATGTAGATGATGTGGTCATTGGGCATCCGTGGGATCAAACTTGGCGGGGGAAGCGGTTTCTGTCTCGCCAAGACAATGCTTGGGGGATCACTGCCTTCGCAACAGATAAAAACTATGCCCTTCTCAGCAGGTAGGCCTACCTATCCTTTTCTCAAAATTTTATATATTCAGTTTATTTCATGTGTGTTCCTGATTATTAGGAATGTGTTGTGTTCAACCCAAGGTTATTATCGTTAACTAAAACTAACTAATAAACTGACACTAGGGAGGGTAGGGCCATAGGCCCCTACAGTTCACACACACACACACACACACACACACACACACACACACACACACACACACACACACACACACACACACACACACACACACACACAACACACACACACACACACACACACACACACACATATAGGGACACCACCAGGTCCAACACCATAGGAGACATCAGGAGACGTCGATCTTAGGCCTACCATACGGCCAATACCCGATGACCTGTGACAAGCCCCGCTGGTTCGTATATGTGCTACGTGCTGAAGTACGAACTAATCATTGATAACATTTATGAGATATCACTGCTGACAAGGTTCATGTGAGGAATTATGGATGCTATAAAGAGCGCACAGCAGTGCGTAATAGTCGTGCGTAATGACAGCTCTGTCACTGTCTGCAGCGCCTTCCTCCTGTTTATTCGCCTCTCACTATAATTGGCTTCAAAATTCATTGCTTGCGGTTGTTTTTGCTGGTGATTGTTTATCTGTCCAAATTCAGTACATTTTTAACCCTTGTGTACTGTTAATAAGACTCCCTTTATGTAGGCTACTGTTAGAGGCCAAAATTGCCACTAAAACAACTGCTGTAAAAATATAACAGACAAATAATGATTCTAACTCTTTAAATTCCAATTTCATAAGTGATGTCACTGATTTATTTATTTTTGGGGGGGGGGGATGTCATATTTTCAATATTAAATGTTATTGGAGACTGGCTATTACATGTTAAAACTGTCTTGGAGATGTTGAAGTTTATTTAAAACATTGACTTTGATACATATGTAGTATTTATGCAGCATCATATTAATAAACTTGACTGACTTGACAGGTGCGAAGAGGTCTACATGGATGGCACTTTCAAAAGTTGCCCACACCCCTATTTGCAGTTCGTGACCATCGATGGAAGGTAAGCTTCAGTGAAAAAATAATTCTTTGGAACCCATGAACGCTCAAGTTCATTACCAAAACAGATATCTCCATTTTGACTTTTTCTAGCCTTGTTTCTTTTTGTTGTGCATTCCCGGCAATTATGCTCATAAGTAATATGTTTCAAGTAGGGCTGCTTGATTATGGAAAAGATCATAATCACGATTATGTTGGTAAATATAGAAATCACGATTAATTACACGATGTCTTGAATGCATGTATTGAACATTTCTTTAAAAAAGAAAAAACACTTTCCAATCTTCTTTCTTGGGGCAGCTTTCTTGGGGCGGCTTTAGCTCAGGAGGTAGAGCGGGTCGGCCAATGACACAAGGGTTGGCAGTTCGATCCCCGCTCCCTCCCAGCTGCTGTCGCTGTGTCCCTGGGCAAGGCACTTAACCCTCCTTGCTCCCGCGTGGCAGCCTGCCGCCATCGGTGTATGAATGGGTGAATGTAGACTACCTACTGATTGTAAAGCGCAGTCAAGTTCTAGTATGACGTGGTCAGTCAAAGTCTAGTCTCGCTACCCAGCCTCTCTTCCTTTCCCAGAGAGTCTGGCGCTGCAGGTTTCCATTGTGGGATTGCGAAAAAAATGCTCTGTTTGGGTTAGCCAATCATCCTCGTCTTGGGCGGTGCTTAGCGTTAGTGCCCTTGGAAAATAGTTTCGGGGTGGAACTTGTGCCGAGCAGGCCTTCTTTATTGCACAATCCAAATTTTCTTCAAAACTTGCCATTTTCAGCGTGTTTCTACGCTAGCTAGTTAGCGTCGTTGTTTTCACATTCGGCGGCCGGGAGCATTACAGCGACACACATGGGAGCTGATTGACATGGTCGGAGCCAATGACAGAGCGTGTGACAGAGCTTGCAAGTGGGGGAGCGGATATCCTGCTGCCACCGAAACAGCCGCTCGAATGGGAGAGCAGCTTTAGAGCAGGGGCGGGCTGATCCCCGTTGCCTGTTTCCACGACGCCAGACTCTCTGACGGAAAGGAAGAGAGGCTGGCTAGCGAGACTAGTCAAAGTCTTAGTATGACGTCTGTAATGACGTCAGATATGACGTCAGTTAATTCTCATATATATAGCAAGGGTTCTACGTCACCTCTCTCTCTCTGGCCGATCATAGCAGCAGCTAGCTTCACGGCAGTCCATCTCCCCTGAAGCCGCCCTCCGAAGCGTTGTTTTGCAGCATATCTGAAGACCGAATCAGCACCCTCAAGCTTTCTCTACCCGTGGATATTCCCCGCAGATCTCTCAACGCTCCCCACTCCATTCCTGGTATGTCAAGTTCCGAACCAGAGCAGTCCATGGACAGCGACAACAGCTTAGTCATCGATACCCTGTTCCGGATCGGCCACGGCGCGTACTTGCCTTCCGAGACGCCTGACGAAGACGTTGGCGAAGCGGCCGGACCACACGCTGCCAACGTAGCCACGATGAAAAGGCCCGGCGCGCGTTCCCGTGGCACGGGGCGCGCCACTGCGACGGCCCGTGGGAGGAGAGCAGAAGACGAAGCGCCGCGCGCGCGTGGACTCCCAAGAACGCGTGCGAGCGTGCCAGAGGGGGAGGCCGCTCGGCGCGGACGTGCGAGAGGCCGCGGACGAAGACCAGTAGAGGCAGCTGCCCCGAGAGCTGGGAGTCGCCGGGGAAATGCAGGCCGCGGGGCCGCCGCGAGACGCCATGTCCTTCCTGGTCGCACTGACCTCCAGGCCGCCGCCCCGGAAGCGGAAACGGCCCCATTCGTAGCTCCGCCGACCCGACAGGGGTCGTCAAGAGCCATTCTGCTGTCCCTGCTAGATGCTAGCAGATCAGTAGAGGCTCGTCTGAGGGCCCTGGAAACCCCCCCCCCCCCATTCCCCCCACGTTCGCCGCAGCCCAGCTGGCGCAGCAGCCGATCCTGCCCCCGCCCTTGCAGCAAGCCGACGTGCTCCCCACCACCACCCAACCCGCCCAGACGAACACCCTGGCGTCCGCCACGCCCGCCATTCCATTTGGTATGCCTTTTGTTTCTCCCTGTGCCAATGTTTCTCCCAGGCTGAGGTCCCAGATCTTGCAGGGCAGAGACATTAATTTAGTTAGCATACTCCTGCCATCCCCCGAGTGTAAAAGGAAGGTTACGGGTGACCCAGATGCCCCTGTCTATTTAAAGTCGTCCCCCCCTGCCCAAAGACCTTTCCTTAGGTGACTTCCTGAACACGTTTGGCGTCTACCGCGACGTGATTTGCGACGTGTACCCAGAGCGCCACCATGAGCTAGACAAATATCTAGCGCTAATAGGGGACCTCTACTCCAACCACGGTAAACTATTCTACCAATATCATAAAGCATTTTCCGCTAAAGCCGCCCTGATGATCACTCAGGCTAATACGCGGCTTAACTTTCGTTTCATAAGGAACTGCATGTCAACTGAGGCTGCTAGACTGTACATGAATGCCATGATCATATCGCACATAACCTACTGTCTAACAAGCTGGTCACAGGTAAGTAGTTCTACCTTGAGACCTGTAGAAACACTATACAAACAAACCATGAAAACCCTTGACAAGAAACCAATCCACTTTCATCACTGCAGCATATTAGAGAAACACAACCTTTTGAGCTGGGAAAACCTGATCAAACATGCAAACATATGTCTCGTTTACAAAATTATGCATGACATGGCTCCTCCCCCACTCAGTGTGTTTGTTAGCCAACGACCTAACACTAACCATATTACAAGAGGAGTCACTAAAGGAAACTGCATCATCCCCCTAAGAAAATCCACCTTCAGTCAGTCAGCCTTCTCAACTATAGCCGCATATGAATGGAATGTTATACCAGTCCATATTAGAGAACTTACCACCTACAGGTCTTTTTCCAGAGCATTAAGGACATGGTTACTAAGTCACCAAATCTGCCCGCATTAGTTTAGGAAACCATTCTATGTGCCCCATTGTGTTGTGCTGCACATGTCTGCATGTCCTCATATGGTGCTGCTGTCTTCTGTCGCTACAGTAACTATGTCTGCGGTGCTGCTGTAACGTTGTCTTGCAGTTTCTACTGTATCTACCTTACTGCATGTCTATTATTATTATTATTATTGTAAACTTGTCTTTTGTTTTTAGGATGCCATCTTTACACCTGGCCAGGGACTACAGATGTAAACTAGCCCCCGGGCTAACTCTGGCATATTTATGGTGTTTGTTAACACACACTGTTTATTAATATGCACTGTCCCTGTGAAATAAATAAATAAATGAAATGAAATGAAACTGGTCCATCATGGACATACAGATCTTCACGTCATTGGTTAGCGGCCGGCCGGCGAACACCTGCTACTCGTGCGGCGAACCGGGGGACTCTGCACAATTCTGCCCAAAGGCGGCCTTTCAGTCCGGCGCCGGCCCCACCCCGCCCCCTCCTGAGTGCCCGACACCAGCGGGTCCTCCCAGGTGCATACCCATACTGTACCCCCAACTCCCTTTGCAGATATTTCAATGAAAACCTCTGCACATATCCCAAATGTAATTTCCTGCACGCATGTAGCACCTGCGGGGACGCCCACCCCCGCTCCGGCTGCCCGCAAAGGACCCGCCCCCCACCAAACAAGAAATATTGATTTACATTGCTTTGAAAACACCACATGTACTGTAGGTGTCCCTTGTGTTTTGATTAAATAAAACGAGTTGATTGACAATTCATCTGGTCTGTGATCCGATCATCCTATCATTAAACGCCCACTAATAACAATAGTAATAATACAACTAAGAGGAAGGGAGAAAAACAAAAAAAAAACATACATGTTAAAAGCCGACAACCTCCGGATCCGGATTCGGATTCCGGACCCCTCATCGTACAATTCGGTTCACCATACAAACCCCTAAGTCACCCAAGTCCAACGCCAAGTCAAGTCACCCAGGCCAAGTTGGGAACCCCTAAGTCACTAAGTCACCAACCCCTAAGTCAGGGGGAAGATCCGGATCCGGTCTCGGATTCCGGACTCTTCGTCGTACAATCTGGTCCGCCATACAAACCCCTAAGTCATCCAAGTCCAGCGCCAAGTCAAGTCACTAAGTCACCCAGGCCAAGTCGGGAACCCCTAAGTCACTAAGTCACCAACCCCTAAGTCATCCAAGTCCAGCGCCAAGTCGGGACATCACTAAGTCACCCAGGCCAAGTCGGGAACCCCTAAGTCACTAAGTCACCAACCCCTAAGTCATCCAAGTCCAGCGCCAACATCAGGCTCAGGCCTCAGACTGGCCCCCTGGCTCCCCTGTTCCTCATCGCACCTCGTCACCACATGACAAGATCCTGGTTCATCCTGCACCTCATGCGCCAAAGTATTTGCCATGCATGCCGATTGCTAAATAAAGTTTGTTAAATCCTACCGACCGGCCTCTCATGATTGAAGTGAGGTCTCCCGACCAAATTTCAAGCAGAAGGCCACTCGTGCATAACCCGATCACCCCCTGACGTCAGCCAAGTTATAGTATGACGTGGCCAGTCAAAGTCCTAGTATGACGTCTGCAATGACGTCAGATATGACATCAGTTCATTCTCATATATATAGCAAGGGTTCTACGTCACCTCTCTCTCTCTGGCCGATCATAGCAGCAGCTAGCTTCACGGCAGTCCATCTCCCCTAAAGCCGTCCTCCGAAGCGTAGTTTTGCCCCACCCACCTCCCCAGTCCGCCACCAACGAGTCGTGACTCCTGATCCCCCGCGGGGGGGGGGGGGGGGTCTCCTAGCCTATGCAGATGCCCTCCTCTTGCCTCAAGAGCAGCGCTACTGGCCAATGGAGTCATGCGCCAAAGTATTTGCCATGCATGCCGATTGCTAAATAAAGTTTGTTAAATCCTACCGACCGGCCTCTCATGATTGAACTATATTTATGTTGAATATGGCTGGGTATCAGTACAAGATTACTTTAAGATTAGGTATCAACCGTATGTTATGACTGCATGTGGTCAATTATGGGTTTTGTTTTGGTACTCGTTCATTAAAGCGTTGCCAAGGAGAAATCTGCTAGTTAAACGGCACACAAATCCCCTTTTTCCATTAATGGCTTGGTTTGGCTTGGTTTGGTTTGGCTCAACAGCGCGGTTTGGGAAATGCTTTTCCATCACAAGTGGGCTACCCGTGATGACCCGCTTGATGGTGTCACGTAATTGATGATGCCGTGTCCGGAGTCAATGACGTACAAAAGCAGCTGCGTCTGTAGCGCCGTGTAATGCATTATGTAACTGTTGTGGACAGCGAGCGAGCATCATGGATCATCCGGCTGTCTCTACGCTTTTGCTCCTTATCCACCGTTTGCTGCTGGAAAAATGGAGACGAGATGAAAAACTGAAATATTCCCAATCTCTCACAGAGGGTTTTTAAACATGCCGCATAACTGTTCCTCAATGATGATGTGATGACGCAGCCCATCCAACGTTGATCTGATGTCACCACAACCCGCTTGGAGGCGGGGCAGGCACGCTTTGGCCCCACTCAGGAGGTAATCTATTTTGAGCGCGGCTTGGCACGAAATAGCTTCATTTCCTATATCCACCCCGTGTGTAAATAGCTTCATTACCTAGATCCACCCCGGGTGTAAATAGCTGCATTGGCTATCCACCCCGGGTGCAATAGCATCTGCCTTAAATAAAATAGTCTGATCTTTTTCTTATGAATAAATATTTATAGGCTATAAGTAAAAGCCAATCTCTGACACTCCTTTTTTAGTTTTGACAATTAGAAATGACTTGATGTCATGATGTAATTTCAATTCCATAAACTTTTTTTTTAATCTAAAGAAAATGAGGTTAAACTACGACGACTGTATCAGGTATTTATTTAAGCAGCTCCTCAATGTGCATCTAAATATACCTCTAATATTAAAATGCTGTTTCATGCAGGCTGAAGTTAAGTATTATGAATAAAGAGATTATCATGTACTGAAATAAATTTATTATTAACTGTATATTTTCACAAAACAATACCAAAATTAGTAAACTGAAATCATCGATAATGAAAACAGTGTGGATTGGTGATTTAGCATTACACACATCTTACAGGTTGTTCATATCTCTGCGTGTGACTGTTTGCTCCACTAAGCAGTCAGTCAGAGACACACTAGCTCTCATTCACTGTGTGAAGTTCTCCAAAATATTGCTAGATATTTCGCTACCTACTTTAAAATAACTCGCAAAATTGTCGAGTCATTACTTTTCTTCAGCGGCGCACTCCATCTGGCTGCAGTGATGAGTGTAGGTGAGAGTAGAAGGGGAGGGTTTGTGGTCAGAGCGAGGGAGGCGGAGCAGGTTGTGTGTGTGAGAAAGACACTTACACAGGGAGAGGGAGAGGAGGAATGGGTGCGAACTTGCTACTATTGTCATTTTAACGCAAAATTATCGGGGGTGAACGTAAATTTTTCCCTCTAAACTGAGCGAAACTCACGTCTACGTTCACATTTAGAAAAAGTATGTGTTCAGTTCAAAGTTCACAAAAATATATATAATATTTTATAAGTTATTAGGATCATTCCTACCTGCTCTTCTTGAGCTTGAGATGTTTCAGAGACCATCTGGCTAGCCTTTGAGGTGGCTGATCCAAGGATCTCTGCACATGCTCGTTCCACTTCACGGACAGTTGGGGCATCATTGTTCACAAGGTGAACGGTGAGGTGTTTTTTGAGGCTTCTTTTGTCGCGGAAGTCCTTAACAGTGTTGACTATAATGTCAGCGCACTGTGGCAGGGGGAAATTAAAAAAAATTCCCGAACTAAGGGCTGGAATGGCAACAGACTTGACTTTTTTTTTTTGGGCTACTTTTAAAATGTTCCACACTGCTTGTCGTAGTTCCTTTGCTGCTGTGGAAACCATATCCGATGTGGGATTGAGAGTCAGGCATGGGCCCACTGCATGAATAACCTTCTTACAAGGAAGGTTGCCAGCATTTGTAACAAAGACATCACCAGTTTTCAAGGAACCAAACTCTGCAATGTATGTCTTGCACTCTTTCTGGATTTCAGGCCCTCCTGCTTGAATTAGGGCTCGTGCAAGTCCGGCACGGTGCTGAAGTTTGGTATTGGCAGCATTGACAACTGCATCAACTTGAAAACTGGTGAGGTCGGCCCTCCATACACAGACTTCAATTTTTTTCGACACATGAATGGAAAGCCTTTTTTCTTGAGGCTGTGGGTTTTTTGGTGCAAAGGTTTTTTGTTTTGAGGAACCTGAGCTGGCCCCATGTTTTCCAGCCTGTGCCTCCAAACTGTTTTCAATCTCCCCCTGCAGAGATGATTTGGCGTCTTGTGAAGGGACATCACACTGTGGTCCAAGGGAACCCTTATTCACTGAGGAACCAACCTATTGACAGGGCAGATACAAACATAAAATTAAGTTGCATCATGTAATAGTGCTTCCTTTTGTTTTTCTGTCGTGGCTTTATTCGTTCAATATAGTATTCTTAAATGTTTACTAAAATATTCAATAGAAAGAAATTTCTGTTGGAAGACAATTATTTTGATAATAATGAAGAATAAAAATATACATTATAATCATCAGAATAGCTACACATTGTAGGTATTACACTGTATTTGTAACATATTCAGTCCCTTCGCTGTAGCAGAATTATTCATTAATATTCTGTATTTCAAAAACCATGATAATTGATCTGTAGATTATTTACAACATTAGCAGTTCAAGAATCTTTTTTAAATGTATAATTGAAATTTTTGACATTGACAATTTTGGACTGTCAAATTATGGCGAGTTAACCACTACTTGATATTTAATGTTTAACAGAATAACATTTATAATATAGTACCTTCTTTGATGTTATTTTGAAGGGAAATGCCTTGCGGATTGGATTAACATATCTTCCCCTCTTCTTCTGATTGCGTTCCTTCCATTTCTCCAAGTCCACTCTGAATGTCTGCATAAAGAAGTAGGTAGTATAGATGGAGAGGGAGAGAGAGAGATGGAGAGAGGGAGAGATGGAGGGGGGGGAGGAGAGAGGGATGGAGAGATGGAGATAGATAGATAGATAGATAGATAGATAGATAGATAGATAGATAGATAGATAGATAGATAGATAGAAAAAAACCAAGACAGATAGGTTATAACCTATTATTACAAAATACATATTTATAGGCCAAATCCGAATAATTTATAATGACATTATAGAATTGATGGTGGGAGCTTTTTTTGTGAGCACATTTGGTTGAGTTTGGCTAAATATTGCACTCATCCGACTGTTCTGGAACATTCTTGTCATTGGGACAGGTTCTTTTTTTAACAGATTTCTCGTTTCCTTTAATAAGTTTGTATCAACAACATGGGTGTGCTATATTGTATCATTTACAATAACATCGTTATGTTATATGTAATTGTGAATTATTCACATCATGGTAATGGCAATACTCTGACTTGTTGATGTAATGAGGTCATACCATTAAGCACAGTGGTTTAGTTATAGTAGTTTTGTTACAAAAGATCAGGGGTTATAACTGTTGTTTACACAGAAAATGGGGCCCAAATAAGGGATACGCCACTTCCCACAGATAAGTTGTATTCATAATAACAATGTGACACGATTAATATGCAAACCTTTTTCCGGAAAACTCTTCTGGAATCGTCATACTCCTTCAGGAGAGCAGTATGGGTTAGTTGGTATTGGACCACAAAATCATCCAACCTAGTGAACCTTTTTGACCGGAAACAAATGTGTTTCAGGTCCCACTGGCTCTTCTCCATGATGCCCTGGGTCTTGTTGTCCTCTGTTATGTTCTGAGAAAGAAATCACACAATCAGATGTATCAACGTACATAAGATGTTGAA
Source organism: Poromitra crassiceps (assembly GCF_964638095.1). Classification (NCBI taxonomy): domain Eukaryota; kingdom Metazoa; phylum Chordata; class Actinopteri; order Beryciformes; family Melamphaidae; genus Poromitra; species Poromitra crassiceps. The sequence goes on from NC_139642.1 coordinate 10,427,486, forward strand.
TATTAACACGTTAACTGCCAGCGACGTATGCATACGTCAAGCAGAATCCAACCGTTAACTGCCAGCGACGTATGGATACGTCAAAAAAATCGTTTTTTTTTTTTTGACGGTGGATCCTTGATCTGTTCCTTTTGCATCTTCTATTATACTGTTAGAGCCGCCGGGCGTGTGCAATCCATTCCGCCGACCCACTGAGTGGCGACGGTGCTCAGACTATTGAGTGTTGTTTGGCCAGAAACGCACGCATTCCAGCTGAGCTCAACCGAGGACCCAGAAGCGAACGAGCCTCATTCTCATACTGTAGGCGAAAACCTTTCACATGGGCGCACGGCGGTGGGGGCTTCCACAGGTGGACTGGGTGGAAAGCACACTTTGAAGCGCGCAGCATAAGCCTAGAGTCACACAAGGCTTCGTCAAAGCTCTCAACCGAAAATCCAAGAACGGATTAAGCCACATCCACGCTCCCCGACGAGGGACCGCCAGAGAGAGGCTGCTGCTCACTGCTCAGACAGGCAGGAGAAACTGGCTTGTGACTGACAAACACGGAGACACGCCCACGGAGGGAGGAGTTGTAAGGAGAGGGGGTGCGGGTGCTGCTATGGAGGAAATTACTGTTCAGAACTATATTGTTTATGTCTGATGTCTCACTGATGCCAAAAATAAATGGTTAAAGTGACTGTTTGATATTGAATTTCACAAAACTGCGATTATCTCAGCTTTTTGTCTCAGACGCTGAAACCATGCTGTACTCAACGGCTAATATCTACATAACTACTAACTCTACAAACTAACTCTTTTAGACAGAGAAAGCACACATTCTATTAGTACTTTTGTGAACTTTGTGTTGACAAACTCCAAGCAGAAAATTATCCTTGGCTCTTGTAAAATGAGCCAGAATCCTCAAAAAAACCCTCTGGCAAAAGCTACCTACAGTAAAAAAAAAAAGGCTGGCAGTGAATGTGTTAATGTGTAAAAAATTCACAGTTAATACATTTCCTTTACTTGTCTTTTGATGTTTTTTAAGACATTGTATGTTTTTGTGTAGTCCTCGTAGGCTTTTCCAGCGCCATGTCGTCCTAGGTCACCTATGCATTTTCAATCATGAGAGACTCGTAATACAATTTTAACAATCTTTATTGAATCAGAATAGACAGTTTGAGTATGGCATATGACTCTATGATGTGGCGCTCCTCTTGCTATGAGGGAGGGGCGTCAGTGCTGTATGAGATAGAAAATCCCCCCTAAGGGGATTTGTTTCCAACAGGAGTCATGACATTGGTGGTGATCTGGGGAGGTGGTGGGATGAAGCTTTTTGCTCTGGAGATGCTGGATGAATGCGTGATGCTGACACAAGGTGAGTGATGACTGCACAAGTGTGATTTAAGCTGTGGTGATGGGGGCTTTATATAGTACCAGGAGAAGGGCATTTATGATGTCATAACTGATGTCATTTATGATGTCATAACTGATGTCATTTGGGAGAAGGGCATTTATGTCATAACTGATGTCATTTGGGCAACTGACGTCACACTGCAAAGGTGACGTCATAGAGAAGGTGACGTCGGAGATGGTGACATCATTTAGTGACGTCATTTGGGCTGGGGGGTATGACAGCATGGGGTGCTCTATCAATGCCTTATTTGGTCTTCCATGATTGAAATTCAGTCTAAGACTACACTTCAATCATGAGAGACTCGTAATACAATTTTAACAATCTTTATTGAATCAGAATAGACAGTTTGAGTATGGCATATGACTCTATGATGTGGCGCTCCTCTTGCTATGAGGGAGGGGCGTCAGTGCTGTATGAGATAGAAAATCCCCCAAAGGAATTTAAAGTTATTTCAGGAACTGGGAGAGTGAAAACAGGGGGTCATGGAGCTCGCCTGGGGTATGCTTTAGTCAGGTCATGGGCTGACAGGGGGAGAATTATGCATGCCGGGAGATGAGGGGCTGACCGGGGTTTTTAAGGCAAAGGCGGGGATGCAAGGGAGTGGACGTGGATAGCCCGGGCATGGGCGCATTGATGAGGAAAAGGAGAGTTTGATCACCACCAACGAAGTGCTTGTTGCCTCTTTTAGTCATGGAAGGAGGGATCTTTGGGCTGATAATATGGCATCTTGCTCTGGTCGGATGTAGGATGCATAGGCTGATGAGGACCAGCGCCCCGGTTGTTGAAGGGAGGCGGAGGACACCCCCTGCATGGCTGCTGATGTGGCTGCCCCGATCCTGAATGAGTGACTGGAATAGTTCTCTGCAGGGATGTTGCATTTCTGGAGTGTGGTCTTGAAGTGATGGATGAACCAGGATCTCGTCATGTGATGATGGGGAGAAATGAGGAAAAGGGGGGCCAAGGGACTAGTTGGGGGCCTGATTCTAATGTATTGAGTCGTGGCCGAGAAGGGACAGGAGGGAGATTGGATGCGAGCAATGATTATAGAGCAGGCTCCGCCTACTTTGGTATGTTTCAGGGAGATGCTATAGTGGTCGGGGTAGAATTTTAAATCGGAGAGAGTTATGTCGCGTGAGGGGTTTAAACGTGGCGGGGGATGTGAACTCGCTGATTCTGAGGAACCCATAAAAGGCCAGGGAAAATACGCACTCTAAGAGGATGTCTAAAAAGGTGGGGTGAATGCCTTGTCTGAGGCTGGTTAGCAAGTGCCGTAACATGGGGAGAGTAATGGGACGCCGGGAGTCGGGGGCAGACGGAAAAGCTTTTCAAATGCCTTTTAATAGTAGTTTTAACAACTGGATTTGAAAATAGACTGGGAAATGCCGGGTCGAGGCACCTGGCGTAAAATTGGATGCCTGCCACTCGGCTGCGAATGTAAGGAGGGCGGAGGAGGCGGACATCTACGCAGAAAGTAATGAAGGCACATACTGTGGGAATTAGAACGGGGTGAACGGGCTGGTTGACGGAGAGACAGAACATGGCAAACATTCGCCAAGCCGCGTCGTAAGCTTTGATAGTGGAACTGGCCAATCCTTGCCTAATATAGGACTGGGCCGAGTGGAGTAAATGGGTGAGATGGGGATTGCGCTCTATGAGAGCGTGAGGGCAGAAAAGGAGGGGTGAGGCGTCAGAGTCGAGTCCGCTTTCGGGGTAGAGTCTGCAGAACGCCTGGAAATTGAAACGGGAGAGGTGATCAGCGATTATGTTAATATGCCCGGGGATGCGCCTGGCGACCATGATAAAATTATGGGTGACGGAAAGCCAGGTTAGGCGTCTGACGAAAGGCATAATGGCCGGGGAAGATGATCGTCCCTTATTGATGATGGCGACTACTGCAGCATTATCGCATTTGACTGCTATCCTTTTACGTGCCCAGAAGCGCCCCCATATGTGACGAGCAGCCACTATCGGGTACATTTCGTATAATGCAGAGGACTGATCCAAGCCGGCAAACTGCTGCGGCCAAGTGCCAGCGAACCAGTGGCCTTGGTAGACCCCCCCAAAACCCACAGATGGTGCTGCATCTGTGAAAAGTTTTAAGTCGTCGGCAGACGAGACGATTTCGTCATAGAAAAATTAGATTCCGTTCCAATTTTCTAAGAGGTGTGCCCAGAATTTGAGATCGGATCGGCATTCCTCATTGAGGGTAACTGAGTCAAGGAGGCTGTGGACTGAAGATGCTAAATCGAGCAGCCTGGAAATGAATGACCTCCCTTGGGGAATAATGTGCATGGCAAAATTCAGGTGGCCGAGCAGAGACAGAAGGTCTCGTTTTGAAATGTGGCTGGCTGCTGAATAGGACTGGGCCATTTCGCGGATGTGAGACAATTTCTCGAGGGGGAGGGAGCTTGCATAAGCTTGGTGTCAAGATTAATGCCCAGGAATTCGAGAGATGATGAGGGCCCGGAGGTTTTTTCCTCAGCTTTGAGTTTGACTAGGGAGATTGAGGGGACGGACGGAGGGTCGATGAGCAAAAAATCATCTAGCAGGTGTAGTACTGCGGGGAGACGGATATTGTTTAGCAATATCCAGCATAGAGCTTCTGCTAGTGAATTAAAGATGGCGGGGCTGCTTCTGCACCCAAACATGAGCCTTACGGAAAAATAGAATTTTGAATCCCATTTAATTCCGAATAGATGCCATTGGGAGGGATGAATAGGGATGACTTTGAAGGCGTCTGAGATGTCGGCTTTAGAAAGCCAAGCACCTTTGCCTGCCAGTTTGATTAGACGAATGGCTTGGTCTATTTTTGCATAGTGGAGGGAATAAGGTTCGGGAGGAATGAGGCTGTTTATGCTTGGAGTGGGGCCATGATGAGGCGCTGACAGGTCTATAATCAGGCGCTTTTTGCCGGAATATTTGCGATTGGCGACGCCTACTGGACGTGTTTGGAACACCGGGAAGGGGGGAGAATCGAATGGGCCGATTATGAATCCTTTTGATAATTCCCTGCTAAGGAGTTGAGAAACTACTTTGGGCTCTTTTTGAGCCGTTTGCAGATTTTTAGAGACGTGGGAAATTGTGGGGGGAGAAATTACTCCTATTTTGAACCCCTGGGAGAGGCCGGTTAAGAGATGATCGGTAAATACGCGATCAGGGTGGCAGGCTAATTCGAGAGCCAGGGCTGGGATGTCGATGGGGGTGGATGGAAGGGATTCTATGATTTTTAGCCCAACTTTTCTTTTTTGGGGAACTGCCTTGGGGGCGGATCCTGCGGGGGCAGACAGAGCGGGGGTGCGCTTCCCTGCAGGCGCTGCAGACGTGCAGAAAAATGCAATTAGGATAGGTGCAAACTCCCTCATTAAAATTATTGCAAATAGCCATGTTGTTATGCATAACAACCTTGTGCCCCTGGCCGTCTGATTGAGATGGCAGGAAGGTTCCCTGCTGGAGGAGGGGGGGTGGACCGGCCGAAAACGGGGTGTTGCTCCCGGAAGCCTGGAAGGCAGCCTTAGGGCATGGGGGAGCCGTGTGGCCTACTTCGCCGCAGGAAAAACAGGTGATCGCCTGATGACCGCCCGTGACCAGTACCAATAGCTCGCTATCCAATACGGACCAGTCTAGACGGGTGTTGGAACGAGTTATGTACAGCGCTGCTTTGTGGTACTGGTAGAATATGCTTTTCCCGTACCTAAGGTGGAGGTCTCCCACCAGTGCCATGTACTCATCTAACTTGGCGTGACGGCTGGGATACACTGAGCATATAATGTCGCGGAGAACCCTGAACGCAACGAAGAATTCGGTTGGTGATAGCTCTCTGGCGAGACGGGGGTCGGAAGTGTAACCCAGGGTTAAATTAGGGGTTAGCTATAGTTTTTTACATTTTATTTTAAGTAAAAGCTAATTTTTCAAGCTCTTTTATTTTATTATGAACCACCATGTGACTGTCAACCTACCTACTGCAATACCATATACCTACCTGTTTACTTACCATACCAGTTGACCTGCCAAATGCTTACCTGTTGTGTACCTGTTTGTATGTATGTATGTATGTATGTATGTGTGTTGTTTTATTTATTTTATTACTTACCTGCTATATTTACCTGCTGTGTGATTATTGTATTTTTATTTTATTGAATTGAACGTTGAAGTGAATTTTTAGCCATTGGGTGGCTACGCCACCATTTTCCACCACTGTGGACTACCAAAAGTGGGACAGTACACCCAAGGACTGCCAAAGGGTTTGCCAATGTACCTTGCTAGCCAGCCTGGTTGGAAGGCATGTCAAGACATGTCACCAGGAGTTCATTAATGCAGTTCTCACGGAGCGGGACTGTGATTGGAGGGATGTGGCCGCAAAGGTGGGCACAACAGAGACTGCGGTAAAACGGGCATAGGGGATTGGTGGAGTGGCGCAGGGAGAGGGCGGAGCTACGGAGTTTCGGGAGAGGAGAAAGTTTTGGAGTCAGTCTGATCTGGGAGTGAAAGGAGAGACATTGCGTGAATTTACTGCAGAAGTTTAGAGAAGTATTAGTTAGCTGGCGTTGCTCCTGCCTAGCGTGTGGAAGTTTGGCACTGGTAGGTGGTATGGAGGTGGCCTCAAGCTACTAAGGACTTTTAAGAACTTTGCTGGAAGAAGAGCGGTCTGTCCACCGTTCACGGATAGTGAAGAGCGGAGCCGTTCTCCACTGATTAGCTCAGTCAGTGGGTATGTCGTGTTAACTGGCTCTCGCCAGATCAGTGAGTCCACATTAGTTAACCGGCACGAGAGACCAGCGTCAGCACTGTGTTTGACAGAAGCGCAGAGTAAAGCGGACACCGGTGGATTTCTCCCGTTTCTCAGCCCAGCTCCACAGAAGGACTGCGCCCGATATCCACATCTCTCTCTCTGGCCACGGGAGTTTCACTCACCTGTCCCCCGTCTGATTCATTTGCCCGCAGCCCGCCACCACCTGTTCAGGTACAGTCCGTGTGTATTTTTTTGGCTCTGAAAAGAGTGAAGAGGCTATTCTGCCAGCCACAAGGAACTCACACCAAAAGCGCAGTACTGCAACGGGGTGGGATAAGTAATTTTGTGTGCTTTGCGGGGACTGTGTATATTGGCCAGTTGCAGCTAAGTGTGTGTGTGTGTGCGTGGTGTATGCAAGGTGGGCCCACATAATTGTTTATTTTACAACTGGTGTTATTGATAGTCATTATAAGTAATCAAACATTACAGTACATGCTGTTTGATGATTTATTTTGTTTATTGCATTTTCCATTGCATATTTCTTTTAGTATTGACATTTCATCTGTGAGGTGATTTTGTAATATTGAAGGCCTGATTTCTGAAAGCAGGACAGTAAATTCACAGGTACCAATACACCTTACAGTACAGGACTGGTGTATTGTTTATTTGTTTATTACCATTTCTGAGGGTATTCATAGCTGTGAATAGCATTTCTTTTGTGGAGTGTTTCATTTCATTGTTGCTTACATCCTGAAAGAAAAAAGAAACAAAGTATTATTATCACTGTTATTATTTGTTAGGCAATTGTATAATTAAATTCTGGTTTTATATTTTTCTATACTTACCTGGTAGCGTGATAGTATTACTTTTCAGTGTATTTCACTTACCTGAGGGTATTTCCTATAAGAGAAAGGGGGAGAAATATAATTAGTATCTATAGTTATTAGGGATTAGAAACACATTGAGGATACATTATACATTAGTCTATAGGATAAGGTATATTAATGGGGCATTGTTTAGTAAGTATTTAGAGTACAGTAGAGGTAATTATAATTTAAAGGGCACTTACCTTGAATTTACAGGTCCCCTCCACTGTCATTATTAAAGGGGCATTTCTAATACAAAGATAAATCAAACAAAAAAACCTAAAGGGAAAAAGTCCTATATAGACTCATAGGCAAAGAACTCGGGAAGCACTAAACCTATTAGCTCATAGGGGTACACAAGTGCTACAGAAGATTTCAGGACGGCCGATATATCTTGGCCGCCCATTATCTTCTTGCTGCACTCAGCAGACGGCAGGATAATACTGACTAGGTTAATATCTCTGCCTTGAAGGATCATGGACCGAAGCCTGGGTGATACGTTTGCTGAGAGTGGGATATAAGGCCTCCCGTATGCGGGGGAGGGGATAGCTGAGGTGAGGGTATTCATCGGGGGGATGTGGGAGGGGAGGGAACTCGGCGCACACACCTGGATTTTGAAGCGGGGCTGGCTGGGCTGATATCACCGGAAGAGATGCCGGCTGAAAAGGGGGATACAAGCCTGAAACCTGGGGCGGTGCTGATTGGGCTGCTGCTGTGGGGAGCGTGGGGCTCCTGAGTGTCCTCAGCCGGGCATCGATGAGGGACCCGACCAGTGATGAAATCGTTGCGATCAGGGGATCTTGGAGGCCTGGAGGGGCTGGAAGCCTCGTAGCGTCCGCCGAGGACCCGGCGGTTTTGGTGCGTTTCGCTGGGCCTTTTTTGGAGGTGGACTTCTTGGCTCTTTTGCCGCGGCCACGGCCTCCGGAGTGCTGCGCGGACTGAGATCCGGGCGAGACGACTTGGACCTCCGTGGCGCTGGATCTCCTTTTGCGGCTGCGGCCCTTGGTGAGAGGAGCGTCCCTTGTGACGCCCGAAGATGAAGCCTGGGGATTGGAGATTTGCCCGGGGCTGGCCAGGGCGTTGATCGTGCTCTGGAGGAGGGCGTCCACGGCGGAGTTGACCCTCTGCTGCTCGTCTTCAGACTCAGACATGATGATTGACTGAATGAAGCTTTTTGCTCTGGAGATGCTGGATGAATGCGTGATGCTGACACAAGGTGAGTGATGACTGCACAAGTGTGATTTAAGCTGTGGTGATGGGGGCTTTATATAGTACCAGGAGAAGGGCATTTATGATGTCATAACTGATGTCATAACTGATGTCATTTGGGAGAAGGGCATTTATGATGTCATAACTGATGTCATTTGGGCAACTGACGTCACACTGCAAAGGTGACGTCATAGAGAATGTGACGTCGGAGATGGTGACATCATTTAGTGACGTCATTTGGGCTGGGGGGTATGACAGCATGGGGTGCTCTATCAATGCCTTATTTGGTCTTCCATGATTGAAATTCAGTCTAAGACTACACTAAATGATGCCATGAGTTTTTGTTTTCAGATCAAACACCACAGCAAATTCTTGCAATTCAATAAAGATATATTGCATAATTACATATGACTAACCTAGCATGATCCCGGACCACAATCCTGCATAGGGAAGAAGGTTCTTTGTAATGTGAGCCACAAGGCCTTAACAGAGGTAGAGGTTGGGCTCACCATCCCTGTCCAGTGGTGCTTTGGAAACCACTTCCTGGTAATGTTTCCCAAAGTTATTGTTTCCTTGGATTTCCTAAAGTTATTTGAAAAAGTGAGATTAGTGGTGTGTTTTTTGGGACAGTCTTCTGGCACAAATCTATAGACCTCACCGACCACAATATGCACCTTCATAATAAAAAAGTTAAGTGGATAACTAAATTGAAAACCATATAAGATATTTCCAATTTGATTTTTTGACCCTTGATCTTTTGTCCTAGTAGGGCTGTCACTTTTTAATCGAATTTCGAACATAGCTTATAATCAGGGCTGAAAAGTTTGTATTCGAATTATTATTACATTTCGAAATGTAGATAAAATGTATGTCTTTAAGCACATTAGACCAATTAAAGTAGTTGGAGTTCACATTGTATTCAAACAGAGGGCGCTTCTATCAAATTTGACCTGCAGCCTCTCAGGCAAAGCAGTAATGCAGGTAAATTGTTAATTTGTGTGCAGAGATGGACAATACTGAGGCGAGCATGAGGAGAGCCATCCTGAGGGGACAGTCACAACGCCAAAGCACATGAGAAGCAGCGTGTGGAAGTACTTTGACTTTTACACAGCAAAGTCACGGATAAAGATACGGCGGTTTGTGGACTTTGCAAAAAGCAGCTATCCTACCGTTCAACGACAACAAATCTGCGGGCTCACCACCTAGCTTAATATCCCTCCGAGGCAGCCGAAGCAGAGGCACCACAGTCGAGCAAAGCAACGCGGGTTCGATTTAGTTTGACGAATGTAATTTCTTTTTAAATTCGTTCGAAGTAGATTTTTTTTTAAGTGACAGCCCGATGTCCTAGTAACAGAAATAATATCAGAGGGTTGACACAGATACAATCCTTTAGCACCAATGTCCTGTCAAATCTGTACCTCGATTTACATCCTTGTTTGTATTTTTTATCTTTTGTTAATTGCTTTTGATAAAAGACTGACACATTGAATAATGTATATGTTTACAGATACAAGTAGAATTGCCAGTTACCTTTAGGTCATCAGCATTCATTTTTTCCTCAGGTGTGTCTTCAAATTTGAAGGCTTTGTTCTGCATCCAACACTGCAGGTTGTTAAAGTGCTTCTCAACACTGGCCCCACTGTATGGACTTGAAAACACAACAGCAGCACTCTGGACCATATTGTCTAGGTCTTCCAAAGTGCTCGCTGTTGTGAGGAGACCAATGACATGCATGGCCAGATGGTAGTGTTGTGGTGCACTGCGGGATATAAAAACAATTAATTACTTTCAAAATTAAATATAAAAACATGTACATCTAAAATGAATGCATAAGAATATACTATATTACTATAATTACTATATTATACTTTGTGTGTAAACATAAGCCTGTGTGCGTTTTTCATAAGCCATACAGGTCGAGTGGACATCAGAGTTGAGCAGTAAGTAATTTGATGTATGCGTCAAAAAAATAAATTACTACATAGATGTAATTGTAATCCATCACAGTTACTGCGGAAATATGTGATTAAATTAGTTACTAATCAAAATGATGATTAACAGGCATTTACATCCAAAAATGTCATTTTCATAAACATTGTTTAGATGTAGAATATAACATGAATTCTCTTCCTTTGAAAAATAATAGCTAATAGCCTTCTTTTGGCGTATTCCATGACAATGTCGGTCAAACAACACATTGGAACCTAATTGAGTGCAACATCATCAAGGGTAGGATGGTTTGTCTCTCCATCTATACAGGCCCGTTTTAAAACATTTTGTAGCATTCCTGGTATTTATGGAATCATGAGGCTTCTTGTTGGTACAGGGTTCTTTATTCACAGTTAGTTATCTTACAACTCTTGGCGGTTGCTACGCCCATAGCTAGCTAGCTGCTTTCTCCTTAGGCTGTTCATGGAGACTGCCTTCACGCATGCTCTCTCTGACAGGAAGTCTCCCCATGCATAGTGTTCCCCCCAGGAACACTCCCACACATCAGTTCCTAGCTGCAATCGAGACACTCCCATTGCACACCAAAACCCCGGATCGCTACATACTCCCCGCCCACAATAAGGCCAGCTCCCACGCTGGCACCACAACTCATACCCTCCTGTACCAAAACACACCCACATGGGCGACTTTATTAAAACCTGACAGCTCCTCGCTAAAATCATGAACATTAAAACGATTATAAAAAGTGTTCAGTTCGTTGGAAAGGACAAGGTCAGGTTTGCCGTTGTAGGCAATTGGAGCTTTCTTGGACTGCATCCATCATGGACTTTACACCCTCCGAAGCAGGGCGTGAGTTACCAGCACTAAACATGTTCTGTACTTTGTCCTTGTATTTACATTTAGCAAGCTTAAGTTATTTTTTAGCTTGTTTTTGTAATTCCCTGTAGCGTGTCATATCTCATTGCATAAAACTGATATTACGCTGGTTGATTGTGGTTTTGACAGATTTGGAAAAATAGAAATTGATTTGCGGGGGATGACCAAGTCCTCACAAAAAGTGACGTATGCAGACACAGTTTTAAAATAGGTCATTTTTAAATAGGTCCCAGTCTGTGCAGCTGTAACAGGCCTGGAGACATTGACATTGATGACTCCTCCGACCAAACCGGAACTAAACGTTGTTCCGCCTTGTTTCTCTTCAGGACCGGTTTGTAGGAGGGAACCAAATAAAGGGAGTTGTGATCCAACATGTCGAGTGGAGTTCTGCTGAGGGATTTATAAGCTTCTTTGACGGAACCATAACAAAGATCCAGACATTTCGTAAGTCGTGTCGGGCAAGTGACATACTGATAAAAGTTACACAAAGACTTCCCAGGTTTACAATGGTCATGGTCACCCATGACCAGGTTAGGTGCGTCCGGCGAAATCCCTTGAAGCCGCTGCACTGTTTTAACCATGGCTCGAGTTGCTACATCAACATTAGCCTTCGGGTGAATGTATACAAGCGTGTCAGATAATTGTGGAAATTCCCTTGGTAAATAAAAGGGTCGTAGGGATACGGACAGGAGTTCAATGTCAGGAGTACACAGGGTCTCCCTGACGACCACCATATTACACCAGGCTTTATTGACATAAAGACATAGACCTCCACCGAGTGATTTGCCGGTCACTGTGGGGTCTCTGTCAAGGTGGATGGGTTCACCGAAGCCGTCTATCTCCAGATCGGAAAGTGAGTCATGTTCTTTGAGCCATGTCTCGGTTAGAACAAGAAGACAGGCGTTTCTGTACTCCGGCAGAAACTTTACATTAGCCTGGAGCTCGTCGACTTTGTTGCGAAGTGACTGAACAAGCAAGAATGATTGTGAGAAGGGGGATCCGACAGTGGCCCTGTCTCTTCAGCCTCTGGCGCACGCCGCCACGTCTTCCCCTTTTCCTCAACCCCGTCGGCCAGGATGTCCAGCTCCTGTTCGCAGCGGAAGGGCCTGCCGCCAACCGGGCGATCTCTGCTGGAAGAGGCGCCTAGGGCTCCACGAGGCCCGCATCGGAGTTGCGCAAAAGCAGGAGGAACTCACGGCTATACTGGAGAGGCTCCCGGTGCCCACAAAGTCCGCTCAGAAATTGGCATAAAACCATCAAAAGGAGGGAAAAGCCTGTAAACTTAGGTGAGTCATTGCTGCAAGTGTCACACACAGATCAGTTGAATATAAGGATTAGTAGGGACGGGGACGGTTAAACAGGTTAAAAACCACAACGCTCTCACTCACACTGCACAACTACTGCTGCCTGTCGCCATTACCAGCGCCAGAGAGGAATCTGACGCTGGTGAGGAATCTGACGCTGGTGAGCACTGTGGTTGTGTTCCCCCCCCATATCTTCAGTGCCTACTGCCCAGGTGGGTTATCTCGTCGTAAGGGCCTTTTTCTCTGTGTGGAGTTTGCATGTTCTCCCCGTACCCCCCAGTGGGTTCCTCCGTATATAACCCCCCCACTAAAAACATGCAGAAGATCAGATCGTCATCGTCATCCGACCAGTGACGACAACATCCAAAGTTGGTCCCTGGGCGCTGTACGAGAAAGCGACCACTGCTCCTGGCCTGCCCCTCGGAGGAAAGGACATGCCTGGATGGGTTAAATGCAGAGGACACTTTTCACCGGCCACCGTCAGCATGAGTGTGTTGTGGCCGCATGCATGTATTGTGGTGTTCGTGTGACAATAAAAGACAGGCTTGTCCGTTACGAGAGTTTTTAAAGTTTGAGCTCCGCGGCTGTCAGTTCCTTATCCCGTTTTTCTTCTCAATTTATTTTTCCTCTGCTGCATCCATCGCTACATCCCATGCTTCAAAATATTTGTACTGTCCAAATATATTGAAATTAATCTTAAAATCTTACATTGTTGCTGTATTTTTCTTCATGGACATTTGTTTCTCAAGCTAACTCAGCAGTTAAGGCTTTGACAGCTGTGCGCGTGCTGTTTGTTTAGAGTAGGCTACGTTAATTAAACAGCTGTGCAGGTTGGGCAGCTTATGAATTTACATGTGATTAGACTTATACAGTTTTAATGCACATCTGCTGGCCAATCAGAAACGGGTATTCACCCAGACCATGGTATAACTGTAAGGCTGACGTTTTGGACCCAGATGCAGAGATGACAGACACAAAAGTATTTTACTGACTTTCAAAACGTTTGCAAAAGCAATGCACAGACCGAGAGGTCAAAACGGAGAGCCTGGCCAAAAACAGGTCGGACACCCGACAATAACTAAAAGTCTTTAGAATAACCGAAAACAAGGAAGTGGTCCAGGCATCCTCCGGTAGAGCAATAGAACGTCCTTCGCAGGAGATAGGGCAGGCCAGGAGATCCTCTGGCAGAGAGCATCCAGAGAGACAGGGGCTCAGGAAGACAGCGGGTTCAGGAAGCAACAGCACAGCTCAGTTCGACCATAGGATTGTGTTAAGATCAGCACAGCTCTCTGAAAGGACAAGTGGTTAAATAGGCCGTCAGACAGGTGCAGGGCATTACTGGGAAATTGATGGAAAATTACAGCTGCTCTATTGGCTGTGGCGCTGCCTCCTTTTATTGTAGCGCGAAAGTGGGTTAACTTCGCGGGAAGGCTTTTCAGCACCATGGACAGCAACGGGGCAGCCTCCGTGCTGTTTGAGCGGCCGACCAGGCAGTCAGAAGGGACCACAGCATTAGGCTATGTTCCCGCGGGCGTGTCAATAACATAAATTATAAAACGGTTGTCTCGGGACAAATTAAAATAATCTTGAATCTTGAATCTTGAATCAAATCGAGCAATCTGATTGACTCACAGCTGTGGTATAATGAGCATAAACCACAGTCAATATATTAAGACATTTAAATAATGATAATAATAATAATACTTTTCATATTGCCATACTTGGTAACCTTGGAGCCTCGCCACTTTGGAGAAAATAAAGCTAGCTTGCGTCCAAGCCTTGCAAACAGGAACTCCGCAATACAATACCCAGAGTGCCTTGCGCTCGTGTTGACTGTTGCCTCCTGTTAGTGACATAATTATATGACAACTACTAGGCACCGAAATGGAAACATTCAAGGTTAACTTTGACCTCTGGGGTGGCTTATCTATGGATGAGTGGATTAAGCAGTGCCAACCGGACACATTATCTCCAGAAAAGAAGCCTGTTAACGTTAAACGACATGCAGAGGTACGTAAAGAGGAGGTTGACCAGCTAGAAAAAGACCATAATGAACACAACACCGTCAAGCAAACAAAACGGCCAGTGAAAAGCTTTGAAGACGGGTGCAAGGATAAAGGTGTGGTTATCGACTTTCAGACCTCGTCAAAAGAGCAAGTCAATGGCGTTTTACGAGATTTCTATGCCACTGTCAGAAACAGTAAAGGCGAATGGTATGGACTGAGCAGCTATATAGGCCTCCATGCAGGTCTCAACCGATACATTAACGACCCACCGCTCGGCCTCTCCTGATGTCTCCTCAAAGACAATAGCCTCTATCTTCCGACAGGCGCTATCCCTAAATAGCGATTTGCGCACTGTTGCGCGTGCCTTAAGACACAGAAGATAGCATTCCGCCTTGCGCTGCCCGCCAGGTGTTCTGCCGAGTTTTGCTCCCCCGCCGAACAGCAAAAAAAACATCCCCACCTCACGGGAGCTACTTGTAATGATTTATACAGAAATGTAACTGTTTATATAACTGTTTATATGTATTATATGATATAATTGTCTGGTAGACGTGACCTCCCTGATTTCTAAGTTAAAACAGCCCCGAAATATGTTGGGGATGCAATTCTCGGGCACCTGTCGCAAGCGCAAATTAGAGCCGTGACAATTCTGCCAAAAATCATCTGCGCCCCAAAATGCCTGCGCAAACGGAATTTGGGCTAACTACCAGTCACAGGCGTGGCCAGGCAAGGCTGGGCATTACGTCAAAACCAATCAGATTCCCGTCTCGCAATGGTTGTTTGCGCGAGGTTGCCTCGCCGAGGCATGCAATATGCTGTAATTCTCTCCATGCGTAATAGAGTGTACTCACTCATGTGAGGACAGAGAGAGATTATTGAAAGATCGTCTGTGGTTCCAATGACCCTTCGGGTTATGAAGGTAAATAGCCTATGTCCATTGTCCCACAAGTGTTCTCAATTCATTTCCCTCTTTGCGATGTGATAAAATTTCTCAGTGAGTTATAGTTGATTGCCTCACTGAATTATCTACTAATACCCAATTTTAGCATCATAATTTGATGTCTTGGTGTGGCAAGGCTGTGCGTAATGACATATCCAAAAGGAATTCCACTTTCCACTCCGCAAATACCTCTCTGCGCTGGCAGCGCAGCCTCCGTCTCCGTGCAGAGCGTCCAGTGCAGAGAGGTATTTGCACGTAAGAGGTCCTTTTCAAAGCTCTTAGCGCAAAGTAATTGCGCGCTGCTGACGATAGGGTAACGCCATCTATCCCAGCTTTTAGCGCTGAAACGCCTGCTTTGGCATGGGGCAGCCAATGCCCAGTACAATTATCACAGGCATGCGCTTGTGTCCGCCCCCAATTTGCATTGCGCACGGCCTTAAACGAGCGCAAATGCAAAATTAGCGCTTTTGGGAAGATAGAGCCAACTGAGTTTAGAACATGCAACAATGTATTCACGGGCATTGTGAAAACGCACGTCAATATCAGAAGATGATTTCAAAGCTATCAAGAAAGCACTGGATCCCAACACACCGGAGGGACTAGTAAACAAAGTATGGTTTGACGTTCAACTTCACTTTGGGTGCAGGGGAAATGAGGGCAACAGGCAGCTCAAACCCACGTCATTCACCACCAAAAGAGATGAAAATGGACTAAAGTATGCAACACTGACCTTCAATGAACACAATGAATCACAATGACCCACAGGCGAAGAATGAAGAAAGCACAAGAGGATTCATGTTTGAACAGCTTGGAGATCCTCTCTGCCCTGTTTCGTCTTCAGAGAAATGTCTCTCCTACTTGCCCTCAGACGCACCAGCCTTTTATCTTCACCCAAGAAGAAACGTTAGCATCGGCATCGACAAGTTTGGTAAGTAAATCAGGCATAGTGCATATTAAGGTGATTGCTAGATTAGGATAGCTACTAAAAATCTAATTTGCTGTGTTGCAGGTATACGCGAGAGCCAATGGGCATAAATCACCTCGCCACAATGTTGACCAGATTATGCCACCAAGCAGGAAAGCAGCAGAGATACACTAACCACTGCCTCCGCAGTACCATGGTTCAGAAACTGTCAGATGCAGGTCTTGCAACCAGAGAGATTATGGCCATAAGTGGACACAAATGCGAAACGTCTCTTCAAAGCTATTGGCAACCGAAACTCGGGGACCGCAGAAAGTGCAGCAACATCCTCGCCTCGTCAAGCAACACACCTTCGCCTGACAAAAAATGCAAGCCTAGTACAAGCAGTTATCCCAGTAATGATGCGGTCCCAGCGCGTCGCCTCGGCTGGTGCCTCGCAGCTGACTTACAACTGGTGCGGACCAGAGGAATGTGATTTCTGCCCAGTACTTTAAATGTCAAAGTGAAGAAATTCAATAAAGTGCGGGTAAACGGCCAGAGTAACTATCACTCTCTTAACTCATTGAGTGCCATGGACGAACATGTTCGTCAATTGGTTTAGTAACGTAGAGTGCCAAGGACGAACATGTTCGTCAATTGCGTTTTTTGACGGTGGGACGTTGATCAAAGCCTTCTGTATCTCCTGTACAAATATTGTAGCTATTGGGTGTGTATAACCTATTTTACAGACCCATAGGTGGCGACAGTGCTCTCCAGATTACAGAAAGGTCCGGAAAACTACAGCAAAAAGCCGTGATCAAAGAGAAGCCGATGCATGCTGCAGCCAGAGCCATATAGATTGCTCTGTCTGCAGCTGAAGTCGGGCTGCGAACATCAGTCAATCCGCGCACACAACTGAGCTCCTCTGCCTCTGTCTGTCTGTCTGCATATAGTTTCTCCACACGATTACCCGCCAGAAAGGCAGCACCCGAAGCCGAAGGGCCAAACCTATCCCTGCAGTCCCGTTTGGCATTTCCTTGTCGCGCTGGGAGACGGCCGGGAGCCGCCCGGCGCAAAAACGGAGGCTCCGAAAATAGACTGGGTGCATGTGGGGAGGAGTTTGCAGCTGAGGCGGGGAGAGGGGGGAGAGGAGGGGGGGGCACGCAGGCTCCACAGAACTACACCACGTCACTACATCAGAAAATATTAGCTAGCGTCAGTGAATGTGATTGAAATGCTGCATTTCACAAAAGGCTGAATATCTCAGCTTATAATTTGAAAACTGTCTTTTTGCTCAAAACAGCCTATCTTCTCCGGCTCATAACTAAAGAACGGAAAATGGGATCAATAAACTTTTTTTTGCAGATGATAGAAGAGAGTCTCCTCGTTCTTTGTGCGTGTTCGGTGTTTACATAGTAATATCACACAATATTCTGTGGGCCTTGAGAAATCACTGAAAACGCTCTGAAACTCTGGCACTGGGAGCTTCCGTTCTCCAAAAGTGGCTGGCACTCAATGAGTTAAGGTAGCGAAATGCCTCATCATCTAATTAGTGACGCACATGAATGGATGAACGAGATTCCCACTGTCCCTACCTACTAGCCAGCGAAACCACAGCCAAGGGAAGGGGCTTGGCAGAATCAGCGGGGACAGAAGACCCTGTTGAGTTTGACTCTAGTCTGGCACTGTGAAGAGACATGAGAGGTGTAGAATAAGCGGGAGGCTTCGGCCGCCGGTGAAATACCACTACTCCTATCGTGCCCTGGAAAGCGTTGCGGTTCCGGCGGCGTCTGGTGAGCTTTCGCTGGCCCTTGAAAATCCAGGGAAGAAGGTGTAAATCTCGCGCCAGGCCGTACCCATATCTGCAGCAGGTCTCCAAGGTGAACAGCCTCTGGCATGTTAGACGAAGGTGGGTAAGGGAAGTCGGCAAATCAGATCCGTAACTTCGGGATAAGGATTGGCTCTAAGGGCTGGGTCGGTCGGGCTGGGGTGCGAAGCGGGGCTGGGCTCAATCTTTTCGGCCGGATTGTCGTGGAGCTCAACCCCAGCACAAAGTAGGAACAGGATACGCCGTGGAATGTGAAGGAGGAGATGTGCACGAACAAGAGTGTTGTTCATTCCTGGCCTGTGCAGGACCCTGATGCCCTTGCCTGAGGAAAAGAAGCCCTGATCTGGGGTTGACAAGAGGGCTGGGATACTCTGCGACATCGACTCCTTGGCACGACGCGTGCTACGAACAATTAGAAATTCAAGCCCCAGAAGGGAAGAGAGTATCCCTTCGACTGAACCGCCCGAGGACCGACCCAAACGGGCAGATCCCGATCTCCGATGGGAGGAACTGATGATGACGAACCCCCAGGACTGACCTAGAAACTAGCCTTCTGAGACAGAGGACCAGGGAATAGAGCCCCGACGGAAAGGGAAGGGGCCTAAGAGTGGTGCATGAGGCAGTCGATGGGGACATCCGCCCAACAAAATGTCCCATGGAGAGGACCAGGTAGTAGGGCCTCGAAGGACGAGTGGAAGAGGCCTAAGAGTGGTGCATGAGGCGGTCGATGTGGACATCCGCCCAACAAAATGTCACACGTAGGGGACCAGGGGGTAGGACCTCGAAGGACGAGTGGAAGAGGCCTAAGAGTGGTGCATGAGGCGGTCGAGATGGACACCCGCCTAACAAAGTGTCATTCAGAACGACCAGAGAGGCCAAGAGCGCACTGAGTGAGTGTGCTCAACAGCCTCTCTGGTATTGTGCAGTTCCGGGGGAAGTGCAAAGTAGTGTCTGCCCGTAATCAGAAACCGGGTTCTCGACGACTCAGAGCTCCAGGCGGGAGACACGGGGCTAAAGCCCGATGAGAGGCCGTAACACTCTCCGACAAACAGTAGCCCAGGAAAGAACCAGAAGGGTCAAACTGACCGATTGGCAAACAGACACCCACCATTGGAGGGCCACTACCGGCTGGCGTAAGTCAGTGTTCGGGTAGCTGGTTCCTTCAGGCTGTGGGTCTGCTTCTGACGACAAGTACTCGAGCAAGGCTAAGATACTCTCCGGAGTGGGGCGATCTAGGACAGAATCAGAGGGATCCGACTGAGCGAATGGCGGCCAGAACCTGTCAGTGGAAGACGACTGAAAGCTGACCCAGGCTGGTCGGTCTCCAATGACACTGAACTCGAGCGTAACCGAGGTTCCCCCCGGCAGCTGAGACCTTCAGGAGCAGCCCACCTGACCGATGAAGGATCCCTTGCAGACAATACAAACAGTACAACCTAAAGCGTTCTGACTCTTGCTTTGAATAAAACGCTACAACATCAGTCAGGTGTAAAAGGCTGTTGATTGAGTGACTGTTTCTCGCTTCGCAAATCTAACGCACCCATGCTTTGGCTAACCCACCCTGCATGCTTGCTTGCTTGCCCCGCAGATTAAAAAATGCCACCATTCCGACGAGGGAGTACGCTCATGACGGGCCCGACCTCAAGAGGTCGTCGCCCAGGAGGAGCAGTGGCGGGCGAGAGAGTCCCCGCCAAACTAACGGAAGAGTCCAAGGCGAGAGTAGCAAAGGCCATCGACCTGCTAACCAGCTTTGGCAAAGGGAGGTGCAGAGTGGTGAAAGAAAAGGACCTTCCTCTGGTTGCCGTTAAAGGCCGCTTCCACATGATCCTTGTGGTAGAGCATGCGGCAATCATCATAAGGATGATCCCAGTTGACACCACAAAAAACTGGAACATCAGGGGGGCCGTCACGGGGGCCAAGACGTCCATGAAAAGATTTTCCGATGAGCTGGTAGTGGCTGGGGCCTTCTCCCCCTTCCAGCAGATGGTGCCACTGCCCCTAGTCATCTGTAAGGGAAGAGCCTGCCGGGGGCTAGAGGAGTTATGGGAATGGTTCGAGGGGGATGAGGAGGCGAAGAGGGTGGTGAGGGAGGGGTTCAATGACCTGTGATTGAGTTATGTGGTACAATGCCTGCTAATAGTTGCATGAGAGGCTGTTGCAATGTTGATGTGTGAAATGTTATGTTCTGCCAAAAAAAGTTAAATGTAAATCGGTTTATTGTGAAAATAAAATGTTTAGATAGGAGGAGGCAGGATAGAGGACCAGGGACATTTAGAAAGGGGAATCCAAAGTAAGGACGGTCGTCACAGGGACGGAGGGGAGGGCTTGGCGGCTGGGACACAACCAGAGGCAAATAATAGTAAAAAGACAATAAAAACTACCACACTAACCTTGGCGCCAGTGTCTCACTATAATAAAAACCTTTGACAAGATTTATGTGTGGACCTCTTTGTTCTCAAACTAAGCGCGCGGAAACTAACTGCCGGTAGGGCAATCCCAGCATGGCAACTCACCCCACTAACCCCCAGCTTTCCCCCTTAAATCCCTAGTCCTACGCGAGAAAACGATGGGTGGAGGAAAGAAGAGTCGGAGTGAGAGGAGGAGGGCGGATGCCAGAGGGAGAAGAAAGGCCATTCCCTAGAGGGAACACCTGAGGCTAATGAGGATTGAGGCGGTCTTCATCAACGCGGCCCTCAGACAGGGATGCCGCTTCTTAGTCAAAGATCCCACCCTAATGTGTGGAGACGGGATCAGGAGGTCGGTCCCCCTGTGGATCATGAGTGGATCGACAGCCATCCTGATCTCATGGATGCCAGAGTGCGAGAGGCTGGAACTCTCGGAGAGGCAGCGGGAAGTGAGTGGGGAAGTGGAGCCCTTCGCAGAAGAGCTGCTTGCCTGGGAATCCCCTTACCTCACAAAGGTGATGCACCTTGCGGTCCCGGTACCCAGGGAGGACATGACATCAGTGATGGCCTGCCTCCACCACTTCCTAGAGAGCCTGGGGGTTGAAGAAGAGAGGATCAACAAGGAGGCAGATGCGGCCTGGGTGCTAGGTGATGCGCATGGCTTGGCGGAGGCAGAGAGAGCCTGGGTGCAGGACGGCGACCCAGAGAGAGTGGCGGGCCCAAGGGTCTTAAGTGTGATCCTGGAGGGGAACACGTGCCCAGCCTGTTAAACACTGCCCACTAGGTGTTAACGTTCTATACCTTGTTAACTCATTCTCTGCCAAAGACGTACTCGGACGTACTTTTTACAATGGCGTTCTGTGCCAAGGACGTACTCGGACGTACTTTCATGTTTTGCTTGTTTACATTAGATCAGACCCTTTCCCAGCCTGTGACATTGTTTCAAGTCAAACTGATGAAAGGAAGCGCTAAATCACGTTTAGTATTTATAGTATAGTCACCCATTTAGCAGTAAACAGAGTCTGTTAGTGAGTGACGATCATGACCATTTGTGCATTGAGCAGCATTTGCGGCCATTGAGCAGCTGCCTGTGATTCCTGTGTGCGTGTGTGTGAGACTCGAGAGAGAGAGAGAGAGAGAGAGAGAGAGAGAGAGAGAGAGAGAGAGAGAGAGAGAGAGAGCGAGCGAGCGAGCATAAGGGTTAATTTGGTCCGTCCAGTCTTCCTGGTAAAGTTCCAGGAAGTAAAAGTCAGTAAAAAAATTTTTTTTTTTTTTGGGGAAAACAAATACTGTATATGTCTGATGTGTCACTGAGGCAAAAAATAAAAGGCTCAAAACAGAGTTCTGCTTGAAACGGTGTCGTTCACTAAAAACCTCTTTTTCTCCTATTTCTGTTACAAAGGAGGGCATTTTCAGTGAAAACAAGCTAACTTCCACTGCTTGTAACTAAACAAGGAAACATGGTCGAGTTTCAGTTTTTTACAAGGGGTAAGAAGAGAGTCTCTGCTTTATTGTGAGATATGTTGTGTAATTTTATTCCTAGCACAGAATATTCTGTGGGTCCTGGAAGATCAGGAAATATGCTCAAAATCCTGGCACTGGGAGCACACAGACCGAAATGACCCTGGCAGAGAATGAGTTAATTGTTTAAAAAGTGTTTTGTTGAATAAAATATTATTGTATTTTTTTTTCTCCCCCCCCCCAAAACCCGATAAATAAAGAAATGTCAAACTAATAGCGCATCGTCATTCTTCCTCGCAGCTAAATAGGCTACTGTTCTCCTAAAATCTTACTTAGATCCCAGCTAATACCTTCGCCTTTCCCTGTGCTTCACAGAATCGAATATGGGGGAGCACTTAACACATTGAGTGCCAGCGACGCCAAATGGCGTCAGGAGAAATTTACCGTAGGCTGCCAGCGACGCCAAATGGCGTCAATAACTCCAAATTCATATTTTGACGGGGGGATGTCGATCTAAGCCTCTTACATCGCCTCTTACAATATGGGAGCTATTGAATGTGTCTAACCTATTTTACAGAACCCTTAGGTGGCGACAGTGCCCTCCCGATTAGACAAAGGCCAGGAGAAAAGAGAGAAGTCATGAGGAAACGGAATACGGAAATCGCATCGATATGCTTGAAGCATAACGTTAGCTGTGCCTGTGAACAGCAGTCATCTGCTGCCACAATTGAGCCCCATCCGTGTCCGCTGCGATAGTCCATCCATATGATTTAGTTGCCGACACGGCGACACCAGCGTCTTTCTGAAAAGTTACATTATTCTCAGCTGGGAGCCGAGGACACGCTGTAAAAAAGCGGGGGGATGCAGGCAGCGGACTTTTCAGTGCAGATCAAACTCAGAGCAAACCGCAGCAGAGACACTCGACTCCTCCCACCACGGAGGAGGAGGAGGAGGGGGGTGGGGCACGCAGGGCACTACAGCATACAACCATTGACAGTACACACACACCCAGGCAGCAGCAGGCTCGATGTTGGCCTATGTTTACATAAAGTTGTCTTGATTTCCAACTATTTTGAAGGTCCATGTGAAGAAGATAAAACAGTGCAGGACATGTTGTGTTTTGAATATTGTTATTATGTTACACATCAGATGAAAGCTTTCAATGTGTAGTTTCATAAAAAAAAAAAAAAAGTGATATCTTGTTTCCCTATGTAAATAGAGACTTCAATATCCAGCATTACCCCATGAAAGTGAACATTTTGATGTTAGACCAAGCTGTTTACTAATATTTGTAGAAAATAAACAAAACATTCTTTTGACATACTTTTTCCCGCAGGTAAACTAGACATTCTAACCTTTCATTTCAGCTATAGCATTTTGTTCAACTCAAAGCAGAATTCATTCTGTCGCCTTTCTAACATAAAGATGTGATTATCTCAGAAACTAATTTCAGCATGCTCTTTTCGGTCGAAAACACTCTTTTTCAGAGGGGTGTATTTCCAAAATGGAACGGTTTATAAACACATTTTTTTTTTTTTAATGAAACAGAAGGGTTCAAAGTTTCATTGAGGCTATTGGTTGTCCATATAAGAGGAACACAAAAAATGTTATGGCTATATTAAAATGCATTGCGGCCTATGTGGCACAGTACAGCAACCTTTTGCCCAAGGGCCGTGGCACTCAAAGTCTTAAGGGCGATTTACCATGGAAGGTGGTTCTTCAACCACCAGAGGAGACTCCGAGAGATACGGAGAGCGAGACACAACAACGTTGAGGAGGGCATCAGGCAGCTGGCCATCAGCTGTCTAACTAATGAAGGGCTGGCAGAGGGATGGACAGTGGAGGCCAACAGAGCAATGGTGACCTCGAGAGGATTGATGAAGATTGACATCATCCTCACCAGGGGTTCCAAGATGCTGCTAGTCAGCATCGGGACTAGGCCACCTAGAAATGAGAGGGAGATGAACAGTATGAGCAGAGCATTGCGAGAACGCCTCTTGGAGCCAGCAATGAGCCTGAGAAGGAGCTTCCCCCACATCCAAACCTTTAGAACATTTGGGGTTGTCCTAGACACCATAGGGTCGGTGGTACTTCCAGTCACCACAGACCTCCTGGCCTACATAGGGGTGACTGATGAAAGATGGGATGATGCGGTCCGGAGACTCCTCTGGCTAAGGCCACCAATGCTAGGAAGGGTCTAAGGGATCACCATCTCAATGAGAATTGTTAAAGGTTGTTAGAGAAGGGGTGCAAGTTTACCCACAAACTGTTCTTGCTGTTATGCAATCACACCAATAAAACTGTTTGCCAAAAACAAGTAGATGAAATGTGAAATCCTTCCTTGCAATAAAAAGAACTAGTTCACAACTGATATGTCTCTCTACTAAGAACGGCTGGATATAAGGGGCTGTACACTCACAAAGAACAGGGAAGCAAATACAAAATCGACGACTTAGGGGACAATAATAGGCTACTGATGTAAGGGATACAGTTGCTGAGGGACAACCACGGATGTGCGAGGGCCAGTGCTACAGAGTGTTGTTCGAACTTGCCTGGGTAGTGAGAAGGGGCGGAGGACTAGCCCTGCTAAATCTGCCATACAAAGGAGACGGCTAAGTGGAACCGGCAGAAAAGGCAGGTCTGGTCGCTGAACCAAACCACTAGGAGGGCAAAACTCGATGCCTCGTCCATACCAGTTGACCTCCGGGGACACTGGGTGGATGGGGATACTCTGGGGTATTGCCTCGTCCACTCACTCATGCTCAGCCTTAAAAACGATAAGAACAATGACAAAATAGCTCCAGTGATGCCATGCGCGGTGAGGGAAAAGGAGTGGTTAATAATTATCCCTTGTACCCCGCTAACCCGCTAACCCTTAACCGCCTGCTGGTCCGTGTACACCGTCTTTCATATTAATTCTTATTTTTGATAGTCTTAATTAATTATTTTTTTTATTTTTTATTGATTCTTATCCATTGGTAAGTTCATCCCTCATACCTCATATCAACATTTCATGCTTACTGAATTTTAACCCTTCAAATGCCAGTTTACTGTACTTAACTGTACAATCAAATTTACAGTAGAAAAGACAAAATATGATTTTTTTTGCCTTCCCATCAATGCCACCTGGATATCCCCCTGTGGGATTATTTTAGCCTCAGATTTGTGACATTTTTCGCGGAGGAATTATTTTCTTACTTATTTCATCTTTTGAGAATTGCAATCCTTATTATCCATCCATATTTTTTGCCTGTCGCGCATGCGCCAGATATTGATCGATAAACGACGAAACCCGCCGGCTCCGTGACATGGAAGTCCACAGGAAGTATCTGGAAGACGACCCGGATGTTGTTCATGAGCGATCTTTGACATCTGGTGTGGTGACCTGCGCTTCCTCCTCGTTACAACATCATACGGTGCGGAACAGACAGGCAGACATCCGCAGCGGACTCCAGCGACATTAGCCGAGAAAGAGCCTCGTTTCACGGCATTGGCTTTAACTGTGCATCGGTGCTTTGAGCGCACCTCAAACCGGGAGCGATAGAAAGCTCCTACAACTACACAACACAACGATATTAGCGATCTAGAGTCAATTTTCGACGCCGAATCCGGCCATGCTATTGGCAAGTCTCTTCGACGAACGAGCGCGGAGATACGGACGTATTTTCAATGAAGGTAATTTTCAGAAAAACTCATGAAAATGCCAATTTTCGACTGCCAGCTAATTTTCACAAAAAACATGAAATAGCTTGATTCCTCCATCAATCTCGGTCTAAAGGCTTCAAATCAGTAGTTTGCACCGGAAAATCCGGGTTTCAAGGTCATGTGACCATGTTTCCATGACGATCACTGTAGTGTATATTTCATGTAAATCTCCATGTAAGTGGTTGCTGTGCCTAGTCTGCCTACACAGAAAATAGGGGGGGGGGGGCAAACACAATAGAAACTACAAATTTGATGTCTTGAGTCGAACTGAGAGATCAGAAAAATAATTATTTTTGGGGAAAGTGGCTGGGAGTCGAATTTTTTGTTTTGTTTTTTTGCAAAATTAACATTGAAATCAATGGGAAAACTATGCAATGAATTTTGAAGCCTTGTAACTCAACCAAATGTTCAATCAACCCCAAGGTTAGATATTAAGGTCAAATTTCAAGGTATTTGGTCCAGGATGCCCGCTGAAAAAAATGAAATACATCAATTTTGTAAGAATTTCCTGGAGGTCTCAAAAAGGCGGTTTTAATGGAAGTCAATGACCGTGCAGCCGGTCCTTAGTGGACAATTAAGGATTATTTGAGTTTCTGGGTGCCAGGATGATGTTTCTCTAGTTCTGGCAACGTGAATTACCATAATAAACTATAAAAAAAACCTGTGCTTAATTTCAGACCTTTCGCTCCAGGATTTTCCAAATTTAACTTACGCGATTATTGCTTAGGACGGGCTAGCCGGACCAGTAGGAAACTAAGAATGTCCCTAATATGTTAGTGCCAAATGGTCTTATGAACCTATTCTGTGTGTTTCAGGACGGAGGGAACTAATCATATAAAGAGTTACTAAAAAGAAACCCAAACTTCAACCCACTCCCGAACAACATGGCGTCAGCAGGTAGGGCCTGTTTCTCAGAGCCAAGATCTTCAGGCAGTAGGGTCTTCACTTCACCCCTACCCAACCCGGACAACTCTCAATTATGCGGGCATCAATCCCTCTCTACACCGAGAATAAATCGAGGCAGGAGCAGAATACGCCATCCTGGAATACAGGCAGACCACAGCAGCCGGGGCAATCGCCGACGCCAGGACAGGGAAAAAGTTTCTCGACTCTCAAGAGGAGGCTCTTTGTTCCACAAATTAAGTTAAAACCCATCTTCCTAATGGGTTACAAAAGAGAAGTCCTCCCAAAGGCGGGATGCAGGAGGAAGCTCAGGGGACTTGACCAATCGGTCAAAGTAGTTATCAGACTTGCCTTTGAAAAGCACCCATGCATACTGTGCAAGACTTTTCTGGGTACAGCACATAAGGCCTCAGTACATTTTAAAACCAAACACAGGGCATGCAGACACTGCTCAAAACTCAACCCAAGTCTCAGGTCAATTGCATGCCACGCTGCAAAATGCATGGCACCCAAACGGAAAATTAAAGAGGATGGGGCGTTTATCTGCGATACTTGCCAAAGGGGCTTCACCACTAAAGCTGGTCTTACCTTGCACAAGAGAAGGAGTCACCCCTCGTTGGCTGGGGCGCGGACACCAGTAGGGCATGGGAGCCTGGGTACAAATGCCGCTAACCCGCCGAAAGAGGGGGTGTCAGAGACCCTACCCGATTCTATGGTCTGCCCGACCTGTAGTAAAGAGTTTAAATCTAATAGGGGACTATCCCTACACTACTATAAAATCCATCCAACACTGACACTTCCAAAAATAGCGAGGAAAGGGATGCCAACTAAAGCAACAAGGGGCCAATGGACAGACACCGAAACAGACACCCTCAATACAATTATCGACACCATGGGGGGGATTCCGGGACTGTACAAAATGGCGAAAGAAAGCCTACCAAACCGCACCATCGACCAGATAAAGTTCAAAGTCAAGAAACTGAGGAAGGCAAGAAAAGGGGTCGAACCTACCAAGCTGCAGGGTGGGAAGTGGGAGCAATGCCTAGCCGAACTAGGAAAGCCCATG
This sequence comes from Poromitra crassiceps, assembly GCF_964638095.1. NCBI lineage: Eukaryota > Metazoa > Chordata > Actinopteri > Beryciformes > Melamphaidae > Poromitra > Poromitra crassiceps. The sequence continues at coordinate 10,455,028 of NC_139642.1, forward strand.
ACCATCCAACCTCCACCAAATAAGATCAGGGGGCTGCTCAAGAGAGAGCTTAGAAAGATAGAGGGCCAACCAGCCCTCCCACTATCACTGAAAAGCACAGTCAAAGAATTGGGGTATTTCCTAAGGAAGTTATTCAATAAAATGAGTCCACGCTCATCAAGGCCGCCCTCCAAGACTATAGGCTCCAAGGGCAGGAGGGCGAGAATGACCCAGTTTAAGAAGGGTCGTAAGCTCCAGCTCATGTTTAGGACAGACAGGGAGGGCTAAACTCATCTTAGATGGGGAACAAAGAACCGAATGCTCCATTGAACCAGCCATAATAGAAAATACTTTTGGGGCAAAATGGGAAGCCCCTGATAAGTTCAAAAGCATTGGACAGTTCAAGCCACATGCAGGATGTGACAACTCCTACTTTGAAACCCTGATTACCCAAAGAGGAAGTCAAACAGACAATTAGGAAGCTCAAAAACGGGACAGCCCCTGGGCCTGAGGGGGTCACTAAGGAGCAAATCCTTGCTTATGACCCGAAGGGTAATAAACTAGCACTTCTATTCAACCTCATTCTGATAGCGGGAAAGGTACCAAACATACTCAAAAAGAATAGGACAACGCTAATACCAAAGACGAATGATCCCAAAAAACTCAAGGACATATCGCAGTGGAGGCCCCTATCTATCGGCCCGGTGGTACTTAGGCTACTCTCAGGCATCATCAATAAAAGAATGGGAAAGGCCTGTGAGATTAACCCTAGACAAAGAGGTTTTATAGAGGCACCAGGATGTGCAGAGAACCTGATCATCCTGGAGGGAGTCATTAACACATTGAGTGCCACAGCGCTTCAGTAAAATTGTCTGGAGCCTGTGCCAGGTTCACTTCCATTCAGTTGAAAACAGCATAGAATTTTTTCTATTAGGGCTATATTGAGAGGGCTGGACTCAAATGAAACATTGGACACTCCTGCTTCTCTCAAATAAGAAATTTTGTTTCTAGACAGTTCCATTATGAAATGACAGCCTGTGAAGGAAGAGCACTTTCAAGGGTTTTCTGCTGGGTTTTTTTACTTTTCGAGATAAACACACTTTTATGTAAACAAAGGTAACAGAATGAATTCTGCTTCAAGTGTGATAAAATGCTATACCTAAATGAAAGGTTGGAATGTCTACTTTAGCTTGGGGGAAAAAGTATGTAAAAAGAATGTTCCATTTATTTTTTACAAATATTTGAACACAGCTTAGTCCAACTTCAAGACGCTGCTTTTTATGGCATCAAGGTGTATGTTGCAGGCCATCTCTTCATAAAGAAACATGATATCAACTTCTTTTTTTTTTGATGATGAAAGTACACTTCCTAAGCTTTCATTTGGTGTGTAACAATCAAATATTCCACCACAACATTTCATGCAGTGTATTCTTTTCTTCAAAAAAACCTTCAAAGTAGTTTCCAAATAAAACACATTTTTATGCATAGTATTTTCATAATAGCCCACAGAATGAATTCTGCTTGATAAAATGCTATACCTAAATGAAAGGTTGGAATGTCTACTTTACCTTGGGGGAAAAAGTATGTAAAAAGAATGTTTCATTTATCTTTTACAAATATTTGAACACAGCTTAGTCCAACTTCAAGACGCTGCTTTTTATGGCATCAAGGTGTATGTTGCAGGCCATCTCTCCATAAAGAAACATGATATCAACTTCTTTTTTTTTGATGATGAAAGTACACTTCCTAAGCTTTCATTTGGTGTGTAACAATCAAATATTCCACCACAACATTTCATGCAGTGTATTCTTTTCTTCAAAAAAACCTTCAAAGCAGTTTCCAAATAAAACACATTTTTATGCATAGTATTTTCATAATAGCCCACAGAATGAATTCTGCTTAGAGTTGAACAAAATGCAATACCTCAAACGAAAGGTTGGAAACTCAACTCAAGTCAATAACAAAAAGTATGTGAAAATAATCTTCCATTTATTTTCTGCAAATATTTGATTACAGTTTTTTTTTTTTTTTTTTTTTCAAAAGAACCAACACATTTTATGAAAAAAAGGCATACACATGACTGATGCTATTACTGTGTTACAACTGCTACTATTCTTGTTACAGTAATGACACTGCTATTGGACGGCTTGACAACAGTCAGACAGCAGGCAGTTTGTGTTTGGAGGTAACGTTACTGTAGTCTTGAAGGACTGAATCCCGCTACAGCTTTCTCTCCAGTGTCTCTACTTTTCAACTGTCAAAGCAAATAAACATACTAAAGCTTGATGGACTGCCCACACACTCGTTGACACTAACTAAACTAAACTAAACACTGCATCACTGGCTGAAGCGGGGGTGGGGGGGTGGGGGTGGGGTGTGGGGTGGGTCGGGGAAAGTATCACTGTGAGTGATACTCAAAGTAGCACGGGTACAGGCAGAGAGGTACGTGGTCACAGCCAGGGCAAACGTACTTGGTCTCTTTTCGGAGTCCCTTGGCTGCGCAGTGCGCACATTTTCGATAGATTGTTTTTGTTTTGGTGGCTGGGTCTGCCACTGGCAGTGGCACATGCCCCGCGAAGTCCACATCCAGCCTCGCTGAAGCAGACCTTTTGCGTGGGTGGACTGGTGTTCTTCCTGGAAGAGGAGGTTGGGGAGGGGCCGGAGGAGGAGGGGGATCTGCGGTCCAGGATTTGACCACAGACAGGATGAAGTCTTTCAGGGTTCTGCAGCTGGTCGTTGGGTTGCGTGCCCTGTACACAATGAACGCATTGCTCATTGCGATCTGCATCAGGTACATGACAAACTTAGAGCTCCATTTTGCAGTCTTCCTGATGAAGGGGTAATAGGAGATCTTCTGGTCCAGGCGATCCACACCACTCATGTACTGGTTGTACTCCACCACGCATGCTGGCTTCCTCTGGGGGACTCTCTCACTGTTTCCTTTTTGTCTCACCGCCACAGTTGTCATCTCATCCTGGTGGAACGTAGAAATCATCCGGACGATGCGTTTGTCTCGCCATGCCAGGACCATCACTGTGTCATTGTGACGAGCGCGTTGTTCACCTACTGTCAGGTCAGACGTGGTTACCTCGCGGATGGACGGCGGTTCTCCCCTGTTCACACGGAGTGTGCCAGCTGAGTGGATCTGGAGGCCGAGGAGAAGACGACACATTGACTCGCTGTTATAGAAGTTGTCCATCCACAAGCGATAGCCAAAACCCTCAAGGCCGGCAATGAGGAAGCGCACAGTGTCCTGCAGGGTACTGTGAGTTCCACAGTATGGCTTCATGGCGTAGCAGTAACCATTGGCTGAATCACACAGTATGTAGCTCTTGATTCCATACTTGGTGGGTTTGGCAGGATTGTATACACGGAAACGTAGTCGTCCTCGAAAGTGCAGCATCCCTTCATCCACCGAGATGTTTTGTGACGGCTGGTACAGCTCCTTGAATTTGGAGAGGAGCAGATCAAGGACAAGACGAACCTTGTGGAGCCGGTCGCTGCCATCGACCTCCCGATTGTCGCTGAAGTGGAGAAACCGCCAAATGAGCTGGAACCTGTTGCGTGGCATTGTGCTCCCGAAGTATGGTGTTTCAAGCGCCACATCAACAGACCAATACTCTGCCCAACTCGGCTTCTTGACGATGCCAGTAAGGAAAAGCAATCCCAGAAACCGCTTCAGCTCCACCAGGGTCAGCGGTTGCCAGGCGTTTACCCTGGAGTATGGCAGATGCAGCTCATCTATGACAGCAATACACTGTTCCGCGTACTTGTTGGTCTGATCAACAATCAGCAACATGAGCTCGTCACACAGGAACACTTCCACAAAGTCGACAGGCTTGTCGGACTGCAGTGATGCTGCCGCACTGGGACCTGGCACTGCGGGGAATGGCAGCGTTTTGGGGCTCCAGTCTGCCATATCCCGCCAGCTCGGAGGATCCAGGGAGGGACGAGACTTGCCCGCTAAAACAATGAAATAAAAGGTTTTTCTTCAGACAATTGTGATATGTAAACAAGCTGTCTTTTTGACAAAATCCAATAATCTTCTCACCTCTTTTGCTTGAAGATGCCGGCAGATGCTGCTCTTCCTCCTCCTCCTCCTCCTCCTCCTCCTCCTCCTCCTCCGACTCTTCTGTATAGTAAAAGTGAGTTTATAAAAATATATTGACATTTCTTGAAGGAAAAAAGTTTGTTTTCAATATCAGATGAATAATTGTAATTCTAAAATGGCCTTCATCTCACCATCACTGGAGGTCAAGCGCGCACGACGTGTGACGCTGGGGGGAGCCCCTTCCTCTTCGTCGTCATCTTCCTCCGAGCTGTGCTCCAACTCTGAAATTGAATATTTTACATGGTATTATTAGTATGCTAACTAATTGCAGGATCGTTATTCTTACCAAGCTTGGTGTTGACGAAAATAAATTGATGAATAATAAAAGGTGTGTGGGTGTGTGTTTATTTTATTTTTTACATTTCTACCTCCATTGTTTTTTTTACTTGCTGGCCAGTGATGCCTGTTCCTATGTATATACACTGTAAGTCACTTTTATGAATACTTTTTGCACTCATGATTATTATTATTATTATTTTTCTCCTGCTTCTTTTTATTATTAGACATTACATTACATTACATTACGGCATTTGGCAGACGCTTTTATTCAAATCGACTTACAATATCAGAACTTACAATATCACATTTTTGTCAACAATCGAGAAGTCATCTATGCATACAATCGTCTGGCATTTACAGCTTTAGTAGTAATAGTTTCCTGTAAAGGATCAATAAAGTAGGCTATCTATGTAGGTTCTAACCTCTGGAAGCCGCCTCGTCCAAGAAGGTTCGCCTCTTAGGTCCAGGGCCAGGGGGCTGCCATTCCTCATCTCTGGCGTCGTCAGGAGATGATGAAGCGGTCTCCTCCGGCTCATCGGTGTCGGTTTCCGGGAGATCTCTCTCCCGAACAGCACGACTGAGAGCCTGTTGCAGTGTGAGCTGCCCAGGCCCTGGGCGCGGCCCACCACGTTTGCGTTTGGCCTTAGGCATGCCAGCTAACTAACAGCTAACAGCTAACTAACGCTAGTCTAACTGTACACTAACGCTGACTAACGCTAGTCTAACGCTAGTCTAACACTAACGATAGTCTAACAAAACAGACACAGACAGACAGACAGACAGACAGAGACACACAGACACTTTTTTTTGTTTTTTTTTGTTTTTTTTTACACAGATCCTATCTACCCTGACCTAACGCTAAATACTAAATGCTAGCTAAATCTAACACAGGCACACTCGCTAGCACACTCACACACACCCGACACAACCCACCCACGCACTCACCTCACACCAAGCACTCGAATCCACTCACTACACAATCTCACAAACTAATCTACTAATCGCTATGTTACTAAATTCTACTAAATGCTACTAAATGCTATAAATCTATTCTCTGCTACTGATACTGCTATTGCTACTGCTACTGCTACTAACCACACCTACTCTACAAGGAGGCTCTGAGCACCGCAAGGTTTTAACGTGGCTGCACTGCGCAGCTGCGATGTGATTTTTAAGGTGGCGCCGTGTGATCCCTTGAAGGGATTCATGCTCACTGGCTAGGTACGACCTTAAACAGTAGAATTATGGAATAATATGAATTATGATTTTAGGACGTCCACAGACGTCCTTGGCACTGAACGTTACTTTTTTTTAGGACGTCCACAGACGTCCTTGGCACTCAATGTGTTAAGATGGCCAAGAGGGAAAATAGGCCACTGGCAGTAGTATTCATTGACTTTGCCAAGGCGTTTGATTCAGTATCACATAAACATATTGAGGAAGTCCTGAAAGCCAGAGGGGTGGATGAGACTATCCTGGACTTTGTGGGGTCCTCTTACCGAAAATGTAGGACAGTCATCAAGACAGTGCAAGGCCCGACTCGAGAGATCAACATCAGAGTTGGTGTTAAGCAGGGGGACCCTCGACCTTGGAGCTTCCGGTTTGGTGGATGGCTGCGTAGGCTGAGAACTCCTGGCATCACCGTGCAATTTACCTGCTTTAAAACCATTAAACCTGCGGGTTAACTGACGGCAACTAGCGCTATATTATTATTAACGATAAATATTGACGCCACTTATTGATATATATGTCGCGACGTAAAGATAAACTGCCGAAACATGATCAGTGCGGCGGAAAAGACAATGGCGAAGATGGCGTCGCTGCTCCTGAAGACAGCCTCGCCACTGAAATGGCAAGCATGCACCAACTACTGAAGCAGATGGATGTTAACCAAAAAGCAGCCGTGGCGGACATTAAAAAGTCAACTTCTGCGATCGAGGAGATACTCTCAGTCATGTCGGAGCGCTTGGATAATGCCGAGTCCCGGCTTTCCATGCTGGAGGACGCCGCTGAGGCTGCTAAGGCCGACCCTCTGGTTCCTACTTCTCAGATGGAGCAAATGCGAAAATGGGTTGATGACCTAGAGGCCAGAGGGAGAAGAAACAATCTACGATTCCGAGGGTTTCCCGAGGGCTGCGACGAAGGGAATGTTGCTGATTTCCTGGAGAAAGTGTTGCCGGAGCTTTTGGGAACTGAGTTTCAGAGAGGGCTTGTCATTGAGCGTGCACACCGCACGCCGGGCCCGTATCAGGATGGCCAACCAGCGAGGGCTATAATTGCCAGATTCCTGTGTTTCCGAGACGTGTCTCAGATTCAACGCTTAGCAAGAGAGAAACGTGATATCAGCTGGATGGGCCACAAGATCGGGATTTTCCCTGACTACACGAGAGCTGTCGAGACACAGCGCCAAAGGTTCAGGGAATGTAAGAAGAAGCTACATGAGCAAGGCGTTAAATTTGCTCTTATGTACCCGGCCACTCTCAAGATTTTCCTAGCCAGTGGAGCGGAACGGCGTTTTGACGACTCGAAAAAGGCCCTGGACTTTATTAACAAGATGTGACTGCCGCGACCACAGCTCCCTGAGGAACGAGATGGCTATAGACAATTGACTGGACAAGAGGAGGCTGTCTATTTGGAACAGAGATTATTGCTCAGGTGAAATATTTTTGGAGGGCTCCGCCTCCGACAGTGATTATATAATGAGGGCTATATGATTAAACGTAATTTGCAATGATGATCATTACAATAAGTCATGCTTGACTTTATTTTTTATTTTTTACTTTTTCCATACCTACAGTAACATCACCGAACTGAAATGTTGTAGGCTTGTTGTAGGCTACATGCTTTGCAGTATAGCGTTATGCTGGAATTATGCTTGAAGTTTGGACTGTCGCACGGAAATGAGAGACACTGAATCTTGACGAGGAAACGTGTGGAGCGTTTATACACTGTGTGGGTTTCTGCTCGCGGAAGTGAGCGGGAGTCTTGAAAACTCCACTTTGTCCGCTCAGCCGCGTCCACGTAGTTACACAATTCGGGGTGTACTGTGCACAGCCAGGCGAAAACAGTCTGCACAGGAGCCTTAAACACAGGAAAGGTACAATGAAAGCAATAGCCTATGAATGGATCATTTATCCTGCCTTTTATTGGGCCTGTCATTATATTTCATTTATATATTTGTATTGTATTTAATTTTTAACATTTGTTCTATTGTAGATCATAATTAGGCCTACAACTTTCACCTAATCATTTTCACTTTGATAGGCTATGGCGTGTTGTCTATTGGGCTAATTTTAAGAATGGCTTTAAATCTGTTTTTGCAAATGAACTATTCATATTGAAATAAATAAATAAATACCGTAAATGACCACATGGATTTAAATAAGTAATTACAGACATAAAAATTCCAGTGTTGGCTGAGACTATTCTATTCTATGGTGAATAACATAGAATATAAGGCCTTATTGTAGGCGGAAATATCAAACAGTTCATTTTTCTGAAAAATACTCAATTCTAATCCTAATGTACTGTCATGGTCGAGACTTTGGCCATCATCCAGTGTCTAAAGATTACATTTCTTTGTGTGTTTGTGCCTTGTCTAGTTCATTTATTTCTGTGTGCCATGTCCTCTGTCTGGCCCAGCTGTGTCTACTTTGTAATCACCTCCTTGTGAAGCCTATATCAAGTCTTGTCTCCCCTGTCAGTCTTGTCGGATCATTCTTGCTGTCATGTGTCTCTCTGTTTTCTGTGAAGAGCTCAAATACTATACTATACATAGTGACTCATTTACACAAAACATTTCAGTGAAAAAAAGAAGGCAAGCGACATATCTCAGCAATAAAATGTATATTTATTACTTTTCACGACTGAATTGTTTGTCAGCGGTCTGCTCCATGTGAAACAGTACATCTGCATCGCTCTGTACTGCGGTGTGCTCCAACACCGGAAAACCCCAGATTGAATTTAATTGAATTTCCATTCATTGTACGATTACAACAAAACTGAGGTAGCCCCTGTCAGACTCGGTGCACACTGCAGTTAAAAACTCAGTGCAGTTAAAAACTTTAGTTAAAAACAAAACCAAGTTAATATAAACTAAGCTAAGATAAAAAAAAATAGACATAAACCCACAACAAAAAAACATTGTATTACACAACACAAGCATTGCACAGACAGCCATATATTACACAGACAGCAGTATATTGCACAGCCGTTAAACCCTGGTTTTGCACTAGCTCCTGTCTCTGCCTCTCTGTCTGCATTTGGGTCCACACCTCTACACAAACCATGCCATGTACTCTTCTACCAGGGGTAGGGTTCCATTGTGTGTTTTCATAAACTTGAGATGTCCCCTTCATGAAATGGATGCCATAATTTTTTATGTTAATGTTTTTTTTTTAACTGTGCAAAAATGCCTTCCCTGAAAGAGGGATTATCAACTTGATTCCAAGTCATTTTCTACCTACTGGTTGTATTTACATACTTGTAGACATGGTCTACAGCTAATCTCCCTACCCTCCAAAACAACCAGAATGCCAAAATATGGTTCTATTCTGAATCAGAAGCCTTCTTTAAATAAGGCCTTATTATAGATGGAAATATCAAATTTTTTCTGGGAAACACTTTCTAATCTAATAATACTGTAAAATGCCCCCCAAAAAAATGCATCTGAACAAGGACTAACACGTTTATCCCATGCTTTTTATACACCAGTTTTATTTGTACATCATATTTCCAATTAGTGAATGGTTCGCAGGTAGTACAGTATCTCTCGACTGCAAAGCAGCAGCAACAGTGATAAAATATAGGGAGGGTATCCAGTAGTCAAGTTCATCCAAAAGGATACACTAGATTTGTGTGCCATACTGTATCTTGAGAAATCAGACAATCTGTTTGATATCAGTTTCATTCATCTTCTGCAATATTTCAACATCAACATCAACATCAACTCAACAACAGGATAAGTATTATCTGAGGACCTCTCGTGATTTGTAATAATTGCGGAGGTTCTCTGTGATATTAATCCCGTGCGAATCAGTCATGTCCGTAATTTGCCAAGTAATAATTCCACCGCAAATTACCTACCATATTTCGCCAAACACAGAGGTGCTCTGATAATATTAGTCCCGTGCGAATCGGCATCTCTGTGATTTGGGGTCGTACTTTAGTTTTCGTTTTGTTTTTGATTGATTGATTGATTTATTCGATGAATGAAACAGGTAGAGCACATCATACACAGAAATATAAATGCCACTCATACATCATCATCAAGGATAAAAACACAATAAAGTCCGAGGACTTGTTTCCATTGTGGTCCTTGGTCTCGGACAGACAACTCAGACCAACATAAAAACAGGCATAACAACAAAGAAACATAAAACTACTTCAAGCATATAGACTATATTAAAAGAACACTTAAGATGTTAAAAACAGTTTTACCAAAAGCAATATAAAAGACATTTGTAACAAGACCCAATCCCGAAAATAAAAAACACATTAACTCATTGAGTGCCAGCCACTTTGGAGAACGGACGCTCCCAGTGCCAGAGTTTCAGAGCGTTTTCAGTGATTTCTCGAGGCCCACAGAATATTGTGTGATATTACTATGTAAACACAGAACACGCAAAAAGAACAAGGAGACTCTATTGTATCATCAGCAAAAAAAAGTTTATTGATACCATTTTCCGTTCTTTAGTTATCAGCCGGAGAAGATAGGTCAAAAACAGCAAAAACATGCATTTCTATCTAGAAGCTGAGATATTCAGCCTTTTGTGAAATGCAGCATTTCAAGCACATTCACTGACTCTAGCTAATATTTTCTGATGTAGTGACCTGGTGTAGTTCTGTGGAGCCTGCATGCCCCACCCCCCTCTCCCCCACTCATCTGCAAACTCCTCCCCACACGCACCCAGTCTATTTTCGGAGCCTCCGTTTTTGCGGGCGGTGCGGCTCACAGCGGCTCACAGCGCGACAGCGCTGCGACAGCTCACAGCGCGACAAGGAAATGCCAAACGGGACTGCAGGTAAAGGTTTGGCCCTTCGGGGTCGGGTGCTGCCTTTCTGGTGGGTAATCGTGTGGAGAAACTATATGCAGACAGACAGACAGAGGCAGAGGAGCTCAGTTGTGTGCGCGGATTGATTGCTGTTGGCAGGCACCGTCAAGCAGCAGCCAGAGCAATCTCCATGGCTCTGGGCTGCAGCATGAGCGGTTTCGCTTTGATCACGGCTTTTTCAGGCTGTATTCCTGACATTTCTGTAATCTGGAGAGCACTGTCGCCACCTAAGGGTTCTGTAAAATAGGTTAGACACATTCAATAGCTCCCATATTGTAAGACGCGATGTAAGAGGCTTAGATCGACATCCCCCCGTCAAAAAACGCAATTGACGACTTTAGTCGTCAATGGCACTCTACGTCACTAAATGAATTGACGACTAAAGTCGTCATTGGCACTCAATGAGTTAAAAAGGCTAAAAAACAAAAACAAAAAACCAATCTGTCTAAAATAAATAAAATAACTTTAAACTGGCTATAAAATAACAATACTCAAAATATTTACATTTATGTTCCAGAACCAGCCATGAACCAGTTTTTGAGAGAAATTTTGAAACTGCTCAATGTGTCAATCAGCTTCAGGCTGTCCGGAAGGCTGTTCCACAGCAGCCCGGCTGAGTATTTGAAAGAGTTTTTGTTCATACAACTCTTAAATTTAGTGGGGACAACGTTGTGGGAGCTCGGTGGAGTAGTTATGGACATCGCTTACCTTGATGAAATAATTTTGGAGATATTTAGGGACATAATTAAGTTATGCAAGATCTTATGGACCAGGCACAGCTTAATTTGATTCACTCTTTCCTCCACTCTGAGCCACCTAAGGCTGGAAAAGTGGCCATTTTCTATGGTGGCGAATTGCATTCACTTATTAATGAATAATTATTTTCAGCTCTGTTTTTCTGAATTAACGAGATAATATTTAAAATAATAAATTCAGTCCTGTTTTTCTGAATTAACGAGTTAAGTAAAAAAACAAAAAAAGGCTATCTCAAAATCACAAGAGAAGGCTCTCGAGCTTGATTGCATGGAAGTAAACATGTCCCTGTCTAGTTTAATCCAGTTTTACTTTATTTTCAGTTTGAGACATTGGGAGATACTCATGTCTTTAAGTCATATAGATGTCTGTCTGTCGAGTTTGCGCCGGCACCTCAGGACTTTGCGGTTGGTCAGACGGAAAGCCCATCCCAGCAAGCAAGGACGGACCCGGACGAATCGAGAGAGCCCAATCGGGGCCAGCTCAAGTCATATCATGACGTCAGATCAGGCCCAGATTATCACTGTATCACTATCCAACTAATTGCACTCACCACTGAAATACCCATGAGGATAACTAAATGGTTGCAATCAATCACGTATTTCTCAGCCTGGGCTATTTATTCATCCAAAATCCGGGTGATCAGCACTTGCATGTGCAATCTGCCCTGGTTAACAAACTATTTATTCATGGAGGTCGGACTACGAGGAGATGAATTGCGGGGGAATCCTGCAATTGTCTCACATGCATATCTTGTTGCCAGATTGTTTTGAAAGAGAGGCGTAAACTATACATTTATGAGTTGTAATTTGGAATGTAGCATTGAGCGGTGTTAATGTGTTTCGGGGTTCTGCTTACACAGATTGTAATTGGTTACACTGTGATGTCCGATCCACAAAGACTTGACGCCCACGTTAAAAAAAACAAAATAGTTTCTGCCATAATCCTACGGTATAGGCTATATTCATGTCTCGTATAGCCTGTGTGTGCAGGAGCACTGGATGAACTTATTCTTGATTGATTCTTCGAGATTAAGGTTCAAATTAAATTAGCTTTCGTTTTTATTAAAACTGTCCCGACTTCATGGATGTTATACCGCTATAAAAAGAACAAGGGGTTCATGTTTTGAAACGGTAGGCTATATTGGGAGCGTACCTATGTTCCCCGGGTCCTATATTCCCCGGGTCCTATGTTCCCCGTTTTTGTGGGACCGGGGAACATAGAACCCTTTCTATGAAAAAGGGTCCTATGTTCCCCGCTTTTCCCAAATAGGGTCCTATGTTCCCCGCTGTGTTCCCTGGTCCGATGTTTCTCCCGAAATGCCAAAAACAGCCTACCTCATATGATCGCGTGATTCAATCAAAAGACAACACTCTCCGTAACATTTGGAAAGGGCCTGCCGACTACGTAATTTTTTTCCCCACCATCATTTCTGAGTTCTGTCTCGGGGATTACCAGGCCTTTTTTAAATATTATGTGAGTGTTGTCTGCGCCTTCATCCCTATTACGACATGCCTCTATGGGGCAGAGCACATGAGCGGGCGGGGAAATAGTATTTTTCTCCTCTTAGCCTACATGTGTTAATGCTTGTAAGCCCCGCTGTTGCGGGCATGTAGGCTATGTTAAAGCATACAATGTCAAGCTTTATTGGGTTTAAAGGCCCGCTCATGTGCTCCGCCCCATAGAGGCATGTCGTAATAGGGATGAAGGCGCAGACAACACTCACATAATAGGGTCATATTCTTCCATCCGACCTCTCAATAGTTCGACCACTCATGAGTTACGGCCGGTTCACACACACGCCTAGAGCGACGCTTTAAGCAACGCTTTAAGCTACAATGTGTTACGGTTGCGTTCCGTTACCTGTCTGACATGACAGCGCCATGGGTGATGAAAGGGTGGTACCCCCTGCTCCTCCAGTTTGCAGAGGAGAGGGTCTATTGCCAGATTGAAAAGTAGAGGGGAGAGGGGGTCCCCTTGTTTGACTCCTATTTTGAGGCTTATCTTCTCAGTGTCATTGGTGGACGTTTTAATGGTCGTGGTGCACCTTTGATAAGCTGACTTGAAGAAGTCTAGGAAGAGGGTGTCTACCCCTCTGGCCATTAGCACCTCGCGGATGTGTTTGTGGGAGACCGAGTCGAAGGCCTTCGCAAAGTCTATTAGCACTACCGCTATGCTTTTCCCCTCTCGTTTGGCGCTATAAACCCTCTCTGCCTGGGGTTTAAGTCGCAGGCTTTCTCCAGCCTTTTGTTCATTATTCCGGAGAGCAGTCTTTGGACTACTGGTCCGATAGTGATTGGCCTCCACTGTGCTACATCTTTCATCTTCTCCCTGTCGCTGGTTTTGGGGATTAGGGTGGTCCTATTAACTTTGAGGATGGTGGGGATTTTGCTGAACAGATAGGCTAGTTTCTTGCCATCCCTGTCCCACGTCCCTATCTGTTCTTTAGTCACTCCCTCCGGCCCTGGCGCTGTACCACTCTTCAGCTTCTTGATGGTGGCCCTAACTTCTTCTTTGCTGACTGGCTGTTCCAAGAAGGAGTTGTCACACCCTGCAAACGGCTTAAATTGTCCTAGGCTCCTGAATCTGTCAGCGGCTTCCCACTTGTCCCTATAAGCTTTCTCTACCACAGAGGGATCAATGGTGCATTGGAGTTTCTCCACCCCAGAGAAGATCATGTCCGCCAGTCCCCCTCTGTCTTTCGCATACATGTCTTGGAGCTTTTTACTGCGGTTTGTCACTCTGTTTCCTCGCTGGGGCCTCACTGTCCCTCTTGGAGCGCTCATCTTGGGGCTGATTTTCTTAAATATTCTCTTTAGATATTTGCCAATCTCGCCACAGGACGGGTTCGCGGATAACTTGCTAAAGGGGGATGGGAGGGCTCTCTGTGGCTTCTGCCATGTTTTTGATGAGTAGGGACCTAGCTAAGTCTGGGGGTAGGGGTCTGGTCTCTTCCTTCCTTAGGCCGTCTACCATCTCTTGCCAGGAGGCCTCACTCGTCGGAATGGTTCCGATTTCTCCCCTGACCTTCCTCATTTTCTGGACTTTATATCTTATCTGTTCTTTGGTGAACATGGGTAGCATCTGTTTTGCCTTACTATAGAGTCCGGGGGTATTCTCCCTATCATCTAAGATGGAGTTTAGGGTCTTTATCTTACTAGGAGACCATTTCACCCTGGCTATTCCGCTCGGACGTGCCTGTCTTGGTGGTGTGTCCACTATTGACCCTGGGTGTCTTATGCTGATGTGTCTATTCCTGCCTCTCCTAGTGGCGAATGTCCTGTCACAGACTTTGCACTTCTGGGGTGATGTTGAAGGCCCTGTGACCTCCCTTGCTTGCATTCCCTGACCTTTTATAGGGGCTTTCTTGGGGCTATGAGCTGTGTCTGTCTGTGTTCTATCCAGAGTGGGGTGTGACCTCCTCCGGTGATTAGTCAACCCTGCCTTTGTGGAGAAGCTCCTGTCACACGTGGTGCATTTGGCTGTCCCTACCCTGGGGGGAGCTACTTTAGTTGTCCTACATTTGGCTGCGTGACAGGCGATAGCCCTCAGGTTTGGGCCCATTTTTGAGCAGTGCCTGCAAACATATGCAATGTTTCTGGTCCTGTGCTTCATGGCAAAGTGGTTGCGGGCTGCGTGGGCATTGGTCAGGAATGTTCTACAAAGTTGGCATGCGTGTCTATCAAAGGGCAGTCTTAGGCCCACCTTCACTGCCATGCCCAGGCCTCTGACCTTCTGACCCTTCTTGATCTCTGGGATCGCTGCCTTTAGATGGCTCATAAAGAAGACTGGTTTGATTGGGATGCCGGGTAGGAAGAGTTTCTTTCTGAGGCGGTTGATACCCTTTACCCTTTCCGTTGGTGACTGTGCCTGGAGTGTTGGGGTTGTCTCTTGGGGTGTGGTTGCCCCCTCTATTGCTATGTTTGACCTCTTTCTTCTGGGTGTTGAGCTGTTCCTCGACCACTTGATCCTATTGCTCGTCCCTACATCCAGTGGCGTGCCGAGTCTGGAGCTGTGTCGTCCCCCTGGCGCTGAGCGGCTCATGGCCCTTTCTTCACTCATTTTGCGGGTTTCAGGGAGAGGGTCTAGCACCCTTACCTCCCTGAATACAAGCTTTCTCTTCTGTTTGCTTAGCTCTGGTGATAGTCTGGACCCCCTGCCGATCCCTGGTTCCGGCAAATCTAGGCCTTGTGTTGTGGTGCCTCTTATTGGGAGCCTTTCTCACTGTGAAACCTGTAAGACACAAAGACGGGCCATAAATAAGACTATTCTATTGTTGATGGTTGCACGGCGCTCTCTCCAAGTCACCCTGTGGGGGGACTGTGTAATATGTTAATTAGTATCCGCTCCCTGCCCGTTCCTGCGATTGATAAGTGGTTAGATGAATGGGCCTGCACCCATTCATAATTTTCCACTGGTAGGGGAAATCCATCCACAGACAACACCGTGGATCGACCCCCCAAGTGGTAAATTTCTAAGGGGTCTCAGACTATGCTTCTGTTCTATTCCTAGATGACACCTCGATTCTTTCTATCGCTGTGGCTTTTCCTGATTTTGCGTGCTCCTTCCCAGACTCGGCGTTTCGTTACCCTCACCCTATCTCTTGTTTGACCTGCCGCAAGCAGCCCGCATAAGTAAGGTGACACCAACAGACAGGTTTGAACATAGGAACTTTATTGAGGATTAAGCACATGCATTTTGGCAAACTAGCACTTGGCTAACATAAAGAGTTTTTGAATTGGCAAACCAGCACTTGGCTAACACAAGGAGTCTTTGTTGGGGGTTCTCATAGGAGACTCCACCTAAGGGCTCTGATGGCCCCCAGATTCATGGGCCTGAGCCATTTGAGGTTCTCGTGGGCCTCCACCCATCTGTCGTCCTCCACCCCTATTGCTTCCAGCACGTCGGCCGTGCTCGGCAGCACCACAGTGCCGATCTCGGCTAGGGCAGCGCCGAAGGTTGTAATGTTCTCCAACCACGGGTTGAAAATCCTCAAATGTCTGGCTGGCTCCTCTAGCCTGGCTCTCGCCCTCATGGCTGCTTCGTTGCCCTCTCCTCTGGGTGGGCTGGTTGCTATCCCCACCATAATGGCCCTCCTGTTCTTTGTCATGATGAGGTCTACTTTGACCGGGCCGCCCTCCACTATCATCGGTTTATTGATCTCGTAGTAGTCCCATTTTTGGATAACTCCTTCTCCTATGAAGCATCCGATTGCCAATTGCTTATAGGTGGCGTCTCTTCCCGCTGTCCTCATGTCCCTCGCCAGCTCTCTGAATCTTGCTTCCTGTTGGAGGTGCCACCTTCCCATCACGACCCTCCTATTGTCTGCCATTGTGGTACCTGCAACATAGGTAAGTAGTACATATATAGGCGGTTTAAATGTACGCATTATTGGGATTGCTTTCCTATATTTCGAATAACACTGTTTTTGGGCTGAGGTACGTCGGGCCCCCGCTCGCTCCCTCACTTCCCCACCCTCTAGGGTCCCCCGTTTCTATCCTCACCTCTTTTTATAGTACACAAATGCCATGTACATCCCCCATCGTCCACACCTCCTTCATTTCCTCCTCCATTTCCTCCTCCCCAACCCCCAGCAACATTAGGAATGCACATAGGCACCAGGCCGTTAAGGTTCTGTCCTCCTTGGGAACAGGGACCGCCACATAGTAGACAAGTTCAATTTCTGGCGTGTCCCAGCTCGCCATTGCCTCAGCGATGAGGTCCAGTTCGATCTCCGCCTGGTGCTTCACCTCTAGTTGCTCTTCCTCGCTTTCTCTGCATCCTGGGATCATTTCAATTAGAAAAGAGGATGTCCCTATGGACATCCAAAGAGGGAAGTTCCTTCTAATGCCGTCCCTGCAGGTGATCCCCATCTCGCTTAAGAAGAATCTACAGCCCTTTCTGTAGGCCGCGTTCATGAAAGCTAGTTTGGCCTTTTCTCCTCTTCGTCTCTCTCTTGCCTCCCTGAGCCTCCTCGCCCTCGTGTCTGCCCTCCTCCTCTGTCTTCGGCTTCTCCCGCTCATGCTTGCCCCAACAGTCCTATACACAGAAAGTAGACATGGGGATTGGTTAGTAGGGTGTCTATCTACTTTTTGTCTGCCTCCTATTGTTTGTTAGTGCCTGCAGCGAGGTGGATGAGGGAAGCTGCACCGTTGAGAATCCCTGCCCTCCCAGCTCCCTCCGAAGAGGGACACATGAGTTGGGCGAGGGCACCGACGTGCCTACCCCCGCAGCGGTTAGAGACAATGAGGCGGCCAGCCCCCTCCCGCCCAGTGCCTTCTACGATTCCGTGGGTAGGTAAGGGCTAAGCCGGTTCACCGCTCTGGTTTGCTACTAAGAGGCAGAGCCGGACAACACTCGTGTGATGCAGATCCTCCCAGCACCTTGATGGCTCCGCAGCCACCGCACCCCCTCGCTTCCATCAGGACCTCTCAGCTGGACTGATATCTTGTTGAAGCTTAATTTCATGACTGAGCCGATACCTCGTAGGAGGCCCCTAAGTTGTTCCCTTCATTTTGGCCCCTGCATTCCCATAGGCTATCCGTGTTTCTTTGCCTGATTGCCACCTTTGTATTCCCATCTATTAAGATACAGCTTCGATTACCAGGCAAGGCCCGGATTTACTCAGTGAAAGTGTGGTATCAGGAACATTTGATTGGGTACTGCTTCATCATTTCATGCCAGAGATAAATTGCCAGACATTTAAAATATCATCACTTCATGCCCAAAATAATTTGCCAGACATTTCATTTGAGAATCTTTTATTGGGCTTCTTCTTGTTTGTCCGAGGCGTTTGACCCCCCTCTGTTCAGACCCACAGGCCAAAGGAACCGTTCATCCGAACACTGGCGAGGCCAGCCGATGAGGGCCCTTTGAGGTGGGTCTTATTTGCCATTCGGTCAGTTTGGATTCCAGTTCTGCTTGTGTGTGTTGAGGGGTGGTCCCCCTGTCTTCGCCCTCTTCTCCCGCTTCATGGGGTCAAGTCAGCGGGGGTTTCCGCTGGTATGTTCTCCCATCACTTTATCCTCCTGCACTCCGGTCCCAGATTTCTTGGCATTCTGAGACTGTATCTGAAAGAACTCGAGTTATGCGTTGTGTGCTGGAGGGTTTCCCCCCAGTCTTCACCTTCCTGTCCTGCCTCGTGAGGCTAGGGTTTCCGCTGGTATGTCATCCCTTCTTTTTTCATTTCTGCATTTTTGTCTCAAACTTCTTGGCATTCGAGATTGCATCTATTGGGTGTTCATTCTTGGTATTTGGGCAGTAGTCATCATCTCAACATGTCCGTTGGTAGACAGGCCACTCGAGGTGACTGTCAGGCACTTGGCCTTGTCTGCGTCGTACTCTGGGCAGTATCAGAGAGAGTCAAGATTGATTCTCATTGTTGTGAGTTGTCTCTTTTTGTCTGAGTCCCTTCTCGGAGTCGGCTTGGGTTGTAGTGCCTGAAGTTCCTGTAACGGTTCAGGAGTGTGCTCTCCTTTCACCCTCTCCGGGGTTTCTTGAATCCCACGCTGGTCGTCTCCAGTGTGTTGGCCTCTCTTCTTTGCCCGTGATCGACTGATCACCCATCTGCGGGCTTGTCACGTGCCCCAGGACAACCCCCGTTGACCTCTAGGGCTCCTTTGATTGCATGCATTTACCCCAGATCGCCCCTCAGCGACCTCTAGGGTATCGTCTTCTTGAACTTCAGTACTCACCCCAGGTCACCCCTCGCCGACCTATAGGGCTTCGCTCTTTTGAATACTTGTGCTCACCCCAGGACGCCACTCGGCGACCTCTAGGGTGCTCCTCCCATCTCCTTGCGTCTCCATGGCACCATCCTCGTCTCCTCTGAAGGCGTCTCTTGTCGATGGCTCCTCCGATCTTCTCTATGGCACCGTCCATTTCCTCGCTGGTGGGCGTTCCTCGTTGATGTCCTCCGGTGAATCTCTCGATCTTCTCTTCTTTAGGTCTCTGTCATCCTCCTCTCCCCTCGCCACCTTTTCAAAAGGGGCGTATGACCCTTCACCAAATTCCCGCTTCAAATCCCAACAGACCTTTTTATTCTCCACACACCTTTGATGTAATGAGACCACACACTTACTACACATGAGACAGGGTTAACAAGAACACATTTTTATTTGGAACATATGCATAGTAACATCAACATCAACATCAGCATCAACACAAGCAAGCAAGCAGCAGTGCGAAACTCCTATAGGGCTTTCAGAGTGTCTTCAAGGAGGCTTTCACCCCATCCCATATACAGCTTTAGTTTGTCTAGGCCGGCACAGAGGAAGTTGCCCTCCGGCAGTATCAGGGGAATGGGGACAGGAGTTTGCTCCTCCTTGATCTTTCCTTCCTGCCTCAGCTGCTCCACCATTCTCATTATTCTGTTGTTTGCCAGGGTCATTGCTCTTGGAGCATCCCAATTTTCACTCCTGTCTATGGGAATGATTTTGATGAAGAGTGCTGACCACTCTAGGTGGATGACCATTTGGTATTTGTCCTCAGGGACGACTGCCGGAAGCCCCCCGTCCCTCGGGAACACCACCTCCTGGTCCTCGAGGTAGCCGGTGATTGCACCTAGTGCCGCTCCGACTCTCCACCTCAGCCGCTGCGGCACTTTGTCAGGGATCTTGACCCCTTTGACCTCATCTGCCGATCGCCTTCGCCTCCCCGCACTCGGGTTCATGAGTCTTCTGTCCCCGTACTTCTTTCTAATGGGCGCCATTCTCTAATCTGCGAAAGCAAGCAATCATTCATGCAGGGTTGGCAGGGTAGCTAGCAGGGATACATTCATATCAGCAGCGGGATGCACGTACAGGCCAGGCAAAGTATGAGTCATGCTACTTTGCTAGTGTTGTATCATTCTTTATTGCAACAAATGACACGAGGGTTTTGGGAGTTAGTTGTATTGCTCTCCCAGGACTTTGGTCTGGCTCTCCCATCATTCCCAGGCCAGGCCAGGTCCAATTCGAAGCTCCATTGATGGCTCTGTAGTGTTGCTCAGGCCGATTGGGTATCTCAGCCTCGCTCATTGGGGCTACGGTTAGAGACAGACTCACTGGCGGGGGAACCGTCCACCCGAACACCGACTATGTCGGCCGGTGGGGGCCCCCCAAGGTGAGTTTTGTTTACCAATCGGTCAGCTCGACCATGACCACAGGGGTGCATTTCTTTGGATGGCCCTACGAGGCTTCTTGGACAGACGGGGCTTCTCGGTCTTGCTCCCCAGGACTAGGCTAGAGGCAGACTTGCAGGCGGGGGAACCGTCCATCCGAACCCGACTGGGGTCGGCTGGCGGGGGCCCCCCAAGGCAAGTTTTGTTTACCAATCGATCAGCTCGACCATGACCACGGGAGTGCATTTCTTTTGGATGGCCCTACAAGGCTTCTTGGACAGACGGGGCTTCTCGGTCTCACTCCCCAGGACTCAGGACCCCAGCCCGACCGACCCAGCCCTTAGAGCCAATCCTTATCCCGAAGTTACGGATCTGACTTGCCGACTTCCCTTACCCACCTTCGTCTAACATGCCAGAGGCTGTTCACCTTGGAGACCTGCTGCGGATATGGGTACGGCCTGGCGCGAGATTTACACCTTCTCCCCCGGATTTTCAAGGGCCAGCGAGAGCTCACCGGACGCCGCCGGAACCGCGACGCTTTCCAGGGCACGATAGGAGTAGTGATATTTCACCGGCGGCTGAAGCCTCCCACTTATTCTATACCTCTCATGTCTGTTCACAGTGCCAGACTAGAGTCAAGCTCAACAGGGTCTTCTGTCCCCGCTGATTCTGGCAAGGCCGTTCCCTTGGCTGTGGTTTCGCTAGCTCAGTGATTCCCAACCAGAGGTACGTGTACCCCTAGGGGTAATTGAGCAGCTTGCAGGGGGTACTTGGAATGATTGGGGAATACAATTTACTTCCAAAATGATAAATAAATATATATATATTCCAAGTCATTTCATAGCCCATTGTTAAAATGTGATGTGTGTGCCGCAACTAGTTCTGCTGGCACGTGTCAACTGCTACACTGTTCTGCTACTGATAATGGCAAAAAACAACAACTAAAAAGCCCAAACACCGGCAGTTCAGTGAAACATATATTTTGTATAGATTTACTTGTATGTAATCATGAACACGCATGAATGAGGGGTACTATTGTCATGGAAAAACAGCTCAAGGGGTACATAACACAAAAAAGGTTGGGAACCACTGCGCTAGCTAGTAGGTAGGGACAGTGGGAATCTCGTTCATCCATTCATGTGCGTCACTAATTAGATGATGAGGCATTTGGCTATTTTAAGGGGGCCATGGTTACTCTCGCCATTTTCTCGCGCTCCATCGCTATGTCATTCTGAGGGCATGGGCGACCATTAGATTCACATTCCACGGAGCCCCCCACTTGGTGTGGCACCCCTGAAATGCCGGACATTTTTATTCAAACCCCCGTCAGTCAACCGCCCCTGTTATCCCCATTTGCCCGCGTGACTGACCGGGTTGTGTCTGAGCGCAACCAAGAACTGGAGCTAACTCTGCACGGCCATTCGGGTGAGTTTAACGTCTCCCGTCGACGAGGGGCCACCACCCATTCCTCACCCATGGCGCTGTCATGTCAGACAGGTAACGGAACGCAACCTCCATCATGGTCACCTGCCCGCTGTCAGCACGAGAGGGGTGTTTCGACGCTACCACCGCGCTTTCTCGAAGATAATTTTTCCCACCATCCATAGATTAGACATTGCATAGAGAATGAAGAACGGCCCTAAGGATGCCTTCCCCTATCCAGCACTCCACCTGACCCAGGTTGGCAGCAACAGTGGTTCATCCGGGGTTTTCACGCTTCCACATCATTGTTTTGTCCGGGGGCTTCACACAATCACATTGATACATTCCTAGGCTATTAGTTAATATGCTTTCCCTTTCGTTTTTCAAATTCTATCATTAGCTTCCATATTATATTTCTAGCTATACTTGTGTTTGGTCAATATCTTACCATTAGCTTCCGCTTTTTCTTTAAGCTATACTTGTGTTGCTTTTCACATCTCCCAGGGCATGTAGGCCATTGGGAGGGGTCGTTCCAAGCAATCTATTAGTCTTAGTGATCTTGACTCTCTTCACCAGGGGGGACCCCTGGCGGTTCATGAGTCTAGTCCACGTTTCTACAACATCTGTTTTAATAAAGCAATTTCCAGTCCGACAGGTACAATTAACAATTTTATTATACAGAAACAAGGGTTATACACAGATTAACAAATGTAGTAATTCAGATTCTGTTCTCTCCCTGGTTGGGTATGGGGCAGGGAGAGTTTACTTCTCAGTCCTTTACCGGGCCCCCGTTGGGTTCCGGTTCTCCTTTGTCCTCTTCCTGAAGATCGCCAGAATAGCCAGGGTGTACAGCAGGGCCCTCCTGCTGAAGAGCCTCGCCAGAGTCTTTCTCCTGCTGGTTGGGATCCCCATCTCTTTGAGGAGAGCATCATTTGGTTTATGCCATTTGCCCTTGCCCCCCACTGGGAAGCCTTCGGCTTTTACCTGCTCTACCTCCGGCCACCTCTCTCTGACCCTTCCTGCAAATGGGGTGTATTTCTCTTTCTTGATCTGTGCTGCTTCCGCCAGACTCATTCTGGAGGTCTCATATTTCACCACTACGTCTATGATATAGGCTTTCTTCCCTTTGATGGCTATGAGGTCGGGCACCCCTACTCTCCCTCTCCTCATCAGCCTGGTCTCTCTCACCACTCTCCATTCCCTCCTCTCTAGCTCTGTCTTGAGCAGGACACAGAGTTTATTGTGTCTCTTCATCCTTGCCTCCTTCAGTATTTTGCATTTGCATGTGAGGTGTTTTTGCGTTTCAATATTCTTTCTACATAGTCTGCATAATTTTAGGGCCCTGCTTGCCCTTTGACCCCTTCTCTGGAACTCTCTTGTTGGGAATGAGTTGGTCCTCAGCTTAAGGGCCCTGATGAATTGTGGGTTTGACATGTGGTTACTGATTGGGTCCCTTATCCAGTGGTTGCTCGTTGGGTCGTCTTTAAACATGTGTATACCGTCCCCTTGGGTGGGGAGGGCCGCCCATCTGTCAAATTGTATCCCCCTCCAGTTAAACTTGTGTTTCTGGTAATAGGGGTTGCTGGAGCTTTCTCTTTCTGGGTTTGACGTTGAGGGATCTGGTTCCCCCGCCCTGTCTCCTGGTTCCTGCCTTTTCTTTTTGACTTGCTTGGATGTGTGTTTGGACTGGGAAGACTTCCCTTTTGTTGTCCCTTTCCCCTCCCCAGCTCCCTCACTCCGTTTAGCCGCCGAATTAAATTGGCGTATGGTCGGCCTGTTCAACCCTCTGGCCCACGCTACCAGTCTGTCGTGCGTCTTTAGTGGGACAGTTTTCCTCGTCATCATCCTAGTGGTCTCGTCACTAGACTCTGTTAGGGTGGCTATTCTGTTGGCCTGTATGGCCGGTATATGTTGGGCCAGTTTGGTAATCCCTAGACCACCGCTCCTAGTTCTAGCATACAGGAACCCACTGGAGACAGTCTCACTAAGGTGGAGCCAACTTCAGACTGCCACCCTTACCTTCCTGTCACACTCTTCCAACACCTTCTTGGCTACCATTCCGTTGTCTGCTGTGTAGGTTATCTTGGGGATGCCGTAGACTCTGAGCAGTTCGAGTTTTTGGTAAGGTTTAAGCGCTGTCTTGGAGAGTTTGTCGATCACTTCGGTCACCATTTGGACTGGGTCAGGGACCACTAGGCCCTTCCACGGGTTGATGCCCACCCCCAGGTACTTCTCTGACTCGCCCCTGCCTATAAGGTGGAGGTCGACCCCCTTTATTTTCCATGCCGGTCTTGTGTTAATCTCGTAACCCCTAGACAAACCTTCGATGAGGAAGCCGTGGCATTTCTTAATGTTTATTTCTAGGCCTGTTTGGTCACAGAATTTTTCCAATATGGACAGGTTGTCCCTCATGCCTTCCCAGGAGGAGCTGAGGACTGCCACATCATCTGCAAAGGCCAAGGAGGAGATGTCCTTGCCGCCACATTTGAATCCTACCCCCTGTTCCTCCAGTTTACAGAGGAGGGGGTCTATAGCCAAATTGAAGAGTAGAGGGGAGAGGGGGTCCCCCTGTTTGACTCCTATTTTGAGACATATCTTCCCAGTGTCCTTGGTGGACGTTTTAATGGTCGTGGTGCACCTTTTGTATGCTGACTCGAAGAAGTCTAGGAAGAGGGTGTCTACCCCCCTGGCTGTTAGTACCTCGCGGATGTGTTTGTGGGAGACAGAGTCGAAGGCCTTTGCAAAGTCTATTAGAACTACTGCTATGTTTTTCCTCTCCCGTTTGGCCATCTTGACCATGCCGTCTAGCAGCATAAGATTCTCTGAGCAGCCGGGTGCCATTATAAACCCTCTCTGTCTGGGGTTTAGGTCGCAGGCCTTCTCCAGCCTCTTATTCATTATACCGGAAAGCAGTCTTTGGACTACTGGACCTATTGTGATGGGCCTCCACTGTGCTATGTCCTTCATCTTCTCCCTGTCGCTGGTTTTGGGGATTAGGGTGGTCCTGTTTTCTTTAAGGATTTTGGGGATTTTACCCAGTATTAGGATTTTATTGAACAGATAGGCTAATTTCTTGCCATCCTTATCCCATGTCCCTATCTGCTCTTTGGTGACCCCATCTGGCCCCGGCGCTGTGCCACCTTTTAGCTTCTTAATGGTGGCCCTTACTTCTTCCTTGCTGACTGGCTGTTCCAAGAGGGAGTTGCCACCTCCCGCGAATGGTTTGAATTGTCCTAGGCCCTTGAACTTGTCATCGGCTTCCCATTTGTCTCTATAAGCTTTTTCTACCATCGAAGGCGCCAGGGAGCATTTCAGTTTTTCCACCCCAGAAAAGATCAAATCTGCCAGCCCCCCTCTGTCTTTTGCATACATGCTCTGGAGCTTTTTGTTGCGATTTGTCACTCTGACCACTCGCTGGGGTCGTGTTGCCCCTCTTGGAGTGCTCGTTTTGGGGCTGATTTCCTTGAATAAACTCCTTAAATATCTGCCAATCTCACTACAGGACGGGTCCTCGGATAGCTTACTAAGGGGTATGGGAGGTTTCTTTGTGGCCCCTGCCATGTTCTTGATGAGTATGGACCTAGCTAGGTTTGGGGGAGGGGGTCTGGTCTCTTCCTCTCCTAGGCCGTCTATCATCTCTTGCCAGGAGGATTTACTCACCAGATTGGTTTTAATTTCCTCCCTGACCCTCCTCATTTTTTGGATTTTATATCTGATCTGATCCTTGGTGAACATGGGTAACATTCTAACTGCCTTGTTGTAGAATCCAGGGGTATTGTCTCTCTGGTCTAAGATGGAGTTTAGGGTCTTTACCTTGTTGGGAGACCATTTCATCCTGGCTTTTTTGTTTGGGCTTGTCTGGGGTGGTGTTGGAGGTCCTGTGGCCTCCCTTACTTGCGTTCCCTGATTTTCTGTAAGAGCTATCTTGGGGCTACTAGCTGCATCGATTTGTGTTCTATCTAGAGAGGGGTGTGACCTCCTTCGGTGGTTAGTCAGACCTGCCTTTGTGGAGAAGCTCCTGTCGCATGTGTTGCATTTTGCTGTCCCTTTCTTGGGGGGGGGCTATTTTAGTAGTCCTACACTTGGCTGCGTGACAGGCAATAGCCCTCAGGTTTGGGCCCAATTTGGAGCAATGTCTGCAAGCGTAAGTAATGTTTCTGGTTCCATGCTTCAAGGCAAGGTGGTTGCGAGCCGCGTGGGCATTGGGCAGGAAAATCCTGCAGAGTCGGCACGCGTGTCTCTCAAAGGGCAGTCTTAGGCCCACTTTCACTGACTTGCCCAGGCCTCTGACCCTCTGACCTTTCCTGATCTTTGGGATAGCTGTCTTTATTTCGCTCATGAAGAAGATCGGTTTGCTTGAGAAACTGGGTAGGAAGAGTTTCTTTCTGAGACGGTTAATACTTTTCGCCCTTCCTGTAGGTGACTGTGTCTGGAATGTTGGGGTTGTCTCGTGGGGTGTAGTTGCCCCTTCTACTGCTATATTACACCTCCTTCTTCTGGGTGTTGAATTGTTCCTCGACCTCTTGATCCTATCGTTCGTCCCTACGCCCAGTGGCGTGCCGAGTCTGGAGCTGTGTCTTCCCCCTGGTGCTGAGTGGCTCATGGCCCTTTCTTCACTCATCTTGCGGGTTTCAGGGAGAGGGTCTAACACCCTTACCTCCCCGAAAACAAGCTTTCTCCTCTGTTTGCTTAGCTCTGGCGATAGTTTGGACCCCCTGCCGCTCCCTGGTTCCGGCGATTCTAGGCCTTGTGTTGTGGTGCCTTTTTCTGGGAGCCTTTCTCACTGTGAAGCCTGTAAGACACAAAGACGGGCCATAAATAAGACTATTCTATTGTTGATGGTTGCCCAGCGTTCTCTTCAGGTCGCCCTGTGGGGGGACTGTGTAATGTGTTAATTAGTATCCGCTTCCTGCCCGTTCCTGCGATTGATAACTGGTTAGATGAATGGGCCTGCACCCATTCATAATTTTCCACTGGCGGGGGAAATCTATCCACAGACAACACCGTGGATCGACCCCCCAAGTGGTAAGATTCTAAGGGGTCTCAGACTATGTTCCTGTTCTATTTTTGATGAAACCTTGACTCTTTCTATCGCTGTGGCTTTTCCTGGTTTTGCGTGCTCCTTCCCAGACTCGGCGTTTCACTACCTTCACCCTATCTTTTGTTTGATCTGCCGCAAACAGCCTGCATAAATAAGGTGACACCAACAGACAAGTTTAAACATAGGAACTTTATTAAGGAATAACACATGCCTTTTGATGAACTGTCATTGGCTAACGTAAATAGTTTTTGTTGAGGGTTCTCATATGAGATTCCACCTATGGGCTCTAATGGCCCCCAGATTCATGGGTCTGAGCCATTTGAGGTTTTCGTGGGCCTCTACCCATCTGTCATCTTCGACCCCTATTGCTTCCAGCACGTCGGCCGCGCTTGGCAGCACCACGGTGCCGATCTCGGCAAGGGCAGCGCCGAACGTCGTAATGTTTTCCAGCCACGGGTTGAAAATCCTAAAGTGTCTGACTGGCTCTTCTAGTCTGGCTCTTGTCCTCATGGCTGCCTCGTTGCCCTCTCCTCTGGGCGGGTTGGTGGCTATCCCCACCATGATGGCCCTCCTGTTCTTCCTCATGATGAGGTCTATTTTGACCGGGCCACCCTCTATTAACATCGGTTTGTTGACCTCGAAGTATTCCCATTGTTGGATGATTGCTTCCCCCATGAAGCACCCAATTGCCAATTGTTTGTAAGTGGCGTCTCTTCCCGCTGTCCTCAGGTCCCTCGCCAGCTCTCTGATTCTCGCCTCCTGCTGGAGGTGCCACCTTCCCCTTATGACCCTCCTGTTGTCAGCCATTATGGTACCTGCAACATAGGTAAGTGGTACATATATAGACGGGTTAAATATACGTATTATTGGGATTGTTTTCTTACGTTCGAATAACAATGTTCTTGGGCTGAAAGTACGTCGGACCCCCGCTCTCCCCCTCACGTCCCCACCCTCCAGGGTCCCCCGTTTCTATTCTCACCTCTCTTTATAGCACACAGATGCCGTGTACGTCCCCCATTGTCCACACCTCTTTCATTTCGTCCTCCATTTCCTCCTCCCCAACCCCCAGCAACATTAGGAACGCGCATAGGCACCAGGCCGTTAAGGTTCTGTCCTCTTTGGGAACAGGGACCGCCACATAATAAACTAGTTCGATCTCTGGCATGTCCCAGCTTGCCATTGCCTCGGCGATAAGGTCCAACTCGATTTCCGCCTGGTGCTTTGCCTCTAGCTGCTCTTCCTCGCTTTCTCCGCATCCCGGGATCATTTTAATCAGGAAAGAGGATGTCCCTATGGACATCCAGAGGGGAAAGTTTCTCCTAATGCCGTCCCTGCAGGTGATCCCCATCTCGCTTAGGAAGAATCTACAGCCCTTCCTGTAGGCCGCGTTCATGAAGGCTAGTTTTGCCTTTTCTCCTCTTCTTCTCTCTCTTGCCTCCCTGAGCCTTCTCGCCCTCGCATCTGCCCTCCTCCTCTGTCTCCGGCTTCTCCCGCTCATGCTTGCCCCAACAGTCCTATGCACAGAAAGTAGACATGGGGAATGGTTAGTAGGGTGTCTATCTACTCTTTGTCTATCTCCTCTTTTTGCGTTAGTGTTTGCAGCGAGGTGGATGAGGGAAGCTGCACCGTTGAGAATCCCTACCCTCCCAGCACCCTCCGAGGAGGGACACATGAGATAGGCGCGGGCACCGACGTGCCTACCCCCGCAGCAGTTAGAGACAATGAGGCGGTCAGCCCCCTCCCGCCCAGTGCCATTTTCGATTCCGTGGGTAGGTGGGGGCTAAGCCGGATCACCGCTCTGGTTTGCTACTAAGAGGCAGAGCCGGACAACACTCGTGTGATGCAGATCCTCCCAGCACCTTGATGACTCCGCAGCCATCGCACCCCCTCGCTTACATCTAGACCTCTCAGCTGGACTGCATTTTAGCCCCTGCATTCCCATAGGCTAACCGTGTTCTTTCGTCTGATTGCCACCTCTGTATTCCCCTCTATTAAGATACAACTTCGATTACCGGGCAAGGCCCGGATTTACTCAGTGAACGTGTGGTGTTAGGAATATTGATTGGGTACTGCTTCATCAATTCATGCTAAAGATACACTGCCATACATAAAATATCATCACTTCATGCCCAAAATAATTTGCCAGACATTTCATTTGAGAATCTTTTATTGGGCTTCTTCTTGTTTGTCTGAAGGGGTTTGACCCCCCTCCGTTCAGACCCACAGGCCAAAGGAACCGTTCATCCGAACACTGGCGAAGCCAGCCGATGAGGGCCCTTTGAGGTGGGTCTTATTTGCCATTCGGTCAGTTTGGACTCCAGTTCTGCTCGTGTGTGTTGAGGGTTGGCCCCCCAGTCTTCGCACTCTTTTCTCGTTTTATGGGGTCAAGTCAGCGGGGGTTTCCGCTGGTATGTCCTCCCATCATCTTGTTCTCCTGCTCTTTGGTCCCAGAACTCTTGGCATTCTGAGATTGTACTTGAATGAGCTCGAGTTATGTGTTGTTTGTTGGAGGGAATCCCTCCAGTCTTAATCTTCTTGTTCTGCCTTGTGAGGCTAAGGTTTCCGCTGGTATGTCATTCATTCTTCTTTCATTTCTGCATTTTGTCTCAAACTTCTTGGTATTTGAGATTGTATCTATTGGGCGTTCATTCTTGGTAGTTGGGCAGTAATCATCATCTCAACATGTCCTTTGGTAGATAGGCCCCTTGAGGTGACCGTCAGGCACTCGGCCTTGCCTGTGTTTAATCATGGGCAGTATCGGAGAGAGTCATGGTTCATTCTCACTGTTGTGAGTCGTCCCTTTTGTCTGAGTTCCCATTCGGAGTCGGCCTGGGTTGTAGTGCCTGAAGTTTCTGTAACGGTTAAGGAGTGTGCTCTCCTTTCACCCACTCCGGGGTTTCTTGAGTCCCACACTGGTCGTCTCCAGCGTGTTGGCCTCTCCTCTTTGCCCGTGATCAGCTGATCACCCATCTGTGGGCTTGTCACGTACCCCAGGACAACATCGTTGACCTCTAGGGTTCCTATGTTTGCATGCACTTGTCCCAGATCGCCCCTCAGCGACCTCTAGGGTACCGTCCTCTTGAACTTCAGTACTCACCCCAGGTCGCCCCTCGGCGGCCTATAGGGTTTCGCTCTTTGAAAACTCATGCTCTCCCCAGGACGCCCCTCGGCGACCTCTAGGGTGTTCTCTGATCTTCTTGCATCTCCATGGCACCCTCCTCTTCTCCTCTGAAGGCGTCTCTTGTCGATGGCTCCTCCGGTCCTCTCTATGGCACCATCCTCTTCTTCGCTGGTGGGTGTTCCTCCTTGATGTCCTCCGGTGAGTCTCTCGATCTTCTCTTCCTTAGGTCTCTGCCATCCTTCTCTCCCCTTGCCACCTTTTCAAAAGGGGCGTATGACCCTTCACCAAACTCCATTTCAATCCCAACAGATCTCTTTATACTCCCCACACCTTTGATGCACTGAGACCACACACTTACTACACACGAGACAGGGTTAAACAGAACAATTTTTTATTTAGAACATAGGCAAACAAACATTAACATCAACATTAGTAACAACACAAGCACAAGCAAGCAAGCCAGCAGCAGTGTTAGACTCCTACATGCCTTTCAGAGTATCTTCCAGGAGGCTTTCCCCCCACCCCATGTACATCTTCAGTTTGTCAAGGCCGAGACATACGTAATTGCCCTCCGGCAGTATCAGGGGGATGGGGACAGGATACTGCTTATCCTTAATCTTCCCCTCTTGCCTCAGCCGCTCTGCCATGCTCATGATTCTTTTTGATGCCAGGTTCATGGCCCTCGGAGCATCCCAATTCTCGCTTCTGTCTATTGGAATGACCTTTATGAATAGTGCTGACCACTCCAAGTGAATGACCATGTGGTATTTATCCTCGGGGACGACTGCCGAGAGACCCCCGTCCCTGGGGTACACCACCTCCTGGTCTTCCATGTATCCGTTGATTATGCCCAGTGCCGCCTCGACCCTCCATCTCAGTCGCTGCGGCACTTTATCGGGGATCTTTACCCCCTTCACCTCGTCTGTTGATTGTCTTCGCCTCGCCGCACCCGGGTTCATCAATCTTCTGTCCCCGTACTTTCGTCGTATTGGCGCCATTCTCTAGTCTGTGAAAGCAAGCAATCATTCATACAGGGTTGGCAGGGTAGCTAGCTGGGATACATTCATGTCAGCAGCGTAATGCACATGCAGGCCAGGCAAAGTATGAGTCGTGCTACTTTGCAAGTGTTGTATCATTCTTTATTGGGACAAATGACACATAGGGGTTTTGGGAGTTAGTTTTATTGCTCTCCCAGGCTTTGGTTCGGCTCCCCCATCGTGCCCAGGCCAGGCCAGGTCCGATTTGAAGTTCCATTGTAGGCTCTGCAGTGCTGCTCAGGCTGACTGGGTTTCTCGGCCTCGCTCATTGGGGCTATAGTTAGAGGCTGACTCACTGGCGGGGGAACCGTCCACCCGAACACCGACTATGTCGGCCGGCGGGGGCCCCCCAAGGTGAGTTTTGTTTACCAATCGGTCAGCTCGACCATGACCACAGGGAGGCATTCCTTTGGCTGGCCCTACAAGACTTCTTGGACTGACGGGGCTACTCAGTTTTGCTTCAGGGGACTGAGACTAGAGACAGACTCACTGGCGGGGGAACCGTCCACCCGAACACCGACTATGTCGGCCGGCGGGGGCCCCCCAAGGTGAGTTATGTTTACCAATCGGTCAGCTCGACCATGACCACAGGGAGGCAATTCTTTGACTGGCCCTACAAGACTTCTTGGACAGACGGGGCTACTCGGTTTTGCTTCAAGGGACTGAGACTAGAGGCAGACCCGCAGGTGGGGGAACCGTCCACCCGAACACTGACTAGGTCGGCCGGTGGGGGCCCCCTAAGGCAGGTTTTGTTTACCAATCGGTCAGCTCGACCATGACCACAGGGAGGCAATTCTTTGACTGGCCCTACAAGATTTCTTGGACAGACGGGGCTACTCGGTCTTGCTTCATGGGACTGAGACTAGAGGCAGACCCACAGGTGGGGGAACCTTCCACCCGAACACCGACTGGGCCGGTCGGTGGGGGCCCCCCATGGCGGGTTTTTGTTTTACCAATCGGTCAGCTCGACCATGACCACAGGGAGGCAATTCTTTGACTGGCCCTACGAGGCTTCTTGGACAGACGGGGCTACTCGGTCTTGCTTCATGGGACTGAGACTAGAGGCAGACCCGCAGGAGGGCGAACCTTCCACCTGAACACCGACTGGGCCGGCCGGTAGGGGCCCCCCATGGCGGGTTTTGTTTGCCAATCGATCATTTTTGTTCCCCGTGGTGGCTAGAGAACAGGCAGGATGTGGACCTGCCTGGATAATTATTACGAGCCACAGACGGAAACAGCCCACCCACAGGGAGCGAGCCGTTTTTTCTCGCTGGTGCTTTTGACTCTAGAACCACATTGATCCGGCCGAGAAAAGCTTCGGCTTCCCCTGGTCCGCACCAGTTCCAGGTCGGCTGCTAGGCGCCAGCCGTTTACACTTTGTTTAGGCGGGTGTTAACCTCGACCGCCTCATGCACCACTTTCAAGCCTCTTTCACTTGTCTTTCAAGGCTCCACTTTTGCGAGGTTGTCATCAGAAAGCTAGATTCTGGTAGGTTCAGGGAGCCCAGGTCTTCGCAGCTTGCCGGGGCCAGATGGTAGGGTGTTTTGCAGAAAGCGGGACCATCTCATTTCCCATTTGTTGCTCTTCCGTGTGTTTATGATCGAGGTGAGCGGCCGGGATCGTTCGCGACCGCACCCCCCTCGACCCCTCTTTCACATTTCACGGCCTGTCATGTTCCTCTTTTGTGCTGGGGTTGAGCTCCACGCCAATCCGGCCGAAAAGATTGAGCCCAGCCCCGCTTCGCACCCCAGCCCGACCGACCCAGCCCTTAGAGCCAATCCTTATCCCGAAGTTACGGATCTGACTTGCCGACTTCCCTTACCCACCTTCGTCTAACATGCCAGAGGCTGTTCACCTTGGAGACCTGCTGCGGATATGGGTACGGCCTGGCGCGAGATTTACACCTTCTCCCCCGGATTTTCAAGGGCCAGCGAGAGCTCACCGGACGCCGCCGGAACCGCGACGCTTTCCAGGGCATGATAGGAGTAGTGATATTTCACCGGCGGCTGAAGCCTCCCACTTATTCTATACCTCTCATGTCTGTTCACAGTGCCAGACTAGAGTCAAGCTCAACAGGGTCTTCTGTCCCCGCTGATTCTGGCAAGGCCGTTCCCTTGGCTGTGGTTTCGCTAGCAGCTAGTAGGTAGGGACAGTGGGAATCTCGTTCATCCATTCATGTGCGTCACTAATTAGATGATGAGGCATTTGGCTAGTTTAAGAGGGCCGTAGTACTCCCGCCGTTACCCGCGGTTTAGTGGATTTCTGAACCACCAGGGACTCCCAAACCGGGCGAGATTCGCAGCTCTACCAACCTTGCATTACTGCAAGATCCTTAGACTGCCGGACAGTTTTCTTGACCCCAACCAGTCAACCGCCAATTTTCCCCTTTTGCCCGCACGACTGATTGGGTTGTGTCAGAGCAGCTCCAAGAACTGGTGCTAGTCTGCACGGCCGTTCGGGCGTTTTAACGAGTCCCGTTCTCGAGGGGTCACCGCCCTTTCGCCACCCATGGAACAGACACCTCAGGCAGATGACACGGTGCGCCATCCATTTGCTGTCATCATCTGCCAGCAGTCCGAGCGAGAGGGGTGTTATCCACGCAGCGTCCGAGGCTTCACTTTACCCACTCAGCATCCTTAGTATTTTGACTTTGCACGTTGAGCGGTGAACTGCCCAAGGTTCCTTCCCACTATCCGATAGCCACCAACCAGGGAACTGCGTAGGTACGTAACCTGTACCGGGGGTTTCACGCACTGTTGTACTGGAGGCAGGGTGCAACCAGTGAGTCCGTAGGCTGAACGCATCACAGCAGGAGATTGTATCACATTAGTAAATAAGCTTTGATCTACTCAAGGGGTTAACGGGTAGTACAGTTGCGCTAGCCGTGACCCCATAATCTGGTAAGTGTATTAGGTACAGTTGCACCTTCGTTGACAGAGTTACCCTTAGCATCCTGTTATTACTTTATCTTAGCATGTTCTATCTGTTTAAACAATTATACGTGTGTTGCTTTTCACGCCTCAGAAGGAACATGAGACCTTAGGAGGGAGTGTTATAAGCAAACTATTAATCTGTAACACATCCCCTTGGGGATAAGTGTGCCTTACATAACTTTATTGACAGAAGTTGTACAACATAAACACATATTTACAATGTCCACAAGGAGCCGTTGCCCAACAGTCCTAGAGCGCCTGGGTGCTCTCTCCTCAGTGAGGGTTGAGTCCTCTTCCTTCTCTGGTCAGTCTTTTGAACATCTTTAGGATGTCCGCCGTGTACAGGATCGTCCGCCTGCTGAGCAGCTTTGCTAAGGTCTTTCTCTTACTAACTTCTATGCCCAGTGCTTTGAGGACCTTCTCATTGGGCCTGTGCCATTTACCTGTGCCCCCTATTGGGAAACCATAGACCTCAATTTTCCTTACTTGCGGCCATTTGGCTTTAATAGCTTTCCTGAGGGGTGTGTACTTTTTAATTTTCCCTTCCCCTGCTCTCTTTAAGGTGTCCTGAGTAGTCACCTGATTGACTGATATGTCCACAATTAGTGCTGTCTTTCCCCTCACTGCCACTATGTCTGGCACCCCTATTTTACCATTGCCTTTTCTGAGGTGAGGTTCCCTGGTGATCTCCCACCCCACTTTGGCTGCCTCCATGGCGAGTATGTTGCATAACTTGTTATGTCTAGCCATTCTACTCTTTCTGAGCTGGGGACACTTGCCTATAATGTGGTTCATGGTCTCCGCCTTTTTGTTGCAAAGTCTGCATCTTTTTTCAGCCTTGGTGGCTTTCTGGCCCCTCTTGAGGAAGACCCTACTAGGGAATGAGTTTGTTCTTATTTGCGTGGCCATGATGAAGTTGGAGTCAGATATGTTATAGAGGGTCGGATCTCTTAGCCAGTGGTTACTTATTGAGTCATTTCTAAGAGTTGCGACTCCCACCCCTTGCGTGGGAAGATTAGCCCATTGCTGATGCTGTTGTTGTCGCCAGTTGAAGTAGAGCCCCTCAAATATTTCATTGTGTTCTTTTCTTTTAGACCCTCTTGTCCCTGTTCCTGGGGTGTCATTCAGAGTCTTGCAGTTGGATTCCTTCCAGGTCTCTCCCCTCACCCAGGCTCTAAGCTTGAGGACCTTAGTTCTCGTGATGGATTTGAGTGTTATATCTCCTGTGACGCTGTCTTTTGAGTTGACCATAGCCGCCAATCTATTAACCTGTATAGCTGGGATGTGCTGAGCCAGCTTAACCAGGCCAATACCTCCACTTCTGAAGCTGGAGTATAAGAAACCGTTAGGCACCGCACTATGGAGATGTAGCCACTCCCTTGTAGCAACCCTCACCACTTGGTCACACTTTTCTAGTGTCCCCCTCGGTACCATTCCATTGTCAGCCAAGTAGGTGACTCTTGGCAGCCCATATATCCTGAGGATCTCTAGTTTTTGGCTTGGCCTTATCTTGGCCTTGCCTATCTTATCTACAATGTCTTTTACTTTTAGTATCGGGTCCTGTACTACTAAGCCCTTCCATGGGTTGACCCCAATGCCCAGATATCTCTCTGCCTCATTGATGCCTATCATATGGAGGTCCTCTCCTTTGAGCTTCCAGTGAGGGCATAGGTTGATAGTGTGGCCCTTAGGTGATTTGTCTATGAAAAACCCATGGCACTTTTTGGTGTTGACCTCTAGCCCAGTGAGTTTGCTGAATTCTTCTAGGAGTTCCAAGTTTCTTGCCATACCCTGCCAAGAGGAGCTCAGCAGGGCTATGTCATCTGCGAATGCGAGGGTGGTGACACTCTTCGCCCCATATTTGAATCCCTCCCCTATCTCCTCGAGCTTGGTTATTAGGGGGTCAACAGCTAGATTGAAGAGGAGAGGGGAGAGAGGATCCCCCTGCTTAACACCCACTTTGATGTTGATCTCCCGAGTCGGGCCTTGCACTGTTTTGATAACTGTCCTACATTTTCGGTAAGAAGACCTCACAAAGTACAGGATAACTTCATCCACCCCTCTGGCTCTCAGGACTTCCTCAATATGTTTATGCGATACTGAGTCAAACGCCTTGGCGAAGTCAATGAATATTACTGCCAGTGGCCTATTTTCTCTCTTGGCCATCTTAATGACTCCCTCCAGGATGATCAGGTTCTCTGAACATCCTGGTGCTTCTATAAAACCTCTTTGTCTAGGGTTAATCTCACAGGCCTTTCCCATTCTTTTGTTGATGATGCCTGAGAGTAGCCTAAGCACCACCGGGCCGATCGATAGGGGCCTCCACTGTGATATGTCCTTGAGCTTTTTGGGGTCATTTGTTTTTGGTATTAGTGTTGTTCTATTCTTCTTGAGTATGTTTGGTACCCTTCCCGCTATTAGAATAAGGTTGAATAGAAATGCTAGTTTAGTACCCTTCGGGTCATAAGCAAGGATTTGCTCTTTAGTGACACCCTCAGGCCCAGGGGCTGTCCCATTTTTGAGCTTCCTAATTGTCTGTTTTACTTCTTCTTTAGTAATCAGGGTTTCAAAATGGGAGTTGTCACATCCCGCATGTGGCTTGAACTGTCCTATGCTTTTGAATTTATCAGGGGCTTCCCATTTTGCCCCAAAGGTATTTTCAATTATGGCTGGCTCAATGGAGCATTCAGTTCTTTGTTCCCCATCTAAGATGAGTTTGGCCAGGCCCTCCCTGTCTGTCCTAAACATGAGCTGGAGCTTGCGACCCTTCTTAAATTGGGTCATTCTCGCCCTCCTGCCCTTGGAGCCTATAGCTTTGGAGGGCGGCCTTGATGAGCGTGGACTAATTTTCTTGAATAATTTCCTTAGAAAATACCCCAATTCTTTGACTGTGCTTTTCAGTGGGAGGGCTAGTTGGCCCTCTAACTTCCCAAGATCTCTCTTGAGCAGCCCCCTGATCTTGTTCGGTGGAGGTTCGATGGTTAGGGGCTTTCCCAGTTCGGCTAGGCATCGCTCCCACCTCCCACCCTGCAGCCCGGCAGGCTCGACCCCTTTTCTTGCCTTCCTCAGTTTTTTGACTTTGAATTTTATCTGGTCGATGGTGCGGTTTGGTAGGCTTTCTTTCGCCATTTTGTATAGCCCCGGAATTCCCCCCATGGTGTCGATGATTGTATTGAGGGTGTCTGTTTCGGTGTCTGTCCATTGGCCCCTTGTTGTTTTAGTTGGCACCCCTTTCTTCGCTATTTTTGGAAGTGTTAGTGTGGGGTGGGTTTTATAGTAATGTAGGGATAGTCCTCTATTAGATTTAAATTCTTTATTACAGGTTGGGCAGATCATGGAGTCGGGTAGGGTCTCTGACACCCCCTCTCTCAGCGGGTTCGTGGCGTTTGTATTCAGGCTCCCATGCCCTACTGGTGTCCGCGCCGCAGCTAACGAGGGGTGACTCTTTCTTTTGTGTAAGGTAAGACCAGCTTTAGTGGTGAAGCCCCTTTGGCAAGTATCGCAGATAATTGCCCCATCCTCTTTAATTTTTCGTTTGGGTGCCATGCATTTGGCAGCATGGCATGCAATTGACCTGAGACTTTGGTTGAGTTTTGAGCAGTGTCTGCACGCAAAGGTCACCGTTTTTGCCCTATGTTTTGTTTTAAAATGGACCGAAGCCTTATGCGCTGTACCCAGATACGTCTTGCACAGTATGCATGGGTGCTTTTCAAAGGCAAGTCTGATAACTACTTTGATCGATTGGTCCAGTCCCCTGAGCTTCCTCCTGCATCCCGCTTTCGGGATGACTTCTCTTTTATAACCCATTAGGAAGATGGGTTTTAATTTAATTTGTGGAGCAAAGAGCCTCCTCTTGAGGGTCGAGAACCTTTTTCCCTGTCCTAGTATCGGTGATTGCCCCGGCTGCTGTGTTCTGCTTGTATCCCTTGCGCTTCTTCCAGGACGGCGTACCCTGCTCCTGCCTCGATTAATTCTTGGTGTAGAGAGGGATTGGTGCCCGCATAATTGGGAATTGTCCGGGTTGGGTAGGGGTGAAGTGAAGACCCTACTGCCTGAAGATCTTGGCTCTGAGAAACAGGCCCTCTCTGTTGACGCCATGTTGTCCCCGAGTGGGTTGCAGTTTTGAGTGTCTTTCTAGTATCTCTTTACAGTCGCTCCCTCCGTCCTCCCTAAAAAGGCAGTCTGAGCCCCCTGTAGAACCCTGGGTTCGTCCTTCTGTTGCCTAGGTCTTAGTTAGATGGGCTCCTTGGTGGAGCTCCTTCTTCACTGTAACACCTATGGGGCACAGAGACAAGCAATAAATAAGGTTGTTCTCAGATGCCAGTAACCCACTGTAGTTCTCCCTACGATCTTCCTGCGGATAAGCATATGTGTAGTGGATTAAGGTTAGTTGTCCTCTGCTCCTGCAACTGAATAGTGATTAGATGAACGGGCCTACACCCGATCATATTTTCCCACCGGTAGGAGAAATCCATCCACAGAGATCACCATGGACAGACCTCCTGAGTGGTAAGATTCTAAGGGGTCTCAGACTATGTTCCTGTTCTATTTTAGATGAAACCTTGGCTCTTTCTATCGCTGTGGCTTTTCCTGGTTTTGCGTGCTCTTTCCCAGACTCGGCGTTTCACTATCTTCACCCTATCTTTTGTTTGGTCTGCTGCAAACAGCCTGCGTAAATAAGGTGACACCGACAGACAAGTTTAAACATAAGAATTTTATTAAGGAATAACACATGCCTTCTGATGAACAATCATTGGCTAACGTAAAGAGTTTTGCTGAGGTTTCTCATATGAGATTCCACCTATGGGCTCTAATGGCCCCCAGATTCATGGGTCTGAGCCATTTGAGGTTTTCGTGGGCCTCTACCCATCTATCATCTTCGACCCCAATTGCTTCTAGCACGTCAGCCGCGCTTGGCAGTACCACGGTGCCGATCTCGGCAAGGGCAGCGCCGAACGTCGTAATGTTTTCCAGCCACGGGTTGAAAATCCAGTGCCTGGCTGGCTCTTCTAGTCTGGCTCTTGTCCTCATGGCTGCCTCGTTACCCTCTCCTCTGGGCGGGTTGGTGGCTATCCCCACCATGATGGCCCTCCTGTTTTTCCTCATGATGAGGTCTATTTTGACCGGGCCACCCTCTATTAACATCGGTTTGTTGACCTCGAAGTATTCCCATTTTTGGATGATTGCTTCCCCCATGAAGCACGCAATCGCCAGTTGTTTGTACGTGGCGTCTCTACCCGCTGTCCTCAGGTCCCTCGCCAGCTCTCTGATTCTCGCCTCCTGCTGAAGGTGCCACCTCCCCCTTATGACCCTCCTGTTGTCAGCCATTATGGTACCTGCAACATAGGTAAGTGATACATATATAGACGGGTTAAATGTACGTATTATTGGGATTGTTTTCTTACGTTCGAGTAACAATGTTCTTGAGCTGAAAGTACGTCGGGCCCTCGTTCTCCCCCTCACGTCCCCACCCTCCAGGGTCCCCCGTTTCTATTCTCACCTCTCTTTATAGCACACAGATGCCGTATACATCTCCCATTGTCCACACCTCTTTCATTTCGTCTTCCATTTCCTCCTCCCCAACCCCCAGCAGCATAAGGAACGCGCACAGGCACCTGTCCTCTTTGGGAACTGGGACCGCCACATAGTAAACTAGTTCGATCTCTGGCATGTCCCAGCTCGCCATTGCCTCGGCGATAAGATCCAACTCGATTTCCGTCTGGTGCTTTGCCTCTAGCTGCTCTTCCTCACTTTCTCCGCATCCTGGGATCATTTTGATCAGGAAAGAAGATGTCCCTATGGACATCCAGAGGGGAAAGTTTCTCCTAATGCCGTCCCTGCAGGTGATCCCCATCTCGCTTAGGAAGAATCTACAGCCCTTCCTGTAGGCCGCATTCATGAAGGCTAGTTTTGCCTTTTCTCCTCTTCTTCTCTCTCTTGCTTCCCTGAGCCTTCTCGCCCTCGCGTCTGCCCTCCTCCTCTGTCTCCGGCTTCTCCCGCTCATGCTTGCCCCAACAGTCCTATGCACAGAAAGTAGACATGGGGGATGGTTAGTAGGGTGTCTATCTATTCTTTGTCTATCTCCTCTTTTTGTGTTAGTGCTTGCAGCGAGGTGGATGAGGGAAGCTGCACCGTTGAGAATCCCTGCCCTCCCTGCACCCTCCGAGGAGGGACACATGAGATAGGCGAGGGCACCGACGTGCCTACCCCCGCAGCAGTTAGAGACAATGAGGCGGTCGGCCCCCTCCCGCCCAGTGCCATTTCCGATTCCGTAGGTAGGTGGGGGCTAAGCCGGATCACCGCTCTGGTTTGCTACTAAGAGGCAGAGCCGGACAACACTCGTGTGATGCAGATCCTCCCAGCACCTTGATGGCTTCGCAGCCATCGCACCCCCTCGCTTACATCTAGATCTCTCAGCTGGACTGCATTTTAGTCCCTGCATTCCCATAGGCTAACCATGTTCTTTCACCTGATTGCCACCTTTGTATTCCCCTCTATTAAGAAACAACTTCGGTCACCGGGCAAGGCCCGGATTTACTCAGTGAACGTGTGGTGTTAGGCATATTGAATGGGTACTACTTCATCAATTCATGCTAAAGATAAATTGCCATACATAAAATATCATCACTTCATGCCCAAAATAATTTGCCAGACATTTCATTTGAGAATCTTTTATTGGGCTTCTTCTTGTTTGTCTGAAGGGGGTTTGACCCCCCTCCGTTCAGACCCACAGGCCGAAGGAACCGTTCATCCGAACACTGGCGAAGCCAGCCGATGAGGGCCCTTTGAGGTGGGTCTTATTTGCCATTCGGTCAGTTTGGACTCCAGTTCTGCTTGTGTGTGTTGAGGGTTGGCCCCCCGGTCTTCGCACTCTTTTCTCGTTTTATGAGGTCAAGTCAGCGGGGGTTTCCGCTGGTATGTCCCCCCATCATCTTGTTCTCCTGCACTTTGGCCCCAGAACTCTTGGCATTCTGAGATTGTACTTGAGTGAGCTCAAGTTATGTGTTGTGTGTTGGAGGAAATCCCTCCAATCTTCATCTTCTTGTTCTGCCTTGTGAGGCTAAGGTTTCCGCTGGTATGTCATTCGTTCATCTTTCATTTCTGTACTTTGTCTCAAACTTCTTGGTATTTGAGATAGTAACTATTGGGCGTTCATTCTTGTTAGTTGGGCAGTAATCATCATCTCAACATGTCCTTTGGTAGATAGGCACCTTGAGGTGACTGTCAGGCACTCGGCCTTGCATGCGTTTTATCCTGGGCAGTACCGGAGAGAGTCATGGTTCATTCTCACTATTGTGAGTCGTCCCCTTTGTTTGAGTTCCCATTCGGAGTCGGCCTGGGTTGTAGTGCCTGAAGTTCCTGTAACTGTTAAGGAGTGTGCTCTCCTTTCACCCACTCAGGGGTTTCTTGAGTCCCACACTGGTCGTCTCCAGCGTGTTGGCCTCTCCTCTTTGCCCGTGATCA
Organism: Poromitra crassiceps; assembly: GCF_964638095.1. Classification (NCBI taxonomy): domain Eukaryota; kingdom Metazoa; phylum Chordata; class Actinopteri; order Beryciformes; family Melamphaidae; genus Poromitra; species Poromitra crassiceps. Next base: position 10,496,321 of record NC_139642.1, read on the forward strand.
GCTGATCACCCATCTGTGGGCTTGTCTCGTACCCCAGGACAACCTTGTTGACCTCTAGGGTTCCTATGTTAGCATGCACTTGTCCCAGATCGCCCCTCAGCGACCTCTAGGGCACCGTCATCTTGAATTTCAGTACTCACCCCAGGTCGCCCCTCGGCGGCCTATAGGGTTTCGCTCTTTGAAACTCATGCTCTCCCCAGGACGCCCCTCGGCGACCTCTAGGGTGCTTCTCTGATCTTCTTGCATCTCCATGGCACCATCCTCTTCTCCTCTGCAGGCGTCTCTTGTCGATGGCTCCTCCGATCTTCTCCATGGCACCATCCTCTTCCTCGCTGGTGGGTATTCCTCGTTGATGTCCTCCGGTGAATCTCTCGATCTTCTCTTCTTTAGGTCTCTGTCATCCCTCTCTGCCACCTTTTCAAAGGGGCGTATGACCCTTTACCAATTCCGTTTCAACTCCCAACAGACCTCTTAATTCTCCCCACACCTTGGATGTATTGAGACCACACACTTACTACACATGAGACAGGGTTAACCAGAACATATTTTTATTTTGAACACAGGCAAGGAAACATGAACATCAACATTAGTAACAGCACACACATGCAAGCAAGCGGCAGAGTTAGATTCCTACATGCCCTTCAGAGAATCCTCCAGGAGGCTTTCCCCCCACCCCATATACATTTTCAGTTTCTCGAGGCCGGCACAAACGAACTTGCCCTCAGGCAGTATCAGGGGGATGGGGACAGGACACTGTTTCTCCTTGATCTTCCCCTCATTCCTCAGCTGCTCAGCCATGCCCACCATTCTCCTCGTTGCCAGGTTCATGGCCCTCTGAATATCCCAGTTTTCACTTCTGTCTATGGGGATTACTTTAACGAGAAGTGCCGACCACTCTAGGTGTATGATCATGTGGCATTTGTCCTCGGGGACGACTGCCGAGAGCCCCCCGTCCCTGGGGTACACCACTTCCTGGTCTTCTATGTAGCCGTTGATCGTCCACAGTGCCGCTTCGACCCTCCATCTCAGTCGCTGCGGCACTCTATCTGGGATTTTGACCCCCTTCACCTCGTCGGCTGATTGCCTCCGCCTCGCCGCACCCGGGTTCATCAAACGTCTGTCCCCGTACCTTCGTCGAATTGGCGCCATTCTCTAGTCTGCGAAAGCAAGCAATCATTCATACAGGGTTGGCAGGGTAGCTAGCAGGGATACATTCATGTCAGCAGCGTAAAGCGCACACAGGCCAGGCAAAGTATGAGTCGTGCTACTTTGCGAGTGTTGTATCATTCTTTATTGGGACAAATGACACGTAGGGGTTTTGGGAGTTAGTTTTATTGCTCTCCCAGGGCTTTGACTTGGCTCCCCCATCGTGTCCAGGCTAGGCCAGGTCCAATTTGAAGTTCCATTGTAGGCTCTGCAGTGCTGCTCAGGCTGACTGGGTATCTCGGCCTCGCTCATTGGGATTACCGTTAGAGACAGACTCACTGGCGGGGGAACCGTCCACCCGAACACCGACTATGTCGGCCGGTGGGGGCCCCCCAAGGCGAGTTTTGTTTACCAATCGGTCAGCTCGACCATGACCATAGGGGTGCATTTTCTTTTGATGGCCCTACGAGGCTTCTCAGACAGGCGGGGCTACTCGGTCTCACTCTCCAGGACTAGAGCTAGAGGAGGACTTGCAGGCGGGGGAACCGTCCACCCGAACTCCGACAAGGTCGGCTGGCGGGGGCCCCCCAAGGCAAGTTTGCTTACCAGTCGGTCAGCGGGGATTTATGTTTGGCCTTCCCCGAGGCCCATTGTCCGAGCAGTTTGTTACACTTTGTTTGGGCGGGTGTTAACCTCGACCGCCTCATGCACCACTTTCAAGCCTTTTCCACTTGTCTTCCAAGGCTCCACTTTTGCGAGGTTGTCATCAGAGAGCTAGATTCAGGTAGGTTCAGGGAGCCCAGGTTTTCGCAGCTCGCCGGGGCCAGATAGTAGGGTGTTTTGCAGAAAGCGGGACCGTCTCATTTCCCCTTTATCGCTCTTCTGTGTGCCCATGATCGAGGTGAGCGGCCAGGACCGCTCGCGACCGCACCCCCTCGACCATCTTGCGTCACTACCTCATTTGCCCTTCAGCCAGCATCCTTCTTTGCACTTTACGGCCTGTCACGTTCCTACTTCGTGTTGGGGTTGAGCTCCACGCCAATCCGGCCGAAAAGATTGAGCCCAGCCCCGCTTCGCACCCCAGCCCGACCGACCCAGCCCTTAGAGCCAATCCTTATCCCGAAGTTACGGATCTGACTTGCCGACTTCCCTTACCCACCTTCGTCTAACATGCCAGAGGCTGTTCACCTTGGAGACCTGCTGCGGATATGGGTACGGCCTGGCGCGAGATTTACACCTTCTCCCCCGGATTTTCAAGGGCCAGCGAGAGCTCACCGGACGCCGCCGGAACCGCAACGCTTTCCAGGGCATGATAGGAGTAGTGATATTTCACCGGCGGCTGAAGCCTCCCACTTATTCTATACCTCTCATGTCTGTTCACAGTGCCAGACTAGAGTCAAGCTCAACAGGGTCTTCTGTCCCCGCTGATTCTGGCAAGGCCGTTCCCTTGGCTGTGGTTTCGCTAGCAGCTAGTAGGTAGGGACAGTGGGAATCTCGTTCATCCATTCATGTGCGTCACTAATTAGATGATGAGGCATTTGGCTACCTTAAGAGAGTGATAGTTACTCTGGCCGTTTACCCGCACTTTATTCAATTTCTTCACTTTGACATTTAAAGAACTGGGCAGAAATCACATTCCTCTGGTCCCCACCAGTTCTAAGTCAGCTGCGAGGCACCAGCCGAGGCGACGTGCTGGGACCGCATCATTACTGGGATAACTGCTTGTACTAGGGTTGCATTTTTTGTCAGGCGAAGGTGTGTTGCTTGACGAGGCGAGGATGTTGCTCCACTTTCTGCGGTCCCCGAGTTTCGGTTGCCAATAGCTGTGAAGATAGGTTTTGCATTTGTGTCCACTTATGGCCATAATCTATGTGGTTGCAAGACCTGCATCTGACAGTTTCTGAACCATGGTACTGCAGAGGCAGTGGTTAGTGTATCTCTGCTGCTTTCCTGCTTGGTGGCATAATCTGGTCAACATTGTGGTGAGCTGATTTATGCCCATTGGCTCTCGCGTATACCTGCAACACGGCAAATTAGATTTTTAGTAGCTATCCTAATCTAGCAATCACCTTAATATGCACTATGCCTGATTTACTTACCAAACATTGTCGACGCCGATGCTAACGTTTCTTCTTGGGTGAAGATAAAAGGCTGGTGCGTCCGAGGGCAAGTAGGAGAGATATTTCTCTAAAGATGAAACAGGGCAGAGAGGATCTCCAAGCTGTTCAAACATGTGCTTTTTTCATTCTTCGCCTGTGGGTCATTGTGATTCATTGTGTTCATTGAAGGTCAGTGTTGCATACTTTAGTCCATTTTCGTCTCTTTTGGTGGTGAATGACGTGGGTTTGAGCTGCCTGTTGCCCTCATTTCCCCTGCGCACAAAGTGAAGTTGAACGTCAAACCATACTTTGTTTACTAGTCCCTCCGGTGTGTTGGGATCCAGTGCTTTCTTGATAGCTTTGAAATCATCTTCTGATATCGATGTGTGATGGACTGTCATATCGAGTCCCTTTTTTGTCAGCGTTTTTACAACGCCAGTGAATACATTGTTGCATGTTGTAAACTCAGTGTCTTTGAGGAGACACCAGGAGAGGCTGAGCGGTGGGTCGTTAATGTATCGGTTGAGACCTGCATGGAGGCCTATATAGCTGCTCAGTCCGTACCATTCGCTTTTACTGTTTCTGACAGTGGCATAGAAATCTCGTAAAACGCCATTGACTTGCTCTTTTGACGAGGTCTGAAAGTCGATAACCACACCTTTATCCTTGCACCAGTCTTCAAAGCATTTCACTGGCCGTTTTGTTTGCTTGACGGTGTTGTGTTCATTATGGTCTTTTTCCAGCTGGTCAACCTCCTCTTTACGTACCTCGTTTAACGTTAACAGGCTTCTTTTTCTGGAGATAATGCAGGCACTGCTCAATCCACTCGTCCATAGATAAGCCACCCCACACTAGATGAAAAGTGGTATTTTCGTCAGTAAACGCCGTTGTAAATGGCTGTGGAAGTTCAGATTAACAACTATTTGTGGTGATCTCCGGATAACACAGGAAACTCTGAAGGATTGACGGGGATGGCTGTTTTACACAGCCCCCGCAGCCTCCCCCTGGCTTGGGGCCTTTCACATGTAAATAAGAATGAGGTGAGCTACAGAAATGCAAATCAGGGCGAGGGGCATGATGCTCGTGAGTGTGTGTGGGGGGGGACCTCTGCTATTGTTTACAGACAGCTTTTAAATCACAGCCTTACAGACAGCCTTTAAATCATGGGGTACAAAGTTTACAGCAATATCTCTATCTAACAAAAATTACCAAAATGCACAAAAATATCTGATTATCTCTGAAGAATATTACATTTGAAAAATTCCACGTTTTGCTTTGTTTTATTTGACAGGGTAAACAGAAATCTGCAGATGAGGCGATTTGTTTTTACAAAATATAATCAAAATACAAACAAAACATATCAAAAACATATTTTTGCTAATAATATAATATATTCTGGGCTGTAACTGCTTTGCCTTTGCCCTTTGGTTTGAGGTCTGCAACACAATACACTGAACATAAGTCCTTGGAAACCAAAACATGTGTTTAAGTGTGTCACACCCCAGGAAATTGAGTTATTAACCACCCAGTAAAAATTTAAACTGAATTGAATGTCTCCAAGTGTATAAAATTAGGAGCTGAACATTTGTTCTCAATGCAGTTCAGCTTTTCTTTAATGGATTTGGCTTCACGCCTCCGATCGGCTTCTCTGTACACAGGCTGAGCAGCCAGGCAGATGCTCCTCCCCCCCCACCCCCACACACACCTACACAGTAAAACTGTCAGTGTTATTTTTTCTGTGTTAGTGTAAGTCGTCAGTGTTATTTTTTCTGTGTTAGTGTAAGTCAACAGCATTCAGTGTAATTTTAACACTTAATTTATCATAACTAACACCACAAGTGTCCATTGCTTAAAGTGTTGTGGTGGATTTGGGGTGTTTACAAATTCCAACACTCTAGGTGAGCACTTGAACACACCTCCACTTCTCCAGAAACGTTTCACGTCGCCATTTTCTCCTCCTGTTTGGTAAGTTTTGCAATCAAATTTAACGTTTTAAGTTGGTAGGTCGGTTAGATTAGCATAAGTAATATCAGTGAATGTGGTCAGAGTTGAGTTTGCATGCGAATATTTGTCATCAAATCCAATTGTAAAACGTATTTGTCGAAGTGGCCGACTGCTACCATGAGGCCAGTCTGTTTAACCACACTCATGGAGAAAGGAGCTAATGCTAACGCTAGTAATATCTGCTACAGGTTTTAATACAAGTTCTTCTTTGTTTTCGTTTGCAACTGCTAAAGCCTATAACGTTATCTTGGTGGACAACGAGCGGGACATGCAGTGGAGGAGCGAGCGAGGGAAGAAAGGGAAGAAAGGTAACGTGGTATTATGGTGGACTGTTAGCAATTGTAGCTAGTAAACGTTAGCTCAGACGGCATGTAGCCTCAGCAAACCACTTATTGTGATCATATCCCCGCATTCACAGCACTCCCAGTGCTGGCGTAATCCATATAAACCCCCTTCTTGCTTCACCCGAAATGAAATGTCCAGGATTTGTGTTAGTTGGTGGCTCAAAATTAAGCTTTAGGTTTAGTAATAGCTTCGATAGCCAAAGCTTACACTGGCAGCATTGAGGCTAGCTGTGCATTGATTCTGCTTTGTTTCATAAAGCATGGTGTGGCCCTGAGATTAAAACAGTCTCATAGACCAGTTCCACAGTGGCCATGGCTCTAACTACAAACAGTGGCAGCAGCAGGGAGCCATAGCGCTAGTTTGAGCCACGTTTGCCATGTTTAAAGGAACAGCTCACCCTAAAATCCAAAATACCCTTTGTTCCAACCCGCAGATGCTGTGATGCTTTCCGCGCATGAAAGATTACTCAACTGATTTCTGAAATGACTGCCCGCAATATGCTGCCGCTGTGTTTTGTTTTCATCACCATGAGTTTGCTGAACAGGTAAATAAATAAATATTAAATAATTTAGATAGAAGTAGCCTATATGTTGATTTTAACTTGAATGATTTACAGTTGCACACATTGTGTGTGTGTGTGTGTGTGTGCCTGTAATCACGAGCACACACTAAACGCACACTTGTCCACATGATCACGTGTTTTACTGCCATTTTATTCAACTGCAAAATAAATCTTTTTTCAGATTCAATTAGATACCAAATACTAAGAAAAATGGTGCAAATCATAACAATTCAGCGCAAATAATGGCTTTCACGTCTGTGTAAAAGTGATTTGTGAAACTACGTCTGTAATGCTGGATAAAAAAAATCCTGAATACAATACAATTTTTTCTCTCTCATTGTAAAGTTAGTAGCTGGGCAAAAAAAAATCAAAAATATTTAAAATCCAATGCAAAGGTTTGGCAAAGTACAGCACAGCATAGCTTTGACTGATTTTGTCTGTTTATAGCTGTGGACAGTGTTTTGACTGATTTTGTCTGTTTGTAGCTCTGGACAGTGTTTTGAAGACAATGACTATCATCGGAGTCATCCTCTCCTTCCGCTCCTTGGCTCAGGAGGATCTGAGAGACGTAAGACACACACACACACACACACACACACACACCCTCACAAATATAGACATGCATGTAGACACACAAATAATGCATGCAAGGACTGTTAGAACACACAGGCACAGTTGAAAGGTAAAACGTCAAAAAATGTATCTGTGCCAATCAGAAAATGAACCTGTCCCTGTTCCTAAAAAGTCTGTTTTGTCTCTTGTCTCTAGGTTTTGTCTTGTCATATTCCATTCCTGGTCAGTTCAGTGGAGGATTTCAAGGACCACATCCCGCGAGAGACAGACATGAAGGTAACACACGCTGAAAAGACACAAACCCTGGAAACACACTGGACACAAATAGTGGAAACAGTCCAAATTGCGTTCAAACCTGTTGTCTCTGTGTAATTTGCTTTCTCTCTCCTCTGTGTGTGTGTGTGTGTGTGTGTGTGTGTGTGTGTGTGTGTGTGTAGGTGGCAATGAATGTCTATGAGCTGTCATTGGCAGCAGGTTTACCCTGCGAGATCGACCCTGCACTGTTGGTGGCGCTGTCTTCACAAAAGAGTGGTAAGATAAACACAGACACACACACACACACCCTCACAAATATAGACATGCATGTAGACACACAAATAATGCATGCAAGGACTGTTAGAACACACAGGCACAGTTGAAAGGTAAAACGTCAAAAAATGTATCTGTGCCAATCAGAAAATGAACCTGTCTCTGTTCCTAAAAAGTCTGTTTTGTCTCTTGTCTCTAGGTTTTGTCTTGTCATATTCCATTCCTGGTCAGTTCAGTGGAGGATTTCAAGGACCACATCCCGCGAGAGACAGACATGAAGGTAACACACGCTGAAAAGACACAAACCCTGGAAACACACTGGACACAAATAGTGGAAACAGTCCAAATTGCGTTCAAACCTGTTGTCTCTGTGTAATTTGCTTTCTCTCTCCTCTGTGTGTGTGTGTGTGTGTAGGTGGCAATGAATGTCTATGAGCTGTCATTGGCAGCAGGTTTACCCTGCGAGATCGACCCTGCACTGTTGGTGGCGCTGTCTTCACAAAAGAGTGGTAAGATAAACACAGACACACACAACGAACACACACAAGTGTGTGTGTGTGTGTGGGGGGGGGGGGGGGGGGGGGGGGTTTGGGGCAGCAGAGACACAAAGAAGTTATATTATGTTCTAATAATTTCCATCCATTTAATTATCTCCACTATAGGCATCTCCACTCAGCAGGGGACCCCAGCAAGGTGGCGAGGAGGCTGCTGCTTCTGCTGATAAAGATGACCATGACGGGCCAGACGAAGAGGACAACACAGCTTCCACTTCCTCGGCTGAATCCATTCAACCTCAACCAAAACGGAAGAAAAGTTCTGTGCTGGACTTTTTTGGGGATGGCTATGGAGAGCATGCCATCCCCATTAAGATCGTGACAAGCTGGAGCGGTACTGGCTGGAAGCCTGCATCCCAGCAGACGAGGAGGATCCACTTGTGTGGTGGTGCGAGAAGGAGCGATCCTTCCCAAAGCTATCTCATCTTGCACGTCGCTATCGGTGTGTGCCTGCAACATCTGTGCCAGCGGAGAGTCTTTTCAGCTGCTGGACTCATAATTAACAGGCTGAGGCCTGACACCAGAACATGTTGACATGTTGATTGCACTGAACAAAAATTCCTCTTTTCACTGATGCAGCAATTTCATTGTTAATGTAGCCTTCCTAGTAGTGTTTCTGATGGCGATTTATTTAATAATATTTTCTGTTCTCTGGAATATGTGCAATGTTCATAATGCACTGGGAAAAGTGCCACCTGCATTTCAGAGCACTTTTTTTTAAGTTATTGATGGTGGATTATTTATTTTTATTTGCTGTTATTAATGTGTGCAATGTTCATATAATGCACTGGGCAAACAAGGATTTTTTCAAAATGTCTATGGGTGAAAATTAATGGGGAATTCTCTAAAAGTATGTTAAATAAGCATATTTACATTTTGCAATAACTGCTAATCCTGTTTACATTGGTTAATGCTGCCTGCACATACTAAAACCATGCTGATACCCAAATCTTTTTCTTCTTGTAATATTTCAGTCTCCTCTCCTTTGATGCTTTTTATCTTATATCTTAATTGTTTATGACATGTACATGTGTATTTTGATTTGCATTTGATTTAATAAAACTTTACTATTCACGATGTTCCTCGCAAATGTTCTTCCCCATTCAATAAATAAATATTGATGGCATTCATTGAAAGTGTAACAATAACGTGAATTTAAGCACACAGCATTGATTTATTATTATTATTAGGGAGGGGATTAGCCAAGCATGACCAATAGCAAAGCTATCATAAGATCTGTCAACCAATCACAAGTGATATTTCTCTGTGGCTCCATCCAATGAATGGACAAGCTAGCGGGTTAGTGACAGCTCTATCCACCAGTCACAAGCCATCTTGTATTGTAAGAGTGAGCTGCTCTCATCCAATGAATGAATTCGTTTTTCGCTAGAGGGCTGAGCTTGCTGCTATTCACATTCTAATTAGGCGCACTGCAAGGTGTGAAACATCTATTGTCGCGGCTGAAAGTCCCCCCCCGCCCCCGCCCCCCCCGTGCCGACACCCGCGGATGCGTTTTCGGCGATCAGCGGACAAAACAAACGCAACACCACAGGTTTTGTACTGCCGTGAACTGCCAGGAATTAGAGAGGTATGTGGCCGTATGTGGCGATCTAAGGGGACGGAAACCTGGCTTTTCGTGCAGTGCCAGATGTCAAAGTTAACCTTAAATGTTTCCATTTCCGTGCCTAGTAGTTGTCGTATAATTATGTCACTAGCAGGAGACAACAGTCAACACGAGCGCAAGGCACTCTGGGTATTGTATTGCGGAGTTCCTGTTTGCGAGGCTTGGACGCAAGCTAGCTTTATTTTCTCCAAAGTGGTGAGGCTCCAAGGTTACCAAGTATGGCAATATGAAAAGTATTATTATTATTATTATTATTATTATTTTTTTTTATCATTATTTAAATGTCTTAAATCGCTGTTTAAAAAATGCGGTGAGAAAAAAATTAGATGACCTGTTTGACACTGAGCCCCTCTTGCCTGTCCCAATTTGGCCCCTGGCTCAGGTCCAAACAGCTTGCCTAATTTTCTTCACACAGTGAGTAGTGTCTCTAACCGTGGTATATTGACTGTGGTTTATGCTCATTATACCACAGCTGTGAGTCAATCAAATTGCTCGATTTGAGAGAACTGTTTTATAATTTATGTTATACCATGGTCTGGGTGAATACCCGTTTCTGATTGGCCGGCAGATGTGCATTAAAACCGTATAAGTCTAATCACATATAAATTCATAAGCTGCCCAACCTGCACAGCTGTTTAATTAACATAGCCTACTGTAAACAAACAGCACGCACACAGCTGTCAAAGCCTTAAGTGTTGCAACTGAGTTAGCTTGAGAAACAAACAACAATGTCCGATTTTAAGATTAATTTCAATATATTTGGACAGTACAAAGATTTTGAAGCATGGGATGCAGCGATGGATGCAGCAGAGGAAAAAGAAATTGAGAAGAAAACGACAAACGGAAAACGGGATAAGGAACTGACACCCACGGAGCTCAAACTGATAGAGGAAGAAGGATGAAATTAACACAAAAAAGTCAACTGGGCAGTCAATATCCTGACAGACTTTCTCCACCAAAAACAAGCTGGCAGTGTGGCAAGTTTAATGTGCATCTGAGCTGGTATCAACCGCCATGTATCACAGTTCAATATAATAAGTGACCCAGAGTTCAAATCAAGCAATGCTGTCTTTAAAGCCATGTTGAAATGCTACAGGAAAAGCGGCAAAGACACCAGTGGCCATCATCCTCGTATAACTGAGTCTGACCTCTGGGGTCTCATAATCAAACCTTGCATATAATCCCTACGAAGGATTCCTAGGACTGTGTCGAAAATAATGACTAACCTATCAGTGACGGCACACCTGCATGCAATTCCCCGTTACCAGCAGCTGCCACAGTGATTAAACATGGGGACCTGACCCATATCCCGTCCCCTGCATGCTCAAATCCAACCAATGGTCAATGCAAATCAACACATGAATTTACAGCAGATATATTCTCGCGACCATCGGGCAGGAGTACTGACGGTACTCCTTTCGGAGGCCCTGGCAAACGAGTCGGTAGCTCTTTTAAGTCCAACTGGGAAGTATGTCTATGAACTTGCGGGCTGTGCTCGCGGTGGTCTTCCAGACCAGCCAGAGCTTCTCGCGCGTAGTGGCTTGCTCCACGGTTAGTCGGGTAAAAGCGTTCCGTCCTTGGCGAAGGACTCGATCTGTCGGTCGCGAATGTCCCTCCCCCCCCCCCCAAATCCAGAAAGGGGGGGGGGCGTCACCTCGACCATGGCAACGTCCTTCCTCCCGTCCCGGGGGCGGGGAGGAGTCGATGTAGCGATCATCACGGCGCTGCCCCCCTTCGCACTTGGGCGCCGATGAGGGGTCCCCACGATGATGCTCGTCATGGGGTGGTCGCCCCCTCTGTGGCCCGCATTTTTTTTTTTTTACAGTGCACCTGAACGCAACATGCAAGATACCTGCTGAATAAGTGTCCAAATGTTCATGTCATTCTGGCCAATACTCCACTTCTGTTATAACATTTCAGTCTGGAATATGGAATATCTTTCAATAATCTTTATGACTAAAAGGTTAAAAGTAATCTCATGTGTAAGAAATGACTGCTCTACATTGAAGTAAAAATGTAAATAATTAACTTGTTGGTTTTGGATTTATTTAGCTTCAAGACTGCATTTTTGTTCGTGAGACCCTCAACACTGGCTTTGAGAATCCCGGGCCACTTACTGATACTTATGCTTAAATTAACCCACTCATATTCTGGTTTATTTCAAGAAAAACATTTTGGCTAGTGGATATTCTAATTGGCTGGTAACTTTAAAATCAAGCAGCCATATTGGCAGGTGGTCAAACTTGAACGACCGCAACGCGGACTTATGCCTCCCCCATTAGTTCATTCTTGACTCCAAATCGCCATTTGAGGCAAATTGGAAGAAATTCCGTCAAGGCGCTCCTGAGATGTTGCGTTACAGAGCTTGGAAATTGGGTGTGTGAGGTCACAGTGACCTTGAACTTTGACCACCAAAATGTAATCAGTCCATCCTTGAGTCCAAGTGGACGTTTGAGGCAAATTCGCAGAAATTCCATCAAGACATTCCTGAGATATCGCGTTAATAAGCTTGAAAATGGCATTCGAGAGGTCAGTGACCTTGACCTTTGACCTTTGATCACCAAAATGAAATCAGTTCATCCTTGCGTCCAAGTCGATGTTTGAGCCAAATCAGAAGAAATTCTATCAAGCTGTTTCTTGAGATATTGCGTTAACGAACTTGGGAATGGCGTTCGTGAGGTCACAGTGACCTTGAAGTTTGACCACCAAAATGTAATCAGTTCATCCTTGAGGCCAAGTTAATGTTTGAGGCAAATTTGATTAAATTCCGTCAAGGCGTTCCTGAGATATGGCGTTAACAAGCTTGAAAATGGCGTTGGAGAGCTCACAGTGACCTTGACCTTTGATCACCAAAATGTAATCCGTTCATCCTTGCACCCAAGTCGACGTTTGAGCCAAATTGGCAGAAATTCCATCAAGCCGTTCTTCAGATATCGCTTTAACAAACTTGGGAATGGCATTCTTGAGGTCACAGTGACCTTGACCTTTGAGCACGAAAATCTAATCAGTTCATCATTGAGTGCAAGTCGATGTTTGAGGCAAATTTGATGAAACTCTGTCAAGGCATTCCTGAGATATTGCGTTAACAAGCTTGAAAATGGCGTTCCTGACCTTGACCTTTGACCACCAAAATCTAATCAGTTCATGCTTGAGTCCAAGTCGATGTTTGAGGCAAATTTGATGAAATTCCGTCAAGGCATTCCTGAGATATCGCGCTAACAAGGTTTTAAACGATTTTTGTTAAGCGAGCGTGTCCAGAACCGGGCAATTTGCTTTTTTTGAAGTCTTCATAAATATGCTCCTCTTCCAGCAGTTAGTGGAGAAATGGGGTGGGACCCCTGTGTGGTCAGATGGAAAGCCAACATGGTGAACCTCTGGAACAGACTGCTGGACCTACCATCCAATAGGGTTGCTAGTCAGATTTTCTTCTGGGACTTGTCTGTTGAAGGGGAGTGGGTCTCAGATATGTCAGACCTGTTTCAGGAGTGTGGTTTTGGAGAATATTACTCTCAAAGAATGTGTATAAATGTAGAGCTGTTTAAATCTCAGATCCATGCTAACTGGTTACAGTCTTGGACTGAAGAAATTTGGCAGAAGCCAAAATTAAGAACTTATTGTTTATTTAAAAATGTATTTCAATGTAAAAAATATGTTATGTTTAATATACATAAAAGCAAGAGGTACTTATGTGCTCAGTTACGATGTGGTATCCTGCCTTTACATATTGAAACAGGCAGATACAGAGGGACGGTGGAGGAGGATAGGATTTGTGAATATTGTGAGTTGAAGGAAGTGGAGAATGAATTTAATTTAATTTTGTATTGTCCATTGTATCATGACTTACGAGAGATACTATTTTAAAAAGTTCACTCCCCTGAGCTAAACGTGTTAGATTTTGAAGAAGGTGCCATACTTGAATTTATTTTTGACAACATCTTTGCTTTTTCCGAATATATTTCACATGCGTGGGATAGGAAGAAAAAGATGACATATGATAGATAATTCATATATTTTACTTACTACATATTGTAGTTAAATCTGTGTTTTGCTGTCCATGCTGTGTGTGCTGTGTGTGTTTGTATTGTTTATGCACCGGAATCAATATGGTAATTACTGATAATCCCATGTGGGATGGGTCATGTAACTTGTCCTGACACGTAAATAAAACTTTCATTCATTCACAGTGACCTTGGCCTTTGACATTTGACCACCAAAATCTAATCAGTTCATCCTTGAGTCCAAGTGGATGTTTAAGGCAAATATGATGAAATTCCGTCAAGGCATTCCTGAGATATCACGTTAACAAGCTTGAAAATGGCGTTCGAGAGGTCACAGTGACCTTGACCTTTGACCACCAAAATCTAATCAGATCATCCTTGAGCCTAAGTGGATGTTTAAGGCAAATTTGATTAAATTCTGTGAAGGCGTTCCTCAGATATCGCGTTAACAAGCTTGAAAATGGCGTTTGAGAGGTCACAGTGACCTTGACCTTTGACCACCAAAATCTAATCAGATCATCCTTGAGCCTAAATGGATGTTTAAGGCCCATTTGATGAAATTCCGTCAAGGCGTTCCTCAGATATCGCGTTAACAAACATCGGACGGACGGACGGACGGACGGACGGACGGACATATGTACGGACGGACAACCCGGATCCATAATGCCTCCGGCCTGGCTATCGCCAGCGGCGGAGGCATAAAAAGTTAATTTCAAGCCCTGCAGGGAGAGCAAGTGGTGACATAGGAGTGAGTGAGATCGGATCAAATATTGGTGTTTAAGACTGAATGACATCACAACTGTTCATTTAAAATTCCTCTAAACCTGACTTCAAATGCCCCAAAGGACAAAGGGTCTCCTCTATCAATCCTGGCGTAGAATCCCTACTAAAACCATGACTAACCTGTCCAGTGACTATCTACTCGATCCAATCCGTGTTTCACCACCCAGTATCATCTTGTAAAGGTATCCCACACAGACCTATAGATGTAAAAAACAAAACTGTTTAAAAGTAAACAAGACAACTTACGCAAATAATCTATGCAAACCCTGACCCATATTTAAGTCCAGCGCCCCGAGTTCCTTAGTGGTGAAGACTGAGAAGTGCACACATACGCACCTTATCCCACACAAATTATTTCCAATCCCGAAATGCCTGACCGGCTGCAGTCCAATTAAAGTGTGCGGTCTCCCTTTGTTGTGACCAGCGGAGATAATGGTTGGTAACTTATTTGCAGTGAATGCTTGGGAAAAGTATTTTGTTCGCAAAAAATGTTTTGAATGATCACTCCTGTATCAATAAAGTCTGTTTTTCCTCAAGTCATTGGACATGTTTAGAATGTTGGAACAAGCATAGTCTACCAGCCAACACAATCTCTCTGATTAATTATTTCAATCCATGTGGTAATGGCCATGTGGCTGTTAATGGTCATTTACGGTATTTATTTATTTCTATATGAATAGTTCATTTGCAAAAACAGATTTAAAGCCATTCTTAAAATTAGCCAAATAGACAACACATGCTGATATTCCATATAGCATATCAAAGTGAAAATCATTAGGTGAAAGTTGTAGGCCTAATTATGATCTGCAATAAGATGAAATATTAAAAGATAAAATGCTTATGATATAAATGTATATAGGCCCAATAAGAGGCATAAGAGAAACAAACCATTAATAGGCTATATTGCTTTGTCCTACTTTTCCTGACTTACAGTATATGGAGATGCTGCTTTATCTTCAAAATAATCATGTCAATCTACAATAGGCTATCGAAAAAACATGTCAGAGGTGTCGGAGGCGATGCGAGTGAGCTGCCAAAAATGTACATTCACACTTCAAGTTTTATACTCTTTGATTGAATGGTGATAAGAACATAGCCTAATTGACACACATAATTAGTGAGTGCAGACAGAGAATTTTTAATGGCAGAAATCAGTAACGACAGAATCCATGGTTACGGTAATCACAGACAGCATTTGGCAGTGAGAGGAGGGGGGAGAGGCACACCGCTGACTGAAGTGAATAGGCCTTGATTAATAGGCTACATGATGTTTCAGGTGCAATATTATAATACACATGACATGACAGTATCATGTTGCAAAGGTTACCCTCAGGCTCTTCTAAATTTCGTGTTAACACTACAGTTGGAAGAGCCCTCTCATCGACCATAGGATTTTCATTAGAGAATCTGTGTTGGGCATTAAACTCACCTTATTTCTGCACTTTGAAGTCACAGGTAGGGTCGGGTGGGGCAAACTAATTATATCGGAAGCCTAGTTGCCGAAAAAAAGGTGAGCGGTGGTGGTCTGTCTAAATGCATCATATCGCTGCTGTCGTTCCAGGACCTTGAATCTCCAAAACAGACACTTTTCAGGAAGTAAAAAAAACCTGTTTGCTCTTAAACTACTGGACCAAATGTCGTCCAAGTTGGCACATGTCTTAATTATAGTTAGTTTCCCGCTGAATGTGTCATTACTTTATAAATATCTTACCTGGGTAAGCTCAAATGATGTTGTTTATATTATGAGTCCCACTTGGAAGCGCTTTCTCACGGCCAGTCAAGCGGGAGAGAGTCGCATACTCATGCACGAGCCCCCAAGCTCCAGGCCGCGGGGGGCGCGCGTAGCAGCAGCAGCAGCCCTCCTCGCTCTCATGGCCGAATGGGGGCTTTCGCATGGGGTGAGAAATAGTCTGACATAACGTAAGGTTAACGTTACTTTATTCTCGTCAGAAAGCACTCCGATTTGCATGTTAAAACAGGTTTGCAGCCTAGGAATAACTGGAAAACATTTGATTGATATATTAACGTCAGAGGAAGCCAGGATTAGTCAAAACGATATGAGAAATACACAGCGCGTCTGCCGTGTGTCTTTTCCGGGTTTATTGTCCTGCGTGGGGGGGTACACACGGAGGTAGTGGGGGAATTTCGAGGTTTGACTGACAGATTGAGGGCGAATGGCGTTACGAGATTTACTCACAAGCTCGTTTTAATGCTTTTCCATTGGTTGCATTTGTTAAAAACCACACAGAGACGTGAAGGGTGACCAATGGCATTGATTCATGACAAAAAATAAAAAAGTGAAAAAAGTGACATTCGAGGTCCTGGCCCGACAGCGACGATATAATGTATGTACAAGACAAAATGATGCCAGTGCGCTGTGTGTGTGTGTGTGTGTGTGTGTGTGTGTGTGTGTGTGTGTGTGTGTGTGTGTGTGTGCGTGTGCGTGTGCGTGTGCGTGTGTGTGCATGCGTCTGGACTCTGTTTCCAGGCAACTTGGTGATTCACGTCAAACTTTGTCTTAACACGTTCACTGCCAACGACGAGTTGAGACGTCAAAAAAAAAAAAAAATTTTTTGACGGTGGTACGTGGATCAATGCCCCCCACGTCTCCTATAAAAATATTGGAGCTACCGAACGTGTACAACCCATTCCACCGACCCACTAAGTGGTGACAGTGCTCTCCATTCTAGAGGAAGGCAAGCAAAAAGCAGTGTGAGGAAGCCATTTTCATGAAAATGGATTGGCGAAAACGCTTTCGCGCTTGGGAGCTGGCGGTGGGGTTTTGCAAATTTGCATAATAGATTACGGGTGGAACACACTTTGAAACACTCAGCATAAATAAGACCAGAATCGCAAAAGCTTCATCAAAGCTCTCAGAACCCCGCCACGGGGTTCTGAGAGCTTTGATGAAGCTGCTGTGCCGCCAGCAGACAGGCACAGCAGCAGCAAAGCAGTGAGCCTGGTGACGCGAGGTTACAGCAGCAACAGAAACGAGCTTGTGACACGCCCGCTGCAGCCAAGAAGAACACACACGGAGGGAGGAGTTTGAAGGAGAGGGGTGTTTCCTGCTGTTATGGAGGAAATTACTGTTCAAAACTATTGTTTAGATGTCTGATGCCCCCAGTTGCTTCCTGGCGAAGATAAGTCACTGAGAAGTGCACATACGAACCTTATCGAGGTCCGGGCACTAGTCCGACCCTGCCACGACCTCCTGCTAGTCCGACCTCCCACTAGTCCGACCTACACTGCTGTCTGCTGTTGCTGTCCATCCGACCTACACTGCTGTCGCTGTCCATCGGCGGTGGTGCTGAAATGTAGGTGTAAATGTCCAATCTCTGGATTGCGGCCATCAATTTCGGCTGTGTCAACCAAGCTTCAATCACATGTAAATCAATGCCTGATGGGAAGCTAGGAAGATCATTGCTAGGAAGATTATTGCTGACCCCTCTCATGTCTTGTATTCAGAATACGAACTGCTTCCATCTGGCAGGCGTTACAGAGTCCCAATCAAGAACAAAAAAAGACACCTCAACATATACAAATACTCTTTCATCCCCATATCAGTCAGTCTCCTAAACTCAGGTCATAGGTAATGTATTGTTGATTGTACTGTAAATTATTGATGTTTGCACTTTGGTTGTGTGTTTGCACATGTCGGCACTGGTGTGCTATGCACTATTGTTTTTTGTTGTTGTTTTTGTTATGGCACTGTGTACCTATGTGGCAGCCTGTATGTCCAAGACAAATTTCCCTCGGGACAAATTAAAATAATCTTGAATCTTGAATCTTGAAGCGCACACAAAGAGCCACAGACAATTCTGTTTAGGCCTGTTTCGCACAACACACGCACGCGCACACACACACACACACACGGTAGGCTATTTCATGGCATAAACATCTTCAATCATGTTGAATTTGCTGCATGGAATTCTTGCTTGTTTTTAAGCACACACTCGTCATCTCAGGCTATTTTCTATAGCCTATCTATCTGATGATGTCCATTTTACTGCATGCATGCACACCCGAAAACATGGTTTGGACATAACACATGATGATGACTGGTGAACGTCTAAAATTGGACTCATTATCTGCCTATAATATAAGCAATAACAGTGCCAGTGTTTCATTACGCAGATCACAGCATTATGCAATGCTGTATTGCCACATGGAGAGAGGCAGAATTCATTCATTTTTAATCTTTCTGAGGTCAATTTACCATGGCTTTACCACTGCGATTTCTTTGTTTTATTGCTGCCTTATTCTATATAATTCAATTCAATTAAATTCTTTATTTCAGACCCAGGGAGATCCATATCACATAGAAAAAGTAAAAAACAGCACAGTACAAAATAAGAAAATAACAAAAGGGAAGCAAGCAAGGCCTTCCACAATGTTCAATGCCTAACATACAGACATGTTCGCCAATGGTTCCACAGTTTGGAAAAGAATCTGACAGAACTGCGTACAGGGTTAGTCAGGACAGCAATGAGGTCATTTTCTGACACAGATGCCCTACACATACATTTATACATCAGATTCCGCAGGACAGCAGAGCAGGTAGGTACTCCAATACTAACAAACATATGACTCGCGCTAGAGCTTCTTGAAGCTCTCAACAACAGCCTCATGCTGTCATTATAAGCCACTGTGAGCTTTCTGATGCTGCTTTGTTTAACACGACACCACAGGTGGGCAGTATACAACTGTGTACAGTATGCTTTAAAAAGTGAGATCTTCACCGCTACAGAGCACATGCTGAACTTGCGACACAGCATGTTCGCTTGAGCATACAGCTTCTGACGCTGTCTATAGATGTCCTTGTCATCAGACAGGTCATCTGAGATAATATGACCCAGATATGTGATCTCACTGCACACACTGAGTGCAGTGCCAGCAAGATAGAAGTCAGGAAAGGTTGAATGTCTGTCTTCTCTACTTCTGACAATTATGATCTTACTCTTTTTAGCATTATATATTATATCAAAATCAGCACCATACTGTGAACATATTCTCAGAAGCTGTTGGAGACCAGCACTATATGGGCTAAGGATGACCAGGTCATCTGCATACATAAGGTGGTTGACTAAAAAGTCACCAACCCTACAACCTGTACCACATGCATTTAAGAACAAAGATAAGTCATTCATATACAAATTAAAGAGTGCAGGAGACAGAATTCCACCCTGGCGAACAGAGTTGGACACATGGAAGGGAGCAGATGTCACTTTTCCCCATTTCACTCTCATTGTCTGATGCGCACACCAATTCAATCAGGAGAGGCCAGTCGGTAGGATTAGACGAACTTTATTTAGCAATCGGCATGCATGGCAAATACTTTGGCGCTTGACTCCATTGGCCAGTGGCGCTGCTCTTGAGGCAAGAGGAGGGCACCTGCATAGGCTAGGAGATCCCCCCCCCGTGGGGGATCGGGAGTCAAGACTCGTTGGTGGTGGACTGGGGAGGTGGGTGGGGCAAAACGACGCTTCGGAGGCCGGCTTCGAGGGAGATGGACTGCCGTGGGCTGCTGCTGCTATGATCGGCCAGAGAGAGAGAGGTGACGAAGAACCCTTGCTATATATATGAGGATTAACTGACGTCATGTTTGACGTCATAGCAGACGTCATACTAGGATTTTTTGACCACGTTGAGATCGGATTACGCGTGAGTGGCCTTCTGCTTGAACTATGGTCGGGAGACCTCACTTCAATCAGGAGAGGCCAGTCGGTAGGATTAGACGAACTTTATTTAGCAATCGGCATGCATGGCAAATACTTTGGCGCTTGACTCCATTGGCCAGTGGCGCTGCTCTTGAGGCAAGAGGAGGGCACCTGCATAGGCTAGGAGATCCCCCAAAAGGAAGATCTGATTACCGGAAGTTAATTGAGATCTGCAGGCGCCAGTAGTTGATTGTACTTTTCTGGCCTTCGACCTTTTAGCGACTTACAGCTATTTGCGGCTGGCGCTCCCAACTCGGTCGGGCCTTCGATCTTGATACGTTAATGTTTACTTGGTACGTGCTTATCCTGCCTTCGACCTTTTTTGCGACTTACGGCTATTTGCGGCTGGCGCTCCTAACTCGGTCGGGCACCTCGCGATAGCGCTTCCCAGCTTGGCCTACCTGGCCGCCTTGGCGCTTCGCGATTGTACTTTTCCGGCCTTCGACCTTTTTTAGCGACTTACGTTATTTGCGGCTGGCGCTCCCAACTCGGTCGGGCCTTCGATCTTGGTACGTTGATGTTCAGCTTGGCGCTTCCCGGCTTGCGTTATTTGCGGCTGGCGCTCCCAACTCGGTCGGGCCTTCGATCTTGGTACATTGATGTTTAGCTTGGCGCTTCCCGGCTTGGCCTACTTGGCTGCCTTGGCGCGACTACCCTGACTTTCTCCGGCTCTCTCTTTCTGTTTAGCTTGGCGCTTCCCGGCTTGGCCTACTTGGCTGCCTTGGCGCAACTACCCTGACTTTCTCCGGCTCTCTCTTTCTCTATCCCCCCCAAAAATTGTACTTTTCCGGCCTTCGACCTTTTTAGCGACTTACAGCTATTTGCGGCTGGCGCTCCCAACTCGGTCGGGCACCTCGCGATAGCGCTTCCCAGCTTGGCCTACCTGGCCGCCTTGGCGCCTCGCGATTGTACTTTTCCGGCCTTCGACCGTTTTAGCGACTTACAGCTATTTGCGGCTGGCGCTCCCAACTCGGTCGGGCTTACCTGACTTAAGGCGCTTCCCGGCTTGGCCTTCCTGGCCGCCATGGCGCCTTACCTGACTTAAGGCGCTTCCCGGCTTGGCCTTCCTGGCCGCCATGGCGCCTTACCTGACTTAAGGCGCTTCCCGGCTTGGCCTTCCTGGCCGCCATGGCGCCTTACCTGACTTGGCGCTTCCCAGCTTGGCCTACTTGGCCGCCTTGGCGCCTCACCATTTTAACTTGGCCTTCTTGGCCCCCTGACTTGGCCTTCTGACTGACCCTGACTTTCTCTGGCTCTCTCTCGGGGTTGACGTAGGACGACGGGACCCCCGGGCGACTCCACCCGCAAGCCGCACTCGTGCGACGGAGCGGGGAGGAAGCGCATTAAGCCCCCCGCCTCCCCCGGAAGGGGAGAGCGAGTAACGGGCACCCGGAGGCGCACGACACGAGGAGTGGAGCGCTCCCCGTGCCGCACTAATTTTCAGGTTTCCGAGGTCGGATGGCGTCCGGTTACCAGACAGCCCCTGCCCGAGGCGCCCCGTGTCAAGCCCGCCGCTCCCACTCCAGGAGACGTCGGGACAGGCCACGGGGACGAGTGCCCCGGGAGGGACCGCAGCGTCCGGTCGGATCGGCCACCCAGAGCCAGAGGTGTTCAACGCGCGCCCGCCGCCACGCAGCCTCTCCCCGGGGGGAGAGAGAGACGCCCGGATTTACTCGCGAAAGTGTGGTGTTAGGAATATTTGATTGGGTACTGCTTCATCAATTCATGCTAGAGATAGGGTTGCTGTAGGACGACGGGACCCCCGGGCGACTCCACCCGCAAGCCGCACTCGTGCGACGGAGCGGGGAGGAAGCGCATTAAGCCCCCCGCCTCCCCCGGAAGGGGAGAGCGAGTAACGGGCACCCGGAGGCGCACGACACGAGGAGTGGAGCGCTCCCCGTGCCGCACTTAATTTCAGGTTCCGAGGTCGGATGGCGTCCGGTTACCAGACAGCCCCTGCCCGAGGCGCCCCGTGTCAAGCCCGCCGCTCCCACTCCAGGAGACGTCGGGACAGGCCACGGGGACGAGTGCCCCGGGAGGGACCGCAGCGTCCGGTCGGATCGGCCGTCCAGAGTCAGAGGTGTTCAACGCGCGCCCGCCGCCACGCAGCCTCTCCCCGGGGGGAGAGAGAGACGCGACGGACGGACGCGGCCTCGAGCCAGGCCGGGACAGAGGAGGGGGTTACCCCCAAAAACCGGGAGATTTACTGCGCCTTACTGGGCGCCGTGCTTTTCGGGGGCCACCACCAACGAGACATTATTTGGCACGGACGTCCGGGACACTGTTTGTTGCCATGCTTGCCGATGAAGGGAGGAGGGTCCTTTGGGCCGCCGGTATGGCCACCCGCTCCGGGCGGATGTGGCTGGAGAATGCTGATGAAGACCGGCGGCCCGTTTGCTGGAGGGAGGCGGAGGACACTCCTTGCACGGCGGCTGAGGTGGCCGCTCCGATCCTGAAGGAGTGGCTGGAGAAGTTCTTCGTCGGGAGGTTGCACTTCTGGAGCGTCCGCTTGGGGTGCAGGACGAACCAGGATCTTGTCATGTGGTGACGAGCGGCTTGGAGAAGCGCTGAAGCTGGGGTGCCAAGGCCTCTCGGGCACTCTGGGTGGACCGAAAGGTCCATGGGGCGAACGGCTCACTCTGGCGGCAACAGCTGAAATGTAGTGCTTAATGCGTGAGATATAAAGAAACTGGTTAATAAACAAGTGAGAAAGCGATGGTTTCACCGCCTTGCAAGTGCACCATGGACTGCTAGTTGCACCTCGCAGTGATATGTTATGGTTGGCCACATATAGCGATGGGGTTCGCAGCCTCTTGTTACCTGACTAGCGTGACACTGTATCAATTATTTTAGCTTTGGTATTGTTTATGGTTAAGAAGGGGCAAAGCCGTCTCTACTTTCTGAGACGGCTGAGGTCCTTCAACGTCTGCCGGGCCATGCTGAGGATGTTCTATGAGTCGGTAGTGGCTAGTGCCTTCCTGTATGCTATTGTGTGCTGGGGCAGCAGGCTGAAGGCAGCGGATGCCAACGACTCAGCAACTGATCCATAAGGCCTGGGGCTGGATCTGGGCTCTCTGACTGCGGTGTCAGAGAAGAGAACGTTGTCCAGGCTACGTTCCACCATGAACGATGACTCGCACCCACTCCACGGCGTGCTAGTCGAACACAGGAGTACGTTCAGTGAGAGACTGATTCCGCCTAGATGCAGTACGGAGAGGCCCGGGGAATCATTCCTGCCTGTGGCCATTGGTCTATTTAATGCCTCTCTTAAAAGAGCACCTCGGAGACGCTCAGTCTCCCTGAGACTGAGCCAGCCGATAGGTTAACTGTGCCTGGCTGAGCCACGTGTAACGTATAGGGCAAGCCGATTTAATATGGTCCAGGGTGCAATAATGATAATTGACACGGAATGTATACTTGCCTGACGTATTTTGTATTTTTGCTACTTACATTCCACTTATTTTTGCTTCTAGCGCATTTACTAGTTATTCTATGCTATGTTGTGTTTTTTTTTTTTTTTTTTTTTTTTTTTTTTTTTTTTTCTGCTTATTGCTTACTACTGCATTTGCATTGCATTTACTACTGTTTATTTTAAGCTGTGTGTTCTGTGAGCGAGCTACTGTAACGTAAGTAATTCTGATTCTGCTTCTGAAGAAATGCCAGAGGCATTTTACTTTGAAATTCGTTGAGCACAGGAAGTGGTGTATTAAGACCGGGTAGCTTGACACGGAAAAGACGTCAGCATTTCCCTGGGCCGTCTGGGTTCGGTCTGAAAGTTGTGCAGTCATTCTAGCTGATGCTCAGACAAGCTCCACGGGCCAGGGGTGTTAGAATGGCCCCTTGCGTGGTTATTATTATTATTATTATTATTATTATTATTATTATTATTATTATTATTATTAAGTTGTGACTCCCGCTGGCCATTTGCCAGAAAGCGATTTCCGCCAGCGTTGCCGGACGTACGATAATTATTGTATGTGTACGATAATTTCGACCTCTGTACGGAATACGTCTGAATTTTACTGGACTGGTAGATTGCCCGTTTAAATACTGAAGTAATGATACTTTCCTCATGGGTCCTTTCGCGTCCGCGGGTGGCTGGTCCTCCGGGGTATGCTTGGTGTGCTGTGGTCGTCGACCCCGTCCTTGGTAGAGCCTGGGGACGCGATGATCGCGGTGCGGAAGCCTGAATGCTTGGACGCCTGGACATGCTGCTTGCTGAACGAAAATGTTAGTCACTGATTGTCAGTCTGAAAGTCTGTTGTTGACTTGGGGCGGACTCCTGGCTGGAGGGAAATGGCCGCTTTGCTTGAGCCGATTTGCTCCGTGAATGGAGATGGCAGGGAAAGATTGACGACGTGAGAGACAGCGTCGGCGGCCCCTCGCAGTGGAGCGCCCCGCGTTGGCCGCCTGCGGCCCGGCCGTCTCGGAAGGCCAATGCGCTCCGTGCCGACCCGGAACAGGGTATGCAAAACGACGCTTCGGAGGCCGGCTTCGAGGGAGATGGACTGCCGTGGGCTGCTGCTGCTATGATCGGCCAGAGAGAGAGAGGTGACGAAGAACCCTTGCTATATATATGAGGATTAACTGACGTCATGTTTGACGTCATAGCAGACGTCATACTAGGATTTTTTTGACCACGTTGAGATCGGATTACGCGTGAGTGGCCTTCTGCTTGAACTATGGTCGGGAGACCTCACTACACCAGTATTCTAACAAAAAAACTAGGAACCCCACTTTTACTTAATTTTACAAATAATTTCTCGTGATTGATATGATCAAATGCTTTTGAAGCATCAATAAAACACATGGACATTGTAGAGTTTTGCCTATTATATCTATTTACAATTTCCTTGAGTGCAAAAATACATAAATCCGTGCCAAGCTTTCGTTTAAAACCAAATTGGTTGTCAGTAGACAGGATGAGTTGGATTTGAGTATGCAGGGGACGGGATATGGGGCAGATCGCGTGTGTAATCACTGTGGCAGCTGCTGGTAACAGGGAATTGCTTTCAGGTGTGCGCGCCATCACTGATAGGTTAGTCATTCTTTTCAACACAGTCCTAGGAATCCTTAGTAGGGATTCTATGCAAGGTTTGATAGGTGAGACCCCAGGTCAGACTCAGTTATACTAGGATGATGGCCACTGGTGTCTTTGCCGATTTTCCTGTAGCATTTCAACATGGCTTTAAAGACAGCATTGCTTGATTTGAACTCTGGGTCACTTATTATATTGAACTGTGATACATGGCAGTTGATACCAGCTCAGATGCACATTAAACTTGCCACACTGCCAGCTTGTTTTTGGTGGAGAAAGTCTGTCAGGATACTGACTGCCCAGTTGACTTTTTTGTGTTAATTTCCTTCTCTTCCTCTATCACTTTCAATTTAATTCAATTCAATTCAAAAAACTTTATTAGTCCCGCAAGGGGCAATTTAAGGCATGAATACTGCAAACAAGCTGTACTTTGTACACAATACAAAAAACAAGACAATAAATACAATAAATGACACTGATAAAGCAAGATCCATGATTACAATGTATCCAACACCACAAAGGAATATAGGCGTCAGATCAATACAAATTAAATTCAGTCAATACAATCCAAGTGCATATTAGACTTGTTCAAGGGTTCAAATCAAAAGGTCAAGGTGCAGACTTAGTCTAGATAAACTGACCATTTCTTGTACTGTGGCTGTTCACCAGTCGAATGGCCTCTGGAACAAAACCAAACTTCCTTCTGTTTGTTTTGCAGGCAGGCTGTCTAAAGCGCTTTCCTGATGGCATTAAGTCAAAACAGACATGAAGGACGTGTGGAGTCATTGATTATCTTGTGCGCTTTCTTGAGCACTTGTGCACTGTACTAGGGATCTTTGTGTTTTGCCTATAATTTTAGAGCTAAGGTTGACAACACCTTGCAGTCTGTTCTTGTCTTTTTGACATGAGAAGGGATGAGAACCAGCAGATAAATGAAAATGTTAAAATACTTTCAATAAAGGAAGAATAAAACGTGGCCAGAATTCTCTGGTCGACTCCAAAGGAGTTTAGTTTACGAAGACAGTACAGACGCTGATGAGCCTTTTTTACAACAATATCTGTATTGTCACTGAATCTCAGTTTGTCATCAAACACAGTTCCCAGATATTTATAGTTCTGGTCAATTTCCACATCAGCTCCGTGGATGGTTGTTGGAGCGATGTCTATGTGTTTTGGTGAAATTACCATTTCTTTGGTTTTGGTTTTGAGCTCCGTGGGTGTCAGTTCCTTATCCCGTTTTCCGTTTGTCTATTTCTTCTCACTTTCTTTTTCCTCTGCTGCATCCATCGCTGCATCCCATGCTTCAAAATCTTTGTACTGTCCAAATATATTGAAATTAATCTAAAAATCGGACATTGTTGCTGTATTCTTCTACATGGACGTTTGTTTCTCAAGCTAACTCAGTTGCAACACTTAAAGGAGAATTTCGGTTTTTTACACCACGGTCCTCATTTCCAGCTTAACACGTTCATTGCCAACGACGTGTAAACACGTTTTCAGAATCCAGCTGTTGACTGCCAGCGACGTGTTAACACGTCGTTGGCATCGATTTTTTTTTTTGACGGTGGGTTGTGCATCTAACCCTTTTACATCTCTTATATAAGTATTGGACGTGTACAACGTGTACAACCCATTCCACCGACCCACTAAGTGGCGACAAGGAAGTAGGAAGGCAAGCAAAAAGCAGTGTGATCCATTTCCATTCTCATGAAAATGGATGGCGGAGGCGCTTTCGTTTTCGCGCTGATTGCTGGCGGTGCGGGATTGCAAACTTGCATGGTGGATTGCGGATGGAGCACACTTTGAGGCACGCAGCGTAAATATGACCAGAGTCACAGGGGCTTCATCGGAGCTCTCGGCCAGGGCTCCGGGAGGCGGGCGAGTCCAGCCGGGCTTCCTCGGGGAGCGGCCACGCAGACAGGCACAGCCAGGCACAGCGGCAGCGGGGCAGTCAGACTGGTGACAAGCTTGTGGTGCAGCAGGCCATGTTGCCTTGCAAAATAGCACCAAATTGGAAACAGCCATAAAAGGCTTTTAGAATGGGATTTTCAACCCATTCTTTTTTGTTTCTTTTTCGCTCTAATTTAGAGTAATTTAATTTCTATTCAGAAATTTATTTGAGAGGTCGAGAGTATGAGAAAGTGCATTTGCACAGGTAGGAAAGTGCTTGTGACACGGCGCTGCAGCCAAGAAGAACGCCCACGGAGGGAGGAGTTGAGCAGAGGGGAGTTTCCTGCTGTTATGGAGGAAATTACTGTTCAAAACTATTGTTTAGGTCTTACTGATGCCAAAAATGAATGGTTAAAGTGACTGTTCTATCGAATTTCACAAAAAGCCGTTTATCTCTGAATATTTTTTCTGACGCTAAAACCATGCTGTATTCAATTGCTAATGCTTACATAACTACTAACTCTACAAACTAACTCTTTTAGACAGAGAAAGTACACATTCTATTAGTACTTTTGAGATATTGTATGTTCACAAACTCCAAGCAGAAAAGAATCCTCGGCTCTTGTAAAATGAGCCAGAATCCTCAAAAAACGGCTTGGCAGAAGCTACCTACAGCAAAAAAAAACGGCTGGCAGTCAATGTGTTAAAATATTATGTTTTACTCACCGAAATATGTTTGGCTTCATTCGGATGCCCACGGAAGATTTTGAGCTCTGAGTAGTCTCCTCAAACAGGCTATAACGAGAGCAGACGGGGCAAGGTGCTTGCGCTCTGTAAATGTCACTTTTTCTGTCACATCGCGGTTCATTATGGTTGTAAATATAATTATGAGAACATGAAATCGATATCTAACTAACCATCCTTTGCTGGCAGTCCCGACAGCCCACTCCGTTTGCTGTCCGGGTGTCCATCACATATAACATCTCCCACTGCTGTTTGTTGTTGTCGATATGTGGCATGATTCCACACGAGCGGTAATGGAATTGAAACGTCCAGTTGGAAATGAATAACTTAAGATTGAATAAATGTATTTCCATGCCAACATAGTTGATAGGAATTTGCCTTGGTTCACTCTCAGACAAAGACAGTGCAGCAGCACACAATATACAAACAATAAACATAAAACACAAGAAAAAAAACATTGAAGAATAGTACCCAGCAGCATCAGATTCAGCAGAAAGTGCATAGTTTATATGTCAAACATAATGATTCAATGCAAGTTCAGATGTCTTATGGCTTGGAGGTAGGTGCTATCGCTGAAGCATGATGTTTTGCCCTTGATGCTTCTGTATCTCCTGCCTGATGGGAGGAGGTGAAAGAGGTAGTGTGCTGGATGAAAGCAGTGTGGTCTGATTTGATTAGCCTTCATGATTCTTGTGGAATAAAGTGATGTCAGTGAGGGGAGACTACAGCCGATGATTTTAGATGCTCGACGTACTACTCTTCCCAGCCGAGTCTTGGTCTGAGTGGTTGTGTGTCCAAACCAGAGATATCTGAGATTCATTACTTAAGCGGATAATAAACATAGAAGCCTGTCTTTGTTCACAGCCCACTCACCACCGCAAGGTGCAGGCTCAGAGTGGGGGCACGAGACCAGACAAACACAAGACAGGACAAACCTAGACGAAACAAGTCAAACAAGAAATAACAATTAACATAACAAATAAAAACATATAACATGTGCAAAAACATTGTGCATCTTTTTGGTATGTAATAAAGAACAAAATCATTTTTTAATGAATAATTTTATTGTGCTCCATTAAAACAAACTCTACCAGTCAATACAATACGATATTCAATACTACAGACAATTCAAACAAACGGTGCATTTAATAAAACAATTTGCATAAACAGTAGTGAAACTATATACAAAGAGTGGGAACACGAGACAAGACAAACCCAGATGAGACCAGTACAAATAAAAACATGCAAAAAGTGCAATAAACTTTCAAAAACACGCTAAAATCTATCTTTTTGGTATGCAGAAAAGAGAACAAGTGCAATTTTTCATCATTTTTTTAATTAAAGATTTTTTATGTGCTCAATACAAACATAAAAAATTCAAACATTAAACTGGAGATTTAATAAAACATTTTGCATTAACAGTAGTGAAAATATATACAAAGAGAGAAAGAGGTCTTGGATGAATGGGCTGTTTGGTAAAGACTTGGGCTCCGTGACGGCAGCTCCAAGTATTGTGCATACTGGTTTGTTGGGACTGTGTTATTTTTGGAGTTGTAGTACAACTCCCGAGGAGTAATGAGCAGTGTGTCCAGTAAAGACTTGTGCTCCGTGATGCGAGCTCCAAGTACTATGCACACTGCCTAGTTGGGACTTTCTGTCTTTCTTTTGGAGTTGTATTGCAGTTGGACGGGCTCGTTGGAGGATGGTGCAGATGTGCAAGATATTCAGCTGAGAGAGTTGTTCAAGGACAGGATAAATATACAGGTGGTCATATGTATACACACAAACATAGATATACACACAAACACATTAAACCAGTGATTCTCAACCTTTTCCATATCAAGGACCCCTAATTTAGTCCACATTGAAGCCACAGACACCCCCCCCCCCCCACCCACCCCATTTAATTACATTTTTGTCTCAGATCCAAATCGGAAAATTTGGCCAGAATTCCATCTCTATCTGTATTGTAATTAGATAATTAGTTTTATTTTATTTTATTTAACCTTTATTTAACCAGGCAAGTCATTAAGAACATATTCTTATTTACAATGCGACCTGGCAATAGACTACTTGCACAACTCCACTACTTCCTGAAATGAGTAGGGCATCTTGGTTTCCTGTCCTACACTATTGGATGAACTGATTAATGTCAGGTGTGCCTGACTGCAGCAGTCACAACAGTGATCAGGCACACCTGACATTAATCAGTTCATCCAATAGTGTAGGACAGGAAACCAAGATGCCCTACTCATTTCAGGAAGTAGTGGAGTTATGCAAGTAGTCAGTGAAACTATGATAAAAACAGTTCATTGTTTTAACTCCTTGTCAATTAGCCTAAAAATCAATTTGCTGGGGACTCCCTGGAACTCCCTCAAGGACCCATGGTGGTCCCTGGACCCCACGTTGAGAACCACTGCATTAAACACACAACATACATAATATTTACACAATATTTACACAGTATTTACACGTAATAATATTTACACAATAGAACAACCCTCTCAGTTGATACCAGTGAGATGATACCAGCATGTACATGCTACTATTGGTGGTGAAAGTGGACGACCTTGGTTAATTGATGCCTAACAATGTCCTTTGTGAGCTTCTCTGTTTCCCGCCTTGCCAAATGGTGCATCCTGATTTTGCAGTACAAGGAGGATGCCATTTTCACCAAACCATGCACATGGTTGTCTTCCACAGTGGTTTCGAACATGTGGTTGTGCAGGTCAGGAAACAATGTCTTATCAGCACTGTAACATAGGACTTGATTGACAATGGCTGGTGTTAAGCCATGTCCCTGGGGGAGCTTGCCAGAGGTTGATCTCAAAACCCTTTGAAAGCAGCGTTCTGACTCTGTACAGATGGCAATTATCCCTTGTGACGGTTTTTGCAAACCTCCACGATTCTTCAAGATAAATAAGGGATCCACGTTGGAATCAGAAGTCAGCGCTTCAGTGCAAGGCACACAGTTGTGTTTTTCCTTGAGCTTCTTTACCACAAAGCCAGCAATTTAGCTTATGGCCGCCTCCTTGTACTCAGGAAGAGTATCTCCATTTGGACAGAGTTGATAATCATGGTCAGAATGTGCATGCTCCACAGGCTTCAGGTCAAATCTACGTGCAGTGTTTACTGACGCAGGTGTTGCCTCCAACATGCTGGTATCATCTCGGAGGAGGCAATTCCCTGTTCCTGTCTTCACCTGTTGCTTCACCAGAAGACGTTTATATGCAGCTGTAAATTGTCTTGCAGTTGGATTGTTGTTGAATCCACCACGTGCTCGGACAGAGGAGAAGAAGAGCTCTAGGTGATCTTGGCTCAGCTTGTATGTGAGGAGGTATCTGCATTGGGCATTGGGCTTCTCTACTCTCGCCCTTGGACCGAGCGGACGCAATCTCCTCCCTCTCCTCCCTCTCCAGCCTGACTTCCCAGAGCCTGCTCCCTGCTCCCTGCAAAAAATCTTCTCCTTTCCGCTGTCTCTTCATAAACCCTGAGGAATTATGGAATTAATTAGCTGGTCTCTCAACGCAATTGACAAAATTATCTCCACTAAAAATGCTGGTCCAGGGGAGCCAAAGTGCCCAGACGGAACGTTTTCGGCCGGGTACGTGATGGATGGATGGAAGAAATGGCAGACTCTATGCCTTGCCATTTTGACCGTTGAGGACGTCGAAGATGTTTACCAATTCGGATTCATGATAGCTGGACATATGCTGATCGGTGTTGGCATCGCAGTCGTCTATCGCAAAATTTGCATGACAATGGGGAAAAATGAAAGCCCAAAGATAGCCATTCTCATAGCCATTCTCATGAACATGATAAACGAGCTGGCCCGTGTTGTGAACTCTCAGTCTAATGCGATCATAGACCGCATGAACTATCAGACTAATGCAATCACTGAACGCATATCAAAGGTGGATGGTGTGCTGGCAGACGTGATCAAAAAACTGGATGAGATCTTGGAGACGGTGCAATAAGACAGGACTGAAGTGTTTTAAGTTGAAGAGACGAGCTCAGAGGGAAAGATTTGGATTATACTTTCCTCTCGGGTAATCAAATTATCCATCATTTTCTTTCGGACCCCCAGACTGCCTGATGGTGTATGAGAAATTCTCCCCGTTGAAGGGGCCGGTGGAAACGAGGAGCTAATCCCCCCACAGTTCACCCTTCACCTAAACAGCTGCAAGATATTGACATTGGATAAGGCCGTATGCTCGCTTACCACCCGAGAAGGAGGCTCCCACTATCTGGTTGTTTAGGCTCACAGCTCACAAGGACAATCTATGGACATTCCTGACCACACTCAAACTGACACACACACAGCACACAATCTATCCTCGCCCCATCCCCCCCCCCATGCCGGCCGGTCCGGCCTGACAGCCCTTGCAAACTCTCTCCTCCACGCTTCATCCTCACCCCCCCCCCCCCCCCCCCCCCCCCCCCCCCCCCCCCCCCTTCCCTCGGTCACATCTGAATGGGGCCATATATATGGAGGCTGCTATGAGAGATAATGCATAGCCCCCAGTCCTGTGTGAGCGAGCTTCTCCCCCCCTCCCACTGCTAAACCCCCGTTCCCCGCAAACCCACTCCTTCCCGCCCCTAGTATTTCGTGTTTCTTTGTGTATGTTAAGTCCTTACATATAACAACAAATGTTTATGTATTGTATAATAGTCAAGTGTGCCATTATTCCTATTCAAATCTAGTAATAATGTTAAAAATAGTCTTAATTTGAGTATAGAAGGTGATATCCATTTGTGTGTTGTTTTTTTTGTCCCTCTGTTGTTTGTAGAGGACCGCAATGGAAATAAGCCAATGGTTTATTGTGTTTTTATCCTCGGTGATTGTCTGTGATTTCCCTGTATTGTTGACATTCACCCAATAAATCAATCAATCAATCAATCAAACCAGCTCATGGAAAAGATTTTGAGCGCTTCTTGAACTTGCAATGATGCCAACGACACATGTTTTTCTTCTCCAAGAATGCAATGGAATGCCTTTGTTGTCGTTAAGTTCCAAAAGGGACATCTCTGCTTTTAGCAGGATTACCTCTGCACATCCTTTGTTTGATGTCCTCATGGGTGCTTTGTATCCCTTTCCCAGGGGGTTCCTACTGTTGAGAACATCAAAAGCAGCATTGATGGTCCTGAGGAAGTCCACTGTCTCCTCACATCCTCTGAACTGTGGTAGATGGAGCTGTGTGTTGCAGTACTCCAGAGCATCCGCTACACTGCTGCTGAAAACTTGAGCTGCAAGTTTAACCTTCATCTTCTGTCTCTCCCAACGTATGTGTGCCATTTTGAGCTTGTTTCCAAGTCTCAGCCCTTCCGTCTCCTGCAGTTTGTTCAGCTCCTGGAGGTATTGCCACTTTATTGTTCCTCTTTCATTTTGAAAGGTACCTACTGCAGCCAACGCATTCCTGAGCAGCTTCAGCATGTGGCATACATCCAAAACCACGTGGACAAGTTGTGATGGATCTGTAGGATGTGGAAAGGAGGGCCTCATGTCATGGACATTCAAATCAGCTCCCAAGGCTCTCAACATGGAAAAATGGCATGATGGTCCATCGCATGTTAACTCATTGAGTGCCAGCCACTTTTGGAGAACGGAAGCTCCCAGTGCCAGAGAGTTCAGAGCGTTTTCAGTGATGTAAACACCGAACACGCACAAAGAACGAGGAGACTCTCTTCTATCATCTGCAAAAAAAAGTTTATTGATCCCATTTTCCGTTCTTTAGTTATGAGCCGGAGAAGATAGGCTGTTTTGAGCAAAAAGACAGGTTTCAAATTATAAGCTGAGATATTCAGCCTTTTGTGAAATGCAGCATTTCAAGCACATTCACTGACGCTAGCTAATATTTTCTGATGTAGTGACGTGGTGTAGTTCTGTGGAGCCTGCGTGCCCCACCCCCCTCTCCCCGCCTCAGCTGCAAACTCCTCCCCACACGCACCCAGTCTATTTTCGGAGCCTCCGTTTTTGCGCCGGGCGGCTCCCGGGCGGCTTCCAGCGTGACAAGGAAATGCCAAACGGGACTGCAGGGATAGGTTTGGCCCTTCGGCGTCGGGTGCTGCCTTTCTGGCGGGTAATCGTGTGGAGAAACTATATGCAGACAGACAGACAGAGGCAGAGGAGCTCAGTTGTGTGCGCGGATTGACTGATGTTCGCAGCCCGACGTCAGCTGCAGACAGAGCAATCTATATGGCTCTGGCTGCAGCATGCATCGGCTTCTCTTTGATCACGGCTTTTTGCTGCAGTTTTCCGGACCTTTCTGTAATCTGGAGAGCACTGTCGCCACCTAATGAGTCCGTAAAATAGGTTATACACCTTCAATAGCTCCCATATTTGTACAGGAGATGCCTGATGCTTTGATCCACGTCCCACCGTCAAAAAACGCAATTGACGACTTTAGTCGTCTTTGGCACTCTACGTTAATATTCGAATTGACGACTAAAGTCGTCATTGGCACTCAATGAGTTAAGGAGACTGTATGGACTCCAACATCGTGAAGTCGTTGAAGACATTCACTGATGATGTTTGCACGCTCTTCTCCAGTCAATCCATCAACGAGGAAGTAGGCCACAGGGATTTTCCAAGATTCATCGATGGCAACAACCATGAGGACCAAGGCTGGTGCTAAACTATCATCGACAGTGCCACAGCCAAGGTCCACATAGCCATGGAATTTCCCTGCAGAATATTCCACGTGCTTGCGTATGGCCATTTCATCCATCATGAGGGCACACAGGGTCTCCTTCCCATCCTTTTTCCTATCCTTCACATGAAACTCGAGAGCAGAAAAGGCATGTTTTGTGAATCCTGGATCTGCAGAGATGTTGCTGTACCAGGTCTGGATGGTGTCTGGGTGGCGCAAAATCAGGGAGAAACTCTTTCGCACATAAGCATAGGCTTTGGCGGAATAGAAGTGCAGAGTCATAGCAAATTATCACAATTCCTCTGACACTCTGGACTTTCTTCCTTGCTCCACTCTGGTGAGGATTTCCTTTGACACTCCACTAAAGGATGTCTCCAACATCTCTGCACAGCCAGTCGAAATGAGCGTTTTCTGCTTCAACTCACTGATGACCACAGACAAACTGGACACTTTTCTTTTTAGCCGTCTGGACTTCTGCTGCTCCAATATCAACTTATTTTTGCAAGTATTCAGTTTGTCCGTTGACCGACGCTTCAGTGTTTTGGGAGATTCTTTGACTGCGTATCCGTGCTCACTATGGTAGGATGTTGCTGCATCTAAAATATCTTCTCCCTGTACTACATCCAAAATGTCTACCTCGCCTGAATCGGATATGACAGCTACATCATTGTGAGGCAGGAGTCCCTGCCTCACAAGGATGTTGCTGTCAACATCATCGGTGACCTCATCCTCAGCACTCTGTGCGTAAGTGTGATCACATGCAACTGTGCGTGCAGCATCACTTACCTCCATACCCACCATTTGTTCCTGGGATGTTGTTCCATCGACCAGCATAGGGGCACCAAAGTGGTTGAAGATGGTGGGGACAGCTGTTGATGTCAGGCGCTTCCTCCCACTAGGGTGACCAGATCCCCGCAAACCAAATGTGGGACAAACAGTATGTTTGTGTGAGACAATGTGGGATACGTTACCAATTCTGAGTAGGGCTACAACTAATGATTCTTTTCATTATTGATTAATGTATTATTTTAGACAAATCAATTAAACGTTTGATCTATAAAATGTAACCAATGGTTAAAGACTGTGATATTCTCCCCCCCAACTCCCAATATGACATCCTCAAATGTCTTGTTTTGTCATGAACAACAGTCCCCAACCGAATGATCGTCTGTCATAGAAGACTAAAGACATCAGAAAGCCAGAACAAGAGAAAACTAGAGCCAATCAAAATGTGGAACATCATCTCAATATGTGTAACATGGAAAAAGGCATGACAATGCTGCGCTGGTCACCCTACCCGCTGATATGTTCAAAACACGCCTCTTCAAAATGGTTTTCACATATCCTGGAGTCACGAGTTGGCCTCCATCTTTTGCGCCTGACATTGTTGACCCAAAGATAAACATGAGAAACATGCAGTCCAACGTTTTTTATATTAATTATTTTCAGATGTATTTGTTTAGTTAGTTAAGTTCTTAGTTCCACACACCCCTGCAGTGACTATCTATTGTCTTTGATATTTCCAAAAGAAATGAGTTGAATTCAAGTACTAAGTTGACATTGATATTTTGAATCCTCGTGAATTGAATTAAACAAGTTGCCTTTTTTTATGACTGGCAACTAGCCTACATGTAGGCTATAGTATGCCCTACATGTAGTAGCCTACATGTAGGGCATGATCCGATGTGGGCAACTGTTAAATGTTTGAATATTTCACATTTCTTGTGTAAGGTGCTATTTGTTCGACATTATAGGGCACAACAGTTCTTGGAATACCAGCTGTGACTATATTACTGCATGAAACTATAGTTTATTTCCTAACTGTAACTACAGTTAAGTTTCCAACACACTAATGCCACATAATAGTGATCATATATTGTGATGATAATGGCTTATTTTCTAATCATGCCACATTGAAAAAACAGTTTGGGCCAGGGAGATAAAATATGGGGGCAGCACACAAGGTCCTTCACCTGTTCTTGTGAAAAAAGGACTGATGTGGTCACGTTAATATAGGCTATTTCGGTTGTTCAGTAGCTTTTTTTTTACTCAAGCGCGCTTTGCAAAGCTTAGCGGCCTACTCACCACTAGGGATGCAACGGTATGATTTTTTGACGGTATGATAACCTTGGACAAAAATACCACGGTTTCACGGTATCGCGGTATTGCGGACCTTTATGTGGCATAAAAAATGCCAATGAACAGAAAAAATAAAGTCATGTTAATGTAACCTCCAACTGTAATGACAAGTACAAGTACAACAAGGACAAGTACAACTGGCAAGTATGTGTGTGCTTTGGTAATATAGTATGTAAACGATTTAGTTCATCTAATCAATTTGATGTAAAACTAAAACATAACAATCAAATACACGCTTCTCTTTTGTAATGGGTGAACACTGGACACAAATAATGATTGTTTCCTCACACATACACCCCCACTCTGTCTCACAGGAAACATACATACACAGCCCTGTCCCTGTCTCTCTCTCTCTCACTCACACACACACACACACACACACACACACACACACACACACACACACACACACACACACACACACACACAGCCCTGTCCCTGTTTCTGTCTCTCTCTCACACACACACACACACACAAAGTTTGTGCATAATTTTCCACTGCCAGATTGGAGGAGTCTTTCGTCATTTTCTAATGTTACTTCTCTTCAGTGCAATACGTTTTGATAACGACCTGCTGTACAGCGACGTTCAGTCAACTAACGTGTTGTTAATGTTAGTTAGAGGAGAAAGATAGCTGGTGTTAGCTAGCTAATTAGCCATGTTAGCTGCCTCAGTAGGTAACATTAGCCTATAGAGAGTATTTATCTGACGTTTATGTTAGCTACTCCTCAAACCTGCGGGTGGAAATGGTTTATGCGATGCGATGTATGTTGAAGCAAGACAACGTTTTAATGTACCTTGAATTTGACAAATTACGACGGGTCGTGCTCCGATCTAAGCCCTGGTCATCCTAGGCATCCTAGGCCTGGCCATCTGTATTTTTATAATAGCCGAAATATTCCCATACAGCCGACATTTTTAGATGGGGGAAAGTTCAGGGGGGTCCTTGCGTTCTCCTGCCTTATCACACACACGGTTGTAAACACACAGGGACAGCTCCTCACAGCTCCTCACTACTGTGCGTCTAGGTAGGCATGCAGCAAGGGGGAGGGGCCGCGTAAGCTGCACTCTGCAAAGCGACCTGGGCACGTTGTTTTGGGGAAACAACTGCGGTATACCTTCAAACCGGAAACTGCTGCATCCCTATTTGGGTGGAGGAACATCGAACCACCTCTATCCAAAGGGACTAGTGGACAGCCCGCTGTACCACCTGAGCCACGCCAGGCTACTGTACCAAGAAGGTAATTATTACTTTGATATAATTCTAACTATAGGGGAAAGCGTTACCATGCTAAAACTACTGTAAGGCCACAACATGAAGCTGCTAGCTATCGTTACTGTAGGCTACATGTTACTGCAACATTGGCCTGCTTTGTTTTATTGTTAAATGTAGGCCCACATACAACATAAATACACTGCGCATTACGTGAAAACCATACCAGAACAGATTAACTTTTCCTTTCGATCGGTTGGTGCAGCTGATTGGAGAACAGGCCGGCATCTTGCATCTCCGTGCACAAATCTTGCAGTGAAAAGAGGGTTTCTCTCGGCACGTTCGACTTTATAAAGGGGTACAATATGCCCATATATGGTTGTGCACCTGCAGCCCATCAGTGTCATTGGCCAGTGTACTGTAGACACTACAGAACAGAGCCTGTCCTCCCGGAGTCCTTCGCTCCGTTCAAGCTTAGCTTGTTTCGAACCGAAAAGGTATGATTTTCTGTTTATCCTGTCGCCTACAAAAGGTGCAATCATAGTGTCGGTTATATTGTTCAGAAAATCCCAATCAAAACAAAAATATAAGGCTTATATCTTTAGTGGATTTCAACTTTGTAGCTGCTAGCAAAGACGTTCCCTCTGCAACCTCCTTGGTTGTAGGTTCAGGTTGGTTTTAGTCAATGGTCAAAACAATCAACTACCTAGGCTACTAATAAGGTTTTTTTAATGGTACATTTAGATTGTATGTCTCACAGGCTTTTGAGTTTTACATAGCATACTGTATTTCTCCATTAGATTGTTTAAAGGTTGAATTAATGTCGGCTAATGTTTCCATACAGTATGAGATTGAGTGCTTGCAGATGTGGTAGGCCTAAAAGTAACGTTAGCCAATGAAATGTTTAAATCTGTATCTGCACAACTAGGCTACTGTAGATTAATAGGTATACACAGATGATGGAGAAAAAGGCAGGTAAGCACAAATTGAAGTATTTAAGTCTTTTCTCATTAACTTCTAGTTTGTGATGGCTACCACTGTGGCACAGAGGAGAGCGAGGGAGAGTCATCGACAAAGTGAGTCTTTAGCTGTCATTAAATGTAAATGAGAATCTGTTCTCCAAATCCATCCCGCTGAAGCTCATGCTGCTGGATGCTCTGCTCAAGGTCAGTGTCTGCAGTGTGACATCACACACAGTAGGGTCATCTCATGTGACACACTTCAGTGGCTGACTGTATTGGTGCTCCTTGTGTTGTGTGTCTCGGGCAGGAAGACATTCTCAGCATCTGAGACCTGTCCTCCCTCCAGGTGCTGCTCGAGATCCCCATCCCAGACCATCCGGCTCCAGAGGAGGAGGTGAGACACATCTACCTATCTATCTATCTATCTATCCAACACGTTCTCACACCGAGCACGTAGCATATTGACGCTTTGTCCCGTCCCTTATGCGCCACTTGTTACTAACATGGTACCCTTGAGCGACCCATGAAACGACTTGGGCTTTCCGACTAAACTCAATGCAAACCCATGGAAGTCATCTTTGACGCTTATGGCAACTGCTCCCCCATTAGCCTAACTGCTCCCCCATTAGTCAACTGCTCCCCCATTAGCGTCTGGGGGGAGGTTAGGTTTAGGCGTGGGGGGTGGGAGAGGTTAGGTTTAGGGTCTGGGGGAGGTTAGGTTTAGGCATGGGGGTGGGAGAGGTTAGGGTCTGGGGGAGGTTAGGTTTAGGCATGGGGGGTGGGAGAGGTTAGGTTTAGGGTTAGGGTCTGGGAGAGGTTAGCTCCTCCAGACCCTAATGGGGGAGCAGTTGACTAATGGGGGAGCAGTTAGGCTAATGGGGGAGCAGTTAGGCTAATGGGGGAGCAGTTGCCATAAGCGTCAAAGATTACTTCCATGGGTTTGCATTGAGTTTAGTCGGAAAGCCCAAGTCGTTTCATGTGTCGCTCAAGGGTACCATGTTAGTAACAAGCGACGCACAAGGGACGGGACAAAGCGTCAATATGCTACCCGCTCGGAGTGAGAACGGGTTGATCTATCTATCTATCTATCTATCATTGTATTTTCTACAGTGGCACTGGCATTGCACCAAAACCACAAAAAATAAATAAATACCCTTTGTTCTTTGTTTTATGACAATAATTATTCACCATGATGTACTACGGAGATAAAAGTACCCAAATCACTCAAAATACCTGCAAAACTAATTTTCAAACTTCTTTTGTTCATTGCCAACAATATGCAGCAGCGACATGTGAAGGGTTTCTGCAGGCCACACACACACACACACACACACACACACAAATAATATCAGATATACATATTTAAAATATCCACTTTACACCACACCTATTCTATAGTACTGTAGTTACTGTAAATGTTTGAAAATGTTTAAATGGACCTTTCTTGTCTGTTTTAACTTGTGCATACGTTTTTTCTGTATGTGAGTACTTGGCTAATAAAGCTGATTCTGATTTTTAATCCACAGAACCAAAAGTATGGCTGATTGGCAGCAGCTACATCCGGCGTGGAGAAGAGAGAGCGAGGCAGACCATGGGTACGGACCTTGGACTGGATGCTCAGGTCCAGTGGTTTGGCAGGGGTGGACTGAAGTGGGATGGAGTTCTCCCCATTTTCTACAAGGTCCTTGGAGGAAGAACAGCCCCGGATGTCCTGCTAATTCACTGCGGCAGCAACGACTTGGGTAACATCAAAGGTGTGGGGCTTGTCACAGCGATGAAGCTGGACCTGCAGCACCTCCACCGATGCTTTCCAAGGATGAAGATCATCCTGTCAGCGATGACCCAAAGACGCTGGTGGAGGAATGCTGCTAAGCCGGGGAAGATCAACAAAACCAGAATATGGGTGAACAGTGTGATGGGTGCTTTTGTTCGGGATTTTGGTAGGAGCGTGGTACATCATCCTCGCATAATGTTTGACAGCCCTGGGCTCTTTCTGGGTGATGGAGTTAATTTCACTCATATGGAGGGTGACTAATCCTCCTTCAAGTCTTTGTAGAGGGCAAGCTTCCATGATGTGTTGCATTGTCTGCTGCTCTCCACAAGCACACAGTGGGCTTGGGCTGCTGCCCCACTTGTGAAGGCTGGCCAAGCAGGGGCCATGTCCAGTCCAGAATCTATGGGTCTGGGTGGGGTCTGACACCAGGTGTTTGTTTGGGACGTCCTTGGACTATCATTGACATAGCATCAATCTCAATCACAATAAAACTGGCATCTAACGATTAAAAAGCACTGGGTAAAAACAATTAGCACATTTTAGTCGGCTCACTAGATCCCAGTATATTAACTCATTGAGTGCCAGCCACTTTTGGAGAACGGACACTCCCAGTGCCAGAGTTTCAGAGCGTTTTCAGTGATTTCTCGAGGCCCACAGAATATTGTGTGATATTACTATGTAAACACCGAACATGCACAAAGAACGATGAGACTCTCTTCTATCATCTGCAAAAAAAAGTGTATTGATATAATCTTCCGTTCTTTAGTTATCAGCCGGAGAAGATAGGTTGATTTAAGCAAAAACACACGTTTCAATTTAGAAGCTGAGATATTCAGCCTTTTGTGAAATGAACCATTTCAAGCACATCATTGACTCTGAAGCTAATATTTTCTGATGTAATGACACCTCAAAAATAATTTCCTTCAATAAAACAGTGAAAACAAAGGAATTTTGTTTGGCCAAATAATATTTTTTAGCTGCAACCAGCAGCGCTGGCCCCTGCGTGCGCAGACCCTACACCTTCTTGCTGGTCTTGATTTACTGCTGGTGGGCATCAGATATTCTAGCTTGTTTGCCTGTCTCTGTCTATCGAGCCTGCTGTCTGGGTCTGTGTTTACTGTCAATGGTTGTATGCTGCCCTGCGTGCCCCACCCCCCTCCTCCTCCTCCGTGGGAGTGTCTGGTGGCTCTGCTGCGTTTGCTCTGCACTGAAAAGTGCGCTGCACCCCGCTTTTACACATCGTGTCGCCGGCTCCCAGCTGAGAATAATGTAACTTTTCAGAAAGACACTGGTGTCGGCAACTAAATCATATGGAGGGGCTATCGCAGCTGAGACGAAGGGGCTCAATTGTGGCAGCAGATTGACTGCTGTTCACAGGCACAGCTAACGTTATGCTTCATGCATATCGATGCGATTTCCATTTCCCCATTACTTCTTCTCTCTTTTTTCCTCGCCTTTCTCTAATCTGGAGAGCACTGTCGCCACCTAATGGGTCCCTAAAATAGCTTTTACACATTCAACATCCACCATACTTTCACAGGATATGGATCTGGCTTTGATCCACGTCCCACCGTCAAAAAACGCAATTGATGAACATACTCGTCCTTGGCACTCTACGTTAGTATTTGAATTGACGAACATACTCGTCCTTGGCACTCAATGAGTTAATGTGATGTCAACAACTCAATCAATCTATATTTATATAGCACCAAATCATAATGACCACTCAACAGGTAGAAGCTACTATGGACTTTTACCACACAGGTCATGTGTCAATTAAACAATTTTGAGATTAGAGAAAAAACAACATGAGAGCGATGGTGATGAGACAGATATCTTTGAAAGCTATATCTTTCAAGTTTATTTATGACAATAAACAACAAAATCCTCCGATCAATCCTGACCCATAGGCTCTGGCCGTCTTCTCTCCATCGTCAGCCACCCCCTGAGGAAACAAAAATGTCATTACTCACGTTAATGTAAACGAGCTCATTGTAGCATATTATGCTAACGTTAAATTTCCATGCAGACCTGTTAGCCGTTTGACATACAATTCCAACAGCAAAAAGATGTGTTCATTATGCATATAAACCCCTAATACTGTCTAATTAAAATCTGCAACCGCACGGCTAACCACCTCTAAGCTGCTCTAAAGTTGTCCGAAGTGAATTAGTTATCAATTAGTAATGATATTGAATGCAGAAATGTCAAGAAACCTACCGCATTTCAACAATGGCTGCTCTTTCAACTTGGCTGTCTCTGGCTGTCTCATGAACGCGCATCTTCGGTGGGAGACGTCATGGAATACATCATGGCACACATGCGCACTTCGCCTTGGGCTACATGGTCAGGAAGTAAAACCCGGAAGAAACCCCCCCCATGTTGGCATCATGCGCCAATGAGCAACCTCCCTCCGAATGCATGGGTGTGCACGTCCCCTATCCAGTTCTTCTAATACATCCATGGTCTCAACCAATACATTAACGACCCACCGCGCAGCCTCTCCTGGTGTCTCCTCAAAGACACTGAGTTTACAACATGCAACAATGTATTCACTGGCATTGTGAAAACGCTGACAAAAAAGGGACTCGATATGACAGTCCATCAGACGTCGATATCAGAAGATGATTTCAAAGCTATCAAGAAAGCACTGGATCCCAACACACCGGAGGGACTAGTAAACAAAGTATGGTTTGACGTTCAACTTCACTTTGAACACATTAGATCTGCCCCTACTCTGCCTATTTTTAAATCCAAGCTAAAGACCTTTATGTTTACTCTTGCTTTTAACTGCTACTAAACTACTGCCTCTCTCGGCCTGTAATTTAAAAAAAAGATTCCTGTACATTTCCAACAAATGGACTGTGCATGTAATAATAATACTGAAGAATGCCTTGTAACTTATTTAAAACAGAAATAATGTTTCATGTTTGTTAATTTGAGTATATATTTTAACTAAAACTGTCGGCTGTGTTTTTTATGTGTTTTTTATATGTGCATTGCTTTGCTGCTTGTTTTTTCGATTATTTTTTTGTAAAGCACCTTGAATTGCCTTTGTGTATGAAAGGTGCTATATAAATAAGATTTGATTTGATTTGATTTTGATTTTGATTTGGGCGCAGGGGAAATGAGAGCAACAGGCAGCTCAAACCCACGTCATTCACCACCAAAAGAGACGAAAATGGACTAAAGTATGCAACACTGACCTTCAATGAACACAATGAATCACAATGACCCACAGGCAAAAAATGAAGAAAGCACATGTTTGAACAGCTTGGAGATCCTCTCTGCCCTGTTTCATCTTTAGAGAAATATCTCTCCTACTTGCCCTCGGACGCACCAGCCTTTTATCTTCACCCAAGAAGAAACGTTAGCATCGGCGTCGACAATGTTTGGTAAGTAAATCAGGCATAGTGCATATTAAGGTGATTGCTAGATTAGGATATCTACTAAAAATCTAATTTGCTGTGTTGCAAGTATACGCGAGAGCCAATGGGCATAAATCACCTCACCACAATGTTGACCAGATTATGCCACCAAGCAGGAAAGCAGCAGAGATACACTAACCACTGCCTCCGCAGTACCATGGTTCAGAAACTGTCAGATGCAGGTCTTGCAACCACATAGATTATGGCCATAAGTGGACACAAATGCAAAACGTATCTTCACAGCTATTGGCAACCGAAGCTCGGGGACCGCAGAAAGTGGAGCAACATCCTCGCCTCGTCAAGCAACACACCTTCGCCTGACAAAAAATGCAACCCTAGTACAAGCAGTTATCCCAGTAATGATGCGGTCCCAGCACGTCGCCTCGGCTGGTGCCTCGCAGCTGACTTAGAACTGGTGGGGACCAGAGGAATGTGATTTCTGCCCAGTTCTTTAAATGTCAAAGTGAAGAAATTGAATAAAGTGCGGGTAAACGGCCAGAGTAACTATCACTCTCTTAAGGTAGCCAAATGCCTCATCATCTAATTAGTGACGCACATGAATGGATGAACGAGATTCCCACTGTCCCTACCTACTAGCTAGCGCAGTGGTTCCCAACTTTTTTTGTGTTATGTACCCCTTGAGCTGTTTTTCCATGACAATAGTACCCCTCACTCATGCGTGTTCATGATTACATACAAGTAAATCTATACAAAATATATGTTTCACTGAACTGCCGGTGTTTGGGCTTTTTAGTTGTTGTTTTTTGCCATTATCAGTAGCAGAACAGTGTAGCAG
Source organism: Poromitra crassiceps (assembly GCF_964638095.1). Classification (NCBI taxonomy): domain Eukaryota; kingdom Metazoa; phylum Chordata; class Actinopteri; order Beryciformes; family Melamphaidae; genus Poromitra; species Poromitra crassiceps. Next base: position 10,540,887 of record NC_139642.1, read on the forward strand.
TTGACACGTGCCAGCAGAACTAGTTGCGGCACACACATCACATTTTAACAATGGGCTATGAAATGACTTGGATATATATATTTATTTATCATTTTGGAAGTAAATTGTATTCCCCAATCATTCCAAGTACCCCCTGCAAGCTGCTCAAGTACCCCTAGGGGTACACGTACCCCTGGTTGGGAATCACTGAGCTAGCGAAACCACTGTAGTATATAGTGCCGCGGACTGATATGGGGGACGGGGAAGTTTGATGGTGTGGCACCACCGGATATAGAGAGGGCAGTTGTGCGCATGTGTTAGACGGTTGCTGGTTCTGTAATAAACACCGAGCGTAGCTCATTGGATTTAAAACATAGTCTCGTGCATATTCCTACAAGTCATCATGTACAGCAGTCAGATGAAACTATAACAACCACAGCCAAGGGAACGGCCTTGCCAGAATCAGCGGGGACAGAAGACCCTGTTGAGCTTGACTCTAGTCTGGCACTGTGAACAGACATGAGAGGTATAGAATAAGTGGGAGGCTTCAGCCGCCAGTGAAATACCACTACTCCTATCGTGCCCTGGAAAGCGTCGCGGTTCCGGCGTCATCCGGTGAGCTCTCGCTGGCCCTTGAAAATCCGGGGGAGAAGGTGTAAATCTCGCGCCAGGCCGTACCCATATCCGCAGCAGGTCTCCAAGGTGAACAGCCTCTGGCATGTTAGACGAAGGTGGGTAAGGGAAGTCGGCAAGTCAGATCCGTAACTTCGGGATAAGGATTGGCTCTAAGGGCTGGGTCGGTCGGGCTGGGGTCCTGAGTCCTGGGGAGTGAGACCGAGAAGCCCCGTCTGTCCAAGAAGCCTTGTAGGGCCATCCAAAAGAAATGCACTCCCGTGGTCATGGTCGAGCTGATCGATTGGTAAACAAAACTTGCCTTGGGGGGCCCCCGCCAGCCGACCCCAGTCGGGTTCGGATGGACGGTTCCCCCGCCTGCAAGTCTGCCTCTAGCCTAGTCCTGGGGAGCAAGACCGAGAAGCCCCGTCTGTCCAAGAAGCCTCGTAGGGCCATCCAAAGAAATGCACCCCTGTGGTCATGGTCGAGCTGGTAAACAAAACCCGCCAATGGGGGGCCCTACCGGCCGGCCCAGTCGGTGTTCGGGTGGAAGGTTCCCCCACCTGCGGGTCTGCCTCTAGCCTCAGTCCCAAGGAGCAAGACCGAGAAGCCCCGTCTGTCCAAGAAGCCTCGTAGGGCCATCCAAAGAAATGCACCCCTGTGGTCATGGTCGAGCTGACCGATTGGTAAACAAAACTCACCTTGGGGGGCCCCCACCAGCCGACGTAGTCGGTGTTAGGGTGGACGGTTCCCCCGCCAGTGAGTCTGCCTCTAACTGTAGCCCCAATGAGTGAGGCCGAGATACCCGATCGGCCTGAGCAACACTGCATGGCCACCAATGGAACCTCGAATTGGACCACCGCCCTGGCCCCTGGGCAGGATGGGAGAGCCAGACCAAAGCCCTGGGAGAGCAATAAAACTAACTCCCAAAACTCTCAAGTGTCGTTTGTTCTAATAAAGAGTGATACAACACTAGCAAAGTAGCACGACTCATGCTTTGCCTGGCCTGTATGTGCATCCCGCTGCTGATATGAATGTATCCCTGGTAGCTACCCTGCCAACCCTGCATGAATGATTGCTTGCTTTCGCAGATTAGAGAATGCCGCCCATAAGAAGGAGATACGGAGACAGGAGGCTCATGAACCAGAGTGCGGGGAGGCGAAGGAGATCAGCGGATGAGGTTAAGGGGGTGAAGATCCCTGACAGAGTGCCGCAGCGGCTGAGGTGGAGAGTCGGAGCGGCACTAGGTGCAATCACCGGCTACCTCGAGGACCAGGAGGTGGTCTTCCCGAGGGACGGGGGGCTACAGGCAGTCGTCCCGGAGGATAAGTACCAAATGGTCATCCACCTAGAGTGGCAAGCACTCTTTATCAAAGTCATCCCTATAGACAGGAGTGAGAACTGGGATGCCGGGAGAGCCATCAGCCTGGCAAACAGGAGAATAATGAGCATGGTGGAGCGGCTGAGACGGGAGGGAAAGATCAGGGAGGAACAAACTCCTGTCCCCGTCCCCCTGATACTGCCAGAGGGCAACTTCTGCTGTGCCGGCTTAGACCGGCTTAAGTTGTATATGGGATGGGGTGACAGCACCCTGGAAGACACTCTGAAAGCCCTATAGGGAGTGTTTGCACTGCTGCTTGCTTGCGTTGATGTTGATGGTACTATGCATGTGTTACAAATAAAAATGTGTTTTTGTTAACCCTGTCTCATGAGTGGTAAATGTGTGGCCTCATTACATCAATGGTGTGTGGAGAATAAAGGGGGTCTGTTGGGATCTGAAGCGGGAATTTGGTGAAGGGTCATACGCTTCTTTGAAAAGGTGGCGAGGGGAGAGGAGGATGACTGAGACCTAAAGAAGGGAAGAGAAGATCGAGGGATTCGCCGGAGGACATCAACATGGAACGCCCACCAGCGAGGACGAGGACGGTGCCATGGAGGGGATCAGAGGAGACATCGACAAGAGACGCCTTCAGCGAAAACGAGGATGGTGCCATGGAGACGCAAGGAGATCGGCGGAGCACCCTAGAGGTCGCCGAGGGGCGACCTGGGGCGAGCACAAGTATTCAAAAGAGTGAAACCCTATAGGTCGCCGAGGGGCAACCTGGGGTGAGTACATGGATTCAAGAGGACAATACCCTATAGGTCGCTGAGGGGCGACTTGGGGTAAGTACATGCAGTCAAGAAGCCCTAGAGCTCAACGAGGGTTGTCCTGGGGTGCATGTCAAGCCCGCAGATGGGTGGTCAATCGATCATGGGCAAAGAGGAGAGACCCACGCACTGGAGACGACCAGAGTGGGACTCAAGAAACCCCGGAGAGGGCGAAAGGAGAGCACACTCCTGAACCACTACAGGAACTTCAGGCACTACAGCCTAAGCCGACTCCGAAAGGAGACTCAGGCAAAACCGGACAACTCACAACAACGAGGATTGACCAAGGTCCTCTCTGAAACTGCCCAGAGTAAGACGCAGGCAAGGCCAAGTGCCTGACAGTCACCTCGTGTGGCCTGTCCACTAACGGGACATGTGGAGATGATGAATACTGCCCAACTACCAAGAATGAACGCCCAATAGATGCAGTCTCGAATGCCAAGAAGTCTGAGACGAAAATGCAGAAATGAAAGATGGTGGGATGACATACCAGCGGAAACCCTAGCCTCACGAGGCAGGACAAGAGGGTGAAGACTGGGGGGCAACCCCCCAACACACAACGCATACTGCCCAACTACCAAGAACGAACGCCCTAACAGATGCAGTCTCGAATGCCAAGAAGTCTGAGATGAAAATGCAGAAGTGAAAGAAGATGGGATGACATACCAGCGGAAACCCTAGCCTCATGAGGCAGGATAAGAGGGTGAAGACTGGGGGGCAACCCCCCAACACACATAAGCAGAACTGGAGTCCAAACCGACCGAATGGCAAACAAGACCCACCTCAAAGGGCCCTCATTGGCTGGCCTCGCCAGTGTTCGGATGAACAGTTCCTTTGGCCTGTGGGTCGGAACGGAGGGGGGTCAAACCCCCTCAGACAAACAAGAAGAAGCCCAATAAAAAGACTCTCACATGAAATGTTTGGCAAATTATTATTGGCATGAAGTGATGATATTTAAAATGTTTGGCAACTTATCTCTGGCATGAAGTGATGATGCAGTACCCAATCAAACGCTCCTAGTACCACACTTCCACTGAGTAAATCCGGGCCTTGCCCGGTAATCGAAGCTGTATCTTAGATAGATGAGAATACAAGGGTGACAATCAGACGAAAGGACACGGTTAGCCCATGTGAGTGCAGGAGCAAAAATGAGGGGAACAACTTAGGGGCCTCCTACACGAGGTATCAGCACAGTACAGAGATTAAGCTTCAGCAAGATATCGGTCCAGCTGATAGGCGCTGATGGAAGCGAGGGTGTGCGGTGGCTGCGGGGCCATCAAGGTGCTGGGAGGGTCTGCGTCATACGAGTGTTGTCCGGCTCTGCCTCTTAGTAGCAAACCAGAGCGGTGATCCGGCTTAGCCCTTACCTACCCACCATGACGGAATCGTAGAGGGCACTGGGCGGGAGGGGGCTGGCCGCCTCGTTGTCTCTAACCGCTGCGGGGGTAGGCACGTCGGTGCCCTCGCCCAACTCATGTGTCCCTCTTCGGGGGGAGCTGGGAGGGCAGGGATTCTCAATGAAGCAGCTTCCCTCACCCAACTCGCTGCAGGTACTAACGAACAATAGGAGGCAGACAAGAAGTAGATAGATACCCTACTAACCAATCCCCATGTCTATTTTCTGTGTATAGGACTGTTGGGGCAAGCATGAGCGGGAGGAGCCGAAGACAAAGGAGGAGGGCGGACGCGAGGGCGAGGAGACTCAGGGAGGCAAGAGAGAGGCGAAGAGGAGAAAAGGCCAAACTAGCATTCATGAACGCGGCCTACAGAAAGGGCTGTAGATTCTTCTTAAGCGAGATGGGGATCACCTGCAGGGACGGCATTAGAAGGAACTTCCCCCTTTGGATGTCCATAGGGACTTCTTCCTTCCTAGTGAAGATGATCCCAGGATGTGGAGAAAGTGAGGAAGAACAATTAGAGGCGAAGCGCCAGGCGGAGGTGGAATTAGACCTCATCGCAGAGGCTATGGCGAGCTGGGACTCGCCACTAATCAAACTTATTTACCATGTGGCGGTCCCAGTTCCCAAGGAAGACAGAACCATAACGGCCTGGTGCCTATGCGCGTTTCTAATGCTGCTGGGGGTTGAGGAGGAGGAAATGGAGGAGGAAATGAAGGAGGTGTGGACGATGGGGGATGTGCACTGCATTTGTGTACTATAAGAGGAGGTGAGGATAGAAACAGGGGACCCTAGAGGGTGGGGACGAGAGAGGGAGAGCGGGGGCCTGACGAACTTTCAGACTAAAAACAGCGATATCTGAAACAGAAAGCAATCCAAATAGTGCATATGGTCTGCATTTTTAACCCGCTTGTATGTATTACTTACTTATGTTACAGGTACCACAAATGGCCGATAATAGGAGGGTCGTGCTGGGGAGATGGCACCTCCAGCGGGAAGCAAGGATCAGGGAGCTGGCGAGGGACCTGAGGACAGCGGGAAGAGACACCACTGGCAGCTGGCAATCGGGTGCTTCGTGGGAGAAGGGATTATCGAACAATGGGACTATTACGAGATCAACAAACCGATGCTAGTGGAGGGCGGCCCGGTCAAAATAGACCTCATCATGACAAAGGACAGGAGGGCCATTATGGTGGGGGTAGTAACCAACCCACCCAGAGGAGAGGGCAATGAAGCAGCCATGAGGGCGAGAGCCCGGCTGGAAGAACCAGCCAGACACTTAAGGATTTGCAACCCGTGGCTGGAAAACATCACAACTTTCGGCGCTGCCCTAGCCGACATCGGACTGTGGTGCTGCCGAGCGCGGCCGATGTATTGGAGGCGATAGGGGTGGAGGATGACAGATGGGTAGAAGCCCACGAGAACCTTAAGTGGCTCAGGCCCATGAGTCTGGGGGCCATCCGAGCCCGTAGGTAGAGTCTCACATGAGAACTCCCAACAAGGACTCTTTATGTTAGCCAAGTGCTAGTTTGCCAAAGTTCAAGGACTCTTATGTTAGCCAAGTGCCAGTCTGCCAAAGTTCATATGTTCAAACCTCAATAAAATTCCTATGTTCAATCCTGTCTGTTGGTGTCACCTTACTTATGCGGGCTGCTTGCGGCAAGTCAAACAAGGGGTAGGGCGAGTAGAGTGAAACGCAGAGTCTGGGAAGGAGCACGCAAAATCAAGAAAAAGCCATAGCGATAGAGAGAATCAAGGTGTCAACTAGGAATAGAACAGAAGCACATAGTCCGAGGCCCCTACAACTTCACCACTTAGGGGGTCGATTCACGGTGTTCTCTGTGGATGGATTTCCCCTACCAGTGGAAAATTATAAATGGGTGCAGGCCCATTCATCTAACCACTTATTAATCGCAGGAACAGACAGGGAGCGGATGCTAAATTAATAGATTACACGGTTCCCCCACAGGAGGACCTGGAGAGAGCGCCGGGCAAACATTAACAACAGAATAGTATTATTTATCGCCCGTCTTTGTGTGTCTTACAGGTTTCACAGTGAGAAAGGCTCCCTGTAAGAGGCTCCACAACGCAAAGCCTAGATTCGCCAGAACCAGGGATCGACAGGGGGTCCAGACTGTCACCAAGGCTAACTTAACGGAGGAGAAAGCTTGTATTCAGGGAGGCAAGGGTGCTAGACCCTCTCCCTGAAGCCCACAGAATGAGTGAAGAAAAGGCCTTGAGCCGCTCAGCGCCAGGGGCACGACACAGCTCCAGACTCGGCAGGCCCCTGGGCGTAGGGACAAGCAGTAGGATCAATTTGTCGAGGAACAGTTCAACACCCAGAAGAAGGAGGTCTAATATAGCAGTAGAGGGGGCAACTACACCCCAAGAGACAACCCCAACACTCCAGGCACAGTCACCAACGGAAAGGGTAAAGGGTATCAACCGCCTCAGAAAGAAACTCTTCCTACCCGGCATCCCAATCAAACCAGTCTTCTTTATGAGCCATCTAAAGGCAGCGATCCCAGAGATCAAGAAGGGTCAGAAGGTCAGAGGCCTGGGCAAGGCAGTGAAGGTGGGCCTAAGACTGCCCTTTGATAGACACGCATGCCAACTTTGTAGAACATTCCTGACCAATGCCCACGCAGCCCGCAACCACTTTGCCATGAAGCACAGGACCAGAAACATTGCATATGTTTGCAGGCACTGCTCAAAAATGGGCCCAAACCTGAGGCCTATCGCCTGTCACGCAGCCAAATGTAGGACAACTAAAGTAGCTCCCCCCAGGGTAGGGACAGCCAAATGCACCACGTGTGACAGGAGCTTCTCCACAAAGGCAGGGTTGACTAATCACCGGAGGAGGTCACACCCCACTCTGGATAGAACACAGACAGACACAGCTCGTAGCCCCAAGAAAGCCCCTATAAAAGGTCAGGGAATGCAAGCAAGGGAGGTCACAGGGCCTTCAACATCACCCCAGAAGTGCAAAGTCTGTGACAGGACATTCGCCACTAGGAGAGGCAGGAATAGACACATCAGCATTAGACACCCAGGGTCAATAGTGGACACACCACCAAGACAGGCACGTCCGAGCGGAATAGCCAGGGTGAAATGGTCTCCTAGTAAGATAAAGACCCTAAACTCCATCTTAGATGATAGGGAGAATACCCCCGGACTCTATAGTAAGGCAAAAAAGATGCTACCCATGTTCACCAAAGAACAGATAAGATATAAAGTCCAGAAAATGAGGAAGGTCAGGGGAGAAATCGGAACCATTCCGACGAGTGAGGCCTCCTGGCAAGAGATGGTAGACGGCCTAGGGAAGGAAGAGACCAGACCCCTACCCCCAGACTTAGCTAGGTCCCTACTCATCAAAAACATGGCAGAAGCCACAGAGAGCCCTCCCATACCCCTCAGCAAGTTATCCGTGAACCCGTCCTGTGGCGAGATTGGCAAATATCTAAAGAGAATATTTAAGAAAATCAGCCCCAAGATGAGCGCTCCAAGAGGGACAGTGAGGCCCCAGCGAGGAAACAGAGTGACAAACCGCAGTAAAAAGCTCCAAGACATGTATGCGAAAGACAGAGGGGGACTGGCGGACATGATCTTCTCTGGGGTGGAGAAACTCCAATGCACCCTTGATCCCTCTGTGGTAGAGAAAGCTTATAGGGACAAGTGGGAAGCCGCTGACAGATTCAGGAGCCTAGGACAATTTAAGCCGTTTGCAGGGTGTGACAACTCGTTCTTGGAACAGCCAGTCAGCAAAGAAGAAGTTAGGGCCACCATCAAGAAGCTGAAGAGTGGTACAGTGCCAGGGCCGGAGGGAGTGACTAAAGAACAGATAGGGACGTGGGACAGGGATGGCAAGAAACTAGCCTATCTGTTCAACAGAATCCTTATACTGGGCAAAATCCCCACCATCCTCAAAGTTAATAGGACCACCCTAATCCCCAAAACCAGCGACAGGGAGAAGATGAAAGATGTAGCACTGTGGAGGCCAATCACTATCGGACCAGTAGTCCAAAGACTGCTCTCCGGAATAATGAACAAAAGGCTGGAGAAAGCCTGCGACTTAAACCCCAGGCAGAGAGGGTTTATAGCGGCGCCCGGCTGCGCAGAGAATCCCATGCTGCTAGACGGCATGGTCAAGATGGCCAAACGAGAGGGGAAAAGCATAGCGGTAGTGCTAATAGGCTTTGCGAAGGCCTTCGACTCGGTCTCCCACAAACACATCCGCGAGGTGCTAATGGCCAGAGGGGTAGACACCCTCTTCCTAGACTTCTTCAAGTCAGCTTATCAAAGGTGCACCACGACCATTAAAACGTCCACCAAGGACACTGAGAAGATAAGCCTCAAAATAGGAGTTAAACAAGGGGACCCCCTCTCCCCTCTACTTTTCAATCTGGCAATAGACCCTCTCCTCTGCAAACTGGAGGAGCAGGGGGTACCACCCTTTCATCACCCATGGCGCTGTCATGTCAGACAGGTAACGGAACGCAACCGTAACACATTGTAGCTTAAAGCGTTGCTTAAAGCGTTGCTCTAGGCATGTGTGTGAACCGGCCGTAACTCATGAGTGGTCGAACTATTGAGAGGTCGGATGGAAGACTATGACCCTATTATGTGAGTGTTGTCTGCGCCTTCATCCCTATTACGACATGCCTCTATGGGGCGGAGCACATGAGCGGGCCTTTAAACCCAATAAAGCTTGACATTGTATGCTTTAACATAGCCTACATGCCCGCAACAGCGGGGCTTACAAGCATTAACACATGTAGGCTAAGAGGAGAAAAATACTATTTCCCCGCCCGCTCATGTGCTCCGCCCCATAGAGGCATGTCGTAATAGGGATGAAGGCGCAGACAACACTCACATAATATTTAAAAAAGGCCTGGTAATCCCCGAGACAGAACTCAGAAATGATGGTGGGGAAAAAAATTACGTAGTCGGCAGGCCCTTTCCAAATGTTACGGAGAGTGTTGTCTTTTGATTGAATCACGCGATCATATGAGGTAGGCTGTTTTTGGCATTTCGGGAGAAACATCGGACCAGGGAACACAGCGCTGAACATAGGACCCTATTTGGGAAAAGCGGGGAACAAAGGACCCTTTTTCATAGAAAGGGTTCTATGTTCCCCGGTCCCACAAAAACGGGGAACATAGGACCCGGGGAATATAGGACCCGGGGAACATAGGTACGCTCCCAATATAGCCTACCGTTTCAAAACATGAACCCCTTGTTCTTTTTATAGCGGTATAACATCCATGAAGTCGGGACAGTTTTAATAAAAACGAAAGCTAATTTAATTTGAACCTTAATCTCGAAGAATCAATCAAGAATAACGTTTATCCAGTGCTCCTGCACACACAGGCTATACGAGACATGAATATAGCCTATACCGTAGGATTATGGCAGAAACTATTTTTTTTTTTTTTTTTTTTAACGTGGGCGTCAAGTCTTTGTGGATCGGACATCACAGTGTAACCAATTACAATCTGTGTAAGCAGAACCCCGAAACACATTAACACCGCTCAATGCTACATTCCAAATTACAACTCATAAATGTATAGTTTACGCCTCTCTTTCAAAACAATCTGGCAACAAGATATGCATGTGAGACAATTGCAGGATTCCCCCGCAATTCATCTCCTCGTAGTCCGACCTCCATGAATAAATAGTTTGTTAATCAGGGCAGATTGCACATGCAAGTGCTGATCACCCGGATTTTGGATGAATAAATAGCCCAGGCTGAGAAATACGTGATTGATTGCAACCATTTAGTTATCCTCATGGGTATTTCAGTGGTGAGTGCAATTAGTTGGATAGTGATACAGTGATAATCTGGGCCTGATCTGACGTCATGATATGACTTGAGCTGGCCCCGATTGGGCTCTCTCGATTCGTCCGGGTCCGTCCTTGCTTGCTGGGATGGGCTTTCCGTCTGACCAACCGCAAAGTCCTGAGGTGCCGGCGCAAACTCGACAGACAGACATCTATATGACTTAAAGACATGAGTATCTCCCAATGTCTCAAACTGAAAATAAAGTAAAGCTGGATTAAACTAGACAGGGACATGTTTACTTCCATGCAATCGAGCTCGAGAGCCTTCTCTTGTGATTTTGAGATAGCCTTTTTTTGTTTTTTTACTTAACTCGTTAATTCAGAAAAACAGGACTGAATTTATTCTTTTAAATATTATCTCGTTAATTCAGAAAAACAGAGCTGAAAATAATTATTTTGTGAAAATGTATCTCATTAATTCAGAAAAACAGGGCAAATATTTTCTTTTCAAGTGAATGCAATTCGCCACCATAGAAAATGGCCACTTTTCCAGCCTTAGGTGGCTCAGAGTGGAGGAAAGAGTGAATCAAATTAACACATTGAGTGCCAGCGACGCCATATGGCGTCATTAGAAATTTACCGTAGGCTGCCAGCGACGCCAAATGGCGTCAATAACTCGAAATGGTTTTTTTGACGGGGGGGGGGGGGGGGGTGTCGATCTATGCTTCTTACATCGCCTCTTACAATATGAGAGCTATTGAATGTGTCTAACCTATTTTACAGAACCCTTAGGTGGCGACAGCGCACTCCAGATGAGAGAAAGTGGAGTTAAACACACAGAAGAAGTCGTTGGGGAAAAGGAAATCGCATCGCATCCGTCCGTATGCAGCTGCTTCATTGAAGCATAACGTTAGCTGTGCCCCTGCAGCAGCCAATCTGCTGTCACAATTGAGCACCTCCGTGTCCGCTGCAACAGCCCATTCGCATGATCAGCCGTGGAGTTATTATTCTCAACTGGAACGCGGCTGTAAAAAAGCTGGATGGAGCAGACTTTTCAGTGCTGAGCACACGCAGAGCAAACGCACTCACAGCAGAGCAGAGCAGAGCAGAGAGACACTCCTCCCACAACGGGGGGGGGGGGGGGAGGAGCGGCACGCAGGACACTACAGCATACAACAGACCCAGGCACTGCAGCAGGCTCGATGCACAGAGAGCAAACAAGCTAGAATAGGCTATCTGATGCCCACCAGCAGTAAATCAAGACCAGCATGAAGGTGTAGGGTCTGCGCACGCAGGGGCCAGCGCTGCTGGTTGCAGCTAAGGTCGGGTTCACACCAGCCTTGTTTAGTCCGGTCTATCGGACCTTTCCCCTTTAGTACGGTCCATAGGGTCGGTGTGAACGCTCCTACTCGAACTCTGGTGCGGACTAAAACCCGCGCTCTGGTTCGCCTGTGAGAGGTCGGTCTCGGTCCGCTCTCAAGCGAACTCTGGAGCGGCCCATTTCTGGTGTGAACTCCACCCGTACTAGTCAGAGGAAGCACGTGATTTTTTGTGTTGATTTTTTTGGTTATTTCCTGTTTTGGAACTTGCTCCCGCGGAAGAAGAAGCTGCTTGCTAGCTGTAGCAGCAGTTAGCTAGCAGCGCGACATCACAAACAGACAAACATGACGAGTGGCAGGGGACAAACTTGGAGTCGGGAGGAAGTCAGATGCCTTCTGAATATATGGGGTGAACAGAGTATTTCCCAATTAATGGAGAAGGTGCACAAGAAGGCCGAGGTGTACCAAATATTCAGCGACAAAATGAAGGAGAATGGATACAACCGAACGGTCGACCAGTGTCATGTAAAAGTAAAAAAACTGCGTCAACTATATATCAAAGTGCGCGACGGGTTGCGTAAAAGTGGTGGCTCTTCAGACGTGAAGGACACATTTGAGTGGTATGACGACATCGATAAAATCCTTAGCACAAGACCCATTGTGAACCCAGTAGATTGTGTTGAGTCATATTGTGAGGAGAGTAGTGATGGCTCAGCCTCCAACACGCCATCAACGTCGTCTACATCTCCTGTCCCAGATCATGTTGACCGCAGTGCCTCCGCCTCGGCTGATGCAGAGGAAAGCAACAACAATGGTAAGTTGCTCATTTATGAAATACATACAATTGAAATGCTTTACCCACATGCTTTGAGGGCAAATAGCCTGTTTGTGTGTGTGTGTGGGGGGGGGGGTGATATATACACACACACACACACACACATATATATATATATATATATATATATATATATCAATAAATCACTGTCATAGGCCATGCCAATAACATACTGTCTGTCTGTCAACAGGTGACACTGATGCAGGCGACAGTGGACAGCCAGAGCACAGCCAGAGCACAGCCCAGTCTCAGCAGCCAGGAAAGAGATGGGCTATTCCTGGGGCTGCGTCCAGAAAGAAGAAGGCAAAGACCGCTGTGGACACCAGAATGAGAGAGTACATGGCTGAGCAAAACAAACAACTGACTGCCATGATGGAAGCTGAGCAGAGCCACCAGCGGAAGGAGGCTGCTGCCTTTGAGACGTATCTACGGGTACAGCAAGAAGCTGAAGAGCGAAGATTCAGGGCCTTACAGGAGGAAAAACAAGAAAGTAATAGAATGTTCATGCATCTTATTGGAACTGTGGTCAATGCCATGGCGAGCCAAACATCACATCCACCTCCGCCCAATTGGATGTCAATGCAACCTCAGACAGCATACTCCATGCCCCTGCTGCCACCACAATCCATGTCCCACCTGCCCACTCAATCAGCCATGCACACACCACCTTTCAGAGCCACCCGACTATTCATGCCCACTCCTTCAGCCATGCCCACCCCTTCCACCATGACCACTACTCCAGCCATGCCTCCTACTCCTCCAGCCAGACCAACTCCATCAGTGTCGACTCCTCCAGCCATGTCAACTCCATCGGGGACCCAAGAGTCTACACAGCCCATACCTCTGACCATATGCCTCGAGGAAGAGAATGATGGCGCAAGAATCTCCTTTATGTGAGCCAGAGATGGGGACTTGGACTTGAGTCGCACCCACACAGTGACTTGAGACGTGTCCTCAAAGACTTGAGACTTGACTTGGACTTGACGGTTTGGGACTTGTGAAGAAGAAATCTATTTTTCTTAATTTTATTTTTATATTTTTTTGGTGCTTTAACATTCAGGGAAATGTCTACAAATGTAATCTATCTGTGTGTGTGTGTGTGTGTGTGTGTGTGTGTGTGTGTGTGTGTGTGTGTGTGTGTGTGTGTCTGTCTGTCTGTCTGTCTGTCTGTTGTGTGTTTGTGTGCAGGTGGGAGATGAATCATCGCTGCCACTGTATTCGATAAGGAATTTTTAGTTTGCAGCAGATGCTCATACGCAAGAGACTTGAGACGACTTGGACTTGTGACCAAAGACTTGAGACTTGACTTGGACTTCCAAAAATGACTTGTGAGCATCTCTGTGTGAGCACAGGGTCAAATGCACCACACCCAAGTTTGCACTTATGTAGCACTTATTTTACTTTATTATGTTGAAAAGCCTGTTTGCACACATTGTTATTGTGATTACCCATTGTTTATTCTCAGGTACACATGTAATACATGCATACAGTATATTGAAATGTTATGCCTTTCCTACCTCAAAGCTGAAAGTACTTTCAATTTAATTATTTTACTTTTTTCAACGTATGCATTCTACACTGGAGTCAGTGTTGTTCCCCTGAAGAAATGGGTAAGGAGAAAATATAAACGCAGTTGTTCAGCAATGTGTTGTTCTATACCTCAAAGGCTCAAAACAATAGCATGCTGTGTCATTGCTACCTATTTTGCTACCTCAGTAGTTGTTATACTGTAGCAATTACATAGTTTTTGCTCTCGAGACATTTTTGAAGTTACAAAATAAACATGAATGTTTAACAAAAATGCAGCTGCATAGTGATTGATTGATTTTATTTTGGACGATGAACAAACTCCAAGGGATAACATGAAAAAGTGTTAACACTTATTTAGTGCGTTGAGGAAATTAACACCTGACCTAGGGATGCCGATTTTGATCAATTTCCTTAATCGATTAATTGGTCATGCTAACAATCAATGCATCGATACACCATTATATTACAAAATTGCTTGATGGAATATAGAATATATAAAAATACAAAATGCAGGTTTTACTTCTGTAGATGGATGCAACAAGTTGATCAACCAATTAAACCTCCTGCATTAGCTGTCATTGTGCTTGTGGACGTGACATATTTCAACATTGTACAATGTTTACAATACTGTTGTCTTTTTTGGTGTAATTCTCCAACACAGGACATTCTGCCTGCTGGCTTGGCTTGCTTATTCACCAAGGCACTGTCCAACCCTGATGCTAAACTCTGGCAAAATAGGCACAGAGGGCATCTCTAATGTCACGCCCAGTGCCAGGCTGATTCTGCTGTGCTGCAGCATCGTCCTCTCCTCTGCCCTGGCCAGCCTCCCTAACCCTTCCAAAAGCCTCTTCATCATAATGTTCATTATGGAGTTCACAAAAATTGTGAAGCACACAACAGGCCATTATCAGCCTGCTGATGAAGGTGATGTGGGTGTCATTTCTTTTGAGTAGACACCTCCATCTACCCTTGAGCCTTCCAAATGCTCTCTCCACTGTCATCCTCGCCTGACTGAGCCGGTGGTTGAACTGTACTTGTTCTGGTGTAACACCTCTTCCCTCGGGAAAGGGCTTCATGAGCCATGGGAGGAGAGGATATGCAGAATCCCCCAGGATGAGTAGAGGCACATCCACCCCCTCGAATGTCTCTGTCCATCCAGGGAACAGGGTTCCAGCTTGGCCGCGGCGGTAGAGTGAGGAGTTGGAGAACACTCTTGCATCATGGACTTTGCCTGAGTAGCCTATGTTGATGTCCCAAAACATCATCCGGTGATCCACCACACCTTGCAGCAGCACAGAGAAGAACCCTTTGCGGTTGTAATAGTCGGTAGGGGTATCGCTCGGAGCCTGGATCCCAATGTGAGTCCCATCAATTGCTCCAGCAACTTGTGGGAAGTGCCATCTGTCCCGGAAGGCTTGCATGATGGCTCTCAGCTCAGCTGCAGATGGAGGTTTAATGTGCGTCTTGCTCATGGTGTTGTTTATGGCCATGACTACTTCTTGGGTGATCATGCAGGCAGTAGATTTTCCTACTCCGAATAGGTGGGAGAGGGACCTGAACTCCAAGTTGGTGGCCAGCCTCCACACAGTAAGGGCAACCCGCAGCTCAACAGGGACAGGTTGGCGGTAGTGTGTGTTATTCCTCGTGAGACTAGGCCGCAGGAGGTCACAAAGGTGCATGAAGGTGCCCCTTCTCATGCGGAAGTTTAGCAACCATTGACTGTCAGCCCAGGTCCCACTCACCTCCTGCCACCACTGTGAGGTTCTGGGTTCAACCCACTGGCTCCTGTGGCAGGGGAAAAAAAATACATTATAATATAAATATTAACAGAATAAAATGTAAATAGCGCAGCACAGGCTACTCTCCTAACATCTGGTTGATGATAGACCTGCAGCCCGCCTGATCAGCTGATTTGACCAACTACAAAATACTAGTACAGATGGCTAGGGTGGCTACAATTTATGCAACTTTGTATACAAAAATGAAAAAAAATCGGTATGTAGCCTACATTTTATTGCCAATGTATACATCCAGTAATTAGGCTATTATGTTATAGCCTATAATATTTCATAATTGTATTTTATAGGCTTATTTATTGATGAAAGAAGGGTGGCAACCTTTTTTATGAGTAGCCTCTACAGTAGCCTATGTATTCATTCATTCATTCATTCATGGAAATAGCCCATGGAGATGCTTTTATGATAACACTTTCGCCTTCAGCTATTTGCTTTGGCCAACGTTGTGATTTATGCATGTTTGTGAATGTGAACGTACCTCACTGGTCCCCTTTGTAAGATCAATGCAAACAAGTCGTGGTAAGATTGCATTACAGCCAGCCGTCTTCTCTGATGAGCGCGTCTGATAGCAGAGCGTCTCCCACGATATGCATACGTCATTAAATTATTGAATGCCCGCATTCTGATCAGACGTTCATGTTCTCGTTCCGCTAAAGACTGTTGATATGCCTGCCAGATCAACAGCAACAGCAAAATAACCCGCCGATTATGCTCCATGATGCCGATGGCGATGAGATGAGATGACAGCAGCAACGCTAGACCATTGACTGTAGGTTCCCAGATGACTAGTGGGAGGGTTTGTTTACTTTTGCCCCGCCAAATTGTATGGCCAATAACAGAACGAGATTTCTGCCCACGTGACTTTGGTTCGTGTGGGCAGGACTAGTGGATTTTGGCCTTGTGAACGCAAACTGAACCAGCTGAAAAACGAAACAATGTATCATCATCTTCTCTGGCCCGAACCAAGGACCCGGACTTTCTGGTGTGAACCCGACCTAAAACATATTATTTGGCCAAACAAAATTCCTTTGTTTTCACTCTTTTATTGAAGGAAATTATTTTTGAGGTGTCATTATATCAGAAAATATTAGCTTCAGAGTCAATGATGTGCTTGAAATGTTTAATTTCACAAAAGGCTCATTATCTCAGCTTCAAGAAAAAAATTGCTGTTTTTGGCTAAATCAAGCTATCTTCTCCGGCTCATAACTAAAGAACGGAAAATGGGATCAATAAACTTTTTTTTGCAGGTGATAGAAGAGAGTCTCATCGTTATTTGTGCGTGTTCAGTGTTTACATAGTAATTATTAAAGAAATTATATGACTGTTTTAAAATGCATTGCGGCCTATGTGGCACAGTACAGCACCTTTTGCCCAAGGGCCGTGGCACTCAAAGTGTTAAGCTGTGCCTGGTCCATAAGATCTTGCATAACTTGGTCCCCAAATATCGCCAAAATTATTTCATCAAAGTAAGCGATGTCCATAACTACTCCACCGAGCTCCCACAACGTTGTCCCCACTAAATTTAAGAGTTGTATGAACAAAAACTCTTTCAAATACTCAGCCGGGCTGCTGTGGAACAGCCTTCCGGACAGCCTGAAGCTGATTGACACATTGAGCAGTTTCAAAATTTCTCTCAAAAACTGGTTCATGGCTGGTTCTGGAACATACATGTAAATATTTTGAGTATTGTTAATTCATAGCCAGTTTAAAGTTATTTTATTTATTTTAGACAGATTGGTTTTTTGTTTTTGTTTTTTAGCCTTTTTAACTCATTGAGTGCCAATGACGACTTTAGTCGTCAATTCATTTAGTGACGTAGAGTGCCATTGACGACTAAAGTCGTCAATTGCGTTTTTTGACGGGGGGATGTCGATCTAAGCCTCTTACATCGCGTCTTACAATATGGGAGCTAATGAATGTGTCTAACCTATTTTACAGAACCCTTAGGTGGCGACAGTGCTCTCCAGATTACAGAAATGTCAGGAATACATCCTGAAAAAGCCGTGATCAAAGCGAAACCGCTCATGCTGCAGCCCAGAGCCATGTAGATTGCTCTGGCTGCTGCTTGACGGTGCCTGCCAACAGCAATCAATCAATCAATCCGCCTCTGTCTGTCTGTCTGCATATAGTTTCTCCACACGATTACCCACCAGAAAGGCAGCACCCGACCCCGAAGGGCAAAACCCCTTTCACCTGCAGTCCCGTTTGGCATTTCCTTGTCGCGCTGTGAGCTGTCGCGCTGTGAGCCGCACCGCCCGCAAAAAGAAAATAGACTGGGTGCGTGTGGGGAGGAGTTTGCAGCTGAGTGGGGGAGAGGGGGGTGGGGCACGCAGGCTCCACAGAACTACACCAGGTCACTACATCAGAAAAGTCAGTGAATGTGCTTGAAATGCTGCATTTCACAAAAGGCTGAATATCTCAGCTTCTAGATAGAAATGCATGTTTTTGCTGTTTTTGACCTATCTTCTCCAGCTGATAACTAAAGAACGGAAAATGGTATCAATAAACTTTTTTTTGCTGATGATACAATAGAGTCTCCTTGTTCTTTTTGCGTGTTCGGTGTTTACATTACAGTAATATCACACAATATTCTGTGGGCCTCGAGAAATCACTGAAAACGCTCTGAAACTCTGGCACTGGGAGCGTCCGTTCTCCAAAAGTGGCTGGCACTCAATGAGTTAATGTCCGTAACATCATCACTGATGACATCATCATTGATGATGATGTCACAATGTCTACGACAATAACCGATGGCTGTCACAAATTACATTGTGACAACATGATAACTGGGACTGGCTGCAGCAATGGCGGATTCATGCTTGTTAAATTGCTTTTCATTTGCTTGTTATCATTCCATTTTCAAAAAGCCTTCTGTGACAGCGGATACAATAACATATTCTTCCATATTTGAAGAATATTTGGGAATCAACTTGATCAAGTTTGGTCAGAAAAGTCTGTCTATTCAATGAAAACAGCACCAGTGCGACCTGTCGTGTGTGATGCTACTGTACCTTCAAGCACGAGGACGTCTGAAATTAGTTATTTTTCAGTCACCGATATGAAAATGAGATACCTAATTAATCAACTATCGAGTTAGGAAGCTAGGTGATAGGTAGTCTCTCTAAGTGAACTCACAGTCCTTCACACCACAAACACCCAGAATAACATGCAGTAGGCTGCAGTACGCTCCTTCACCATGTGGGCGCAGACAGTCTGGGCCTAACACTGTCTTGCTGCTGCAGCCAGTGAGGAGCTGACAGTCACTCTCTGTCCTCCAAGAACCCTGGTGGTGAAGCTCTGGTCTAGAACCTCGTCCAACTAGAAGGCATTCAGCCAGCACAAACCTCCAACACTAAATTACTCTCCAAACACATGGCTCCTTTCACTTCACTTCTCAATTTAATTGATTTCTAGACTGCAAACTTCGCGGCAACACCAGCGTCTTCATCCGCGGCCTGGAGGTCAGCAGCACCGAGGCGGCCGACCGCACGCTCTGCCCCCGGACGGCCGAACACAGCTGGGCCGGACAGGGCCCGCGCACCCCTGCCACCCCCAGGACCCCCGGTGGCCCCGTGGCAGAACCCCGACCCAGGGGAAGGTGGGTGATGGGCTGGGGGGAAGGGGGTGGGCGGAGTCACCTGGGTGCCTGTTTAATGATTGACAGGAGAGCGAACTGACACACTGAGCTAGGGAAGGAGATAGCGGGCTAGTGTGAAGGAGATAGTGGACTAGGGAAGGAGATAGTATGGAAGGTGATAGGGGCTAGGGAGCGGATAGAGGGCTAGTCACGGAGATGGTGGGTTAGGAAAGGAGATAGTGGGCTAGAGAACGAGTTAGTGGTGTGGTCAAATCAAACAAAACTTAGAAGACAAATGATAAACAAACATGCTGCAGGTGGGATAACTGTTGAGTGTTGTTGGTTTGCGGTCTACTGAGTGACTTATTGTGTGTCCAGTATATTTAACTTTTATTTTGTAACCTGTAACACCTGTGTGTGATGTCCCCACAGTAAGCTGCGTCACATCGTGTGTAACCTGTAACACCTGTGTGTGATGTCCTCACAGTAAGCTGCGTCACATCATGTGTAACCTGTAACACCTGTGTGTGATGTCCTCACAGTAAGCTGCATCACATCGTGTGTAACCTGTAACACCTGTGTGTGATGTCCTCACAGTAAGCTGCATCACATCGTGTGTAACCTGTAACACCTGTGTGTGATGTCCTCACAGTAAGCTGTGTCACATCGTGTGTAACCTGTAACACCTGTGTGTGATGTCCTCACAGTAAGCTGCATCACATCATGTGTAACCTGTAACACCTGTGTGTGATGTCCTCACAGTAAGCTGCATCACATCATGTGTAACCTGTAACACCTGTGTGCGATGTCCTCACAGTAAGCTGCGTCACATCGTGTGTAACCTGTAACACCTGTGCTGTGTGTGATGTCCCCACAGTAAGCTGCATCACATCGTGTGTAACCTGTAACACCTGTGTGTGATGTCCTCACAGTAAGCTGCATCACATCGTGTGTAACCTGTAACACCTGTGTGTGATGTCCCCACAGTAAGCTGTGTCACATCGTGTGTAACCTGTAACACCTGTGTGTGATGTCCTCACAGTAAGCTGCATCACATCGTGTGTAACCTGTAACACCTGTGTGTGATGTCCTCACAGTAAGCTGTGTCACATCGTGTGTAACCTGTAACACCTGTGCTGTGTGTGATGTCCTCACAGTAAGCTGCGTCACATCGTGTGTAACCTGTAACACCTGTGTGTGATGTCCTCACAGTAAGCTGCATCACATCGTGTGTAACCTGTAACACCTGTGTGTGATGTCCCCACAGTAAGCTGCGTCACATCGTGTGTAACCTGTAACACCTGTGTGTGATGTCCTCACAGTAAGCTGCATCACATCGTGTGTAACCTGTAACACCTGTGTTTGATGTCCTCACAGTAAGCTGCATCACATCGTGTGTAACCTGTAACACCTGTGTGTGATGTCCCCACAGTAAGCTGCATCACATCGTGTGTAACCTGTAACACCTGTGTGTGATGTCCCCACAGTAAGCTGTGTCACATTGTGTGTAACCTGTAACACCTGTGTGTGATGTCCTCACAGTAAGCTGTGTCACATCATGTGTAACATGTAGCACCTGTGTGTGATGTCCTCACAGTAAGCTGCATCACATCATGTGTAACCTGTAACACCTGTGTGTGATGTCCTCACAGTAAGCTGTGTCACATCGTGTGTAACCTGTAACACCTGTGCTGTGTGTGATGTCCCCACAGTAAGCTGCGTCACATCGTGTGTAACCTGTAACACCTGTGTGTGATCTCCTCACAGTAAGCTGCATCACATCGTGTGTAACTTGTAACACCTGTGTGTGATGTCCCCACAGTAAGCTGTGTCACATCGTGTGTAACCTGTAACACCTGTGTGTGATGTCCTCACAGTAAGCTGCATCACATCGTGTGTAACCTGTAACACCTGTGCTGTGTGTGATGTCCCCACAGTAAGCTGCATCACATCGTGTGTAACCTGTAACACCTGTGTGTGATGTCCTCACAGTAAGCTGCATCACATCGTGTGTAACCTGTAACACCTGTGTGTGATGTCCCCACAGTAAGCTGTGTCACATCGTGTGTAACCTGTAACACCTGTGTGTGATGTCCTCACAGTAAGCTGCATCACATCGTGTGTAACCTGTAACACCTGTGTGTGATGTCCTCACAGTAAGCTGTGTCACATCGTGTGTAACCTGTAACACCTGTGCTGTGTGTGATGTCCTCACAGTAAGCTGCGTCACATCGTGTGTAACCTGTAACACCTGTGTGTGATGTCCTCACAGTAAGCTGCATCACATCGTGTGTAACCTGTAACACCTGTGTGTGATGTCCCCACAGTAAGCTGTGTCACATCGTGTGTAACCTGTAACACCTGTGTGTGATGTCCTCACAGTAAGCTGCATCACATCGTGTGTAACCTGTAACACCTGTGCTGTGTGTGATGTCCCCACAGTAAGCTGCATCACATCGTGTGTAACCTGTAACACCTGTGTGTGATGTCCCCACAGTAAGCTGTGTCACATCGTGTGTAACCTGTAACACCTGTGTGTGATGTCCTCACAGTAAGCTGTGTCACATCATGTGTAACCTGTAGCACCTGTGTGTGATGTCCTCACAGTAAGCTGCATCACATCATGTGTAACCTGTAACACCTGTGTGTGATGTCCTCACAGTAAGCTGTGTCACATCGTGTGTAACCTGTAACACCTGTGTGTGATGTCCTCACAGTAAGCTGCGTCACATCGTGTGTAACCTGTAACACCTGTGTGTGATGTCCTCACAGTAAGCTGTGTCACATCGTGTGTAACCTGTAACACCTGTGTGTGATGTCCTCACAGTAAGCTGTGTCACATCGTGTGTAACCTGTAACACCTGTGCTGTGTGTGATGTCCCCACAGTAAGCTGTGTCACATCGTGTGTAACCTGTAACACTGTGTGTGATGTCGCCACAGTAAGCTGCGTCACATCATGTGTAACCTGTAACACCTGTGTGTGATGTCCTCACAGTAAGCTGCATCACATCGTGTGTAGCACCTGTGTGTGATGTCCTCACAGTAAGCTGCGTCACATCATGTGTAACCTGTAACACTGTGTGTGATGTCGCCACAGTAAGCTGCGTCACATCGTGGAGGAGATGGTGACCACGGAGCGGGAGTACGTGCGCTCGCTGCGTTACATCATCCACCACTACTTCCCCGAGATGGAGCGGGCCGACCTGCCGCAGGACCTGAGGGGCAAACGCTCCGTCGTGTTCGGCAACCTGGAGAAGCTGCTGGACTTCCACAGCCAGTTCTTCCTGCGAGAGCTGGAGGCCTGCTGGAAGCACCCGCTCAGAGCCCCGCACTGCTTCCTGAGACACGTAGGAGGCACACACGCGCACGCACACACACACACACACACACATACACACTCACACACACACACACACACACACACACACACACACACACACACACACACACACACACACATACACACACACATACACACGCACACGCACACACAACTAGGTCTGCAACTAATGATAATTTTCTTTCCGTCAATTATTTTCTTGATTAATCGATTAGTCGTTTGGTCTGTAAAATATCACAAAATGGTGAAAAATGTAGATCATTTTCCCCCCAAAAGCCAGGATGATGTTCTAAAATGTCTTCTTATGTCCTGACCAACAGTCCACAACCCAAAGTTAATCAGTTCACTGTCATATTCACCTTATGTTCCAACACAGGGGTCAACCAGTTACTTCCTATTGTGTTGACACTTCCTGTGACAGTACAGTACTAGTGAGCAGTAAAACAGAACACTTCCTGTGACAGTACAGTACTAGTGAGCAGGTAAAACAGACGGTGTTTTGAGCAGGAAGTCATAACACAACTGGGTCAAGTGGGCGGGGCTACATAACGTGAATAGAAGACAAAAGAAACCAGAAAATATTCACATTTATCAATGTGGGCATTTTAGTCTACATGCATGTCTGTCCAGACTCATACAACCAGAAATACCTTGAAGCCCACAGCGCCATGGTGTGGCCATACAGCCTTATGACACTTTAGGCAATGTTTGTGTGGCTGAATGTCGAATGTGATGAAATGTTGTTTTGTGTTGGAGCAGCAGGAGCAGTTTGGACTGTACGCGCTGTACAGCAAGTCTGACGCCCTGCTGGCCAGCCACGGGAACAACTTCTTCAGGGTTAGGACACACTCACACGCACACACGGTGACCTTTAACCTCTGCTGTGTTGTAGCCATTTCATTTTAAAACTAAAACGATCTCCGTCCAAACGAGTGTTTCAGAAACGATCTCCGTCCATACATCACATGACCATTCACATACACTGGGCAGGCACGTGCCGGTGTAAACAGGAAGCAGATTGTCTACTCTGTGTTTGATTGGTCAGTTGCAGAAAAAACTACAGACGAAGAACAGCAATGGCAGCATTTTCAAAAGTCTTCATTTAAGGGGTTTGAGAATGGAAAGAGAAAGTTATGTGTTTTAAAACGAAAACGTATTAGTGTGGATCAGTGGTGGCTGGTGAGATTGGTAACAGGGGAGGTAGCGGTCGCCGTCGAAAAAAATTTGGGCGTTTTTTTTTTTCTCTTTTGCTTAACACGTTCACTGCCAACAACGAGTTGAGTCGTCAAACACAATCCAGCTGTTCACTGCCAACGACGAGTTGAGTCGTCAAAAAAAAAAATATATATTTTTTACGGTGCTACGTGGATCAATGCCCCCCGCGTCTCCTATGGAGATATTGGAAGTATTGAATGTGTATAATCTATTTTACCGACCAGCTAGGTGGCGACGGTGCCCTCCCGACAGAGAGAAAGTCAACCAAAAGCAGCCGCCTCCCGCGGCTGCTTCCTCCATTCTCAAGGAAATGGCTTGCCGATTTTACAGTCATCAGTCACCAGACTCGCCGCTCTCGGGCCGCGCCAGCAGCAGCACACGGGGGATTGCAAATTTGCATAATATATTATGGGTTAAACACACTTTGAAACGCCCGCAGAAAGGCCAGAATCGCACGCATTCCGAAAACCCAGAAACGAACGAGCCTCATTCTCATACTGTAGGCGGGGACGCTTTCGCGCTGCTGCGGTGGGGGGTTCCAGAAATGGACTGGGTGGGCAGCACAAAGCCTAGAGTCGCACGGGGCTTCATCGGGGCTCTCAAACCCAAGAGACGAGTGAGCCCTATCCACACTCGCTGCCAGGGAGGGAGGCTGCTCAAACTCGCTGCCAGGGAGGGAGGCTGTGAACTCGCAGCAGCAGCAGCAGCAGCAGAGCACTCGCTTGTGACAAACGCAGGCTGAAAGCCACTAGACCCGCCCACGGAGGGAGGAGTTGAAGGAGAGGGCGTTCGGAACTATATTGTTTGGATGTCTGATCTCTCACTGATGCCAAAAATAAATGGTTAAAGTGACTGTTCTGCCTGTTTGATTGAATTTCACAAAACTGCGATTATCTCAGCTTTCACTCTCAGACAGCTGAAACCATGCTGTACTCAACGGCTAATATCTACATAACTACTAACTCTACAAACTAACTCTTTTAGACAGAGAAAGCACACATTCTATTAGTACTTTTGTGAACTTTGTGTTCACAAACTCCAAGCAGAAAAGAATCCTCGGCTCTTTTAAAATGAGCCAGAATCCTCAAAAAACGGCCTGGCAGAAGCTACCTACAGCAAAAAAAAAACGGCTGGCAGTCAATGTGTTAAAACGCCCAAATCTCATTTTAAATTAGCATTAGGATTAGACTGTTGTGATGTCATTATTCAGTTTTAACCATCAATAATTGTTCCTTTTCTCATTATTTCATTTCTCAGAGTAAATACTGTATATTTATTTCGAGATTTTTGTCAATTATTTGTGCTGTTATGGTTATAATTAGCCTAGTTACTCACTTCTACACTATCTTAGATTGTGTTACTTATGGATGGCATGGAATTATAGTGAAAATAGATTATCCCCCCTTTTTGCTGGGGACCCCACTTTGAAAACCACTGGCTTAGGCTAGAACTGTTGCGAGAAGTTTTCAGGATTTATCTCTATGCATTAGGCTGTGATTACTATTTATATAAATCTATTTATTCACATAGATTCATGATATATTATGGTATACAGCCTACCTGTGACATCAATGTTTTGATTAATCTGCGCCAGTACCGAAAATGTAGCCTATTACTGCATGACTGATCCTATGATGTCTCACACTCAGGTGTGCTTTCCCAAGACAGGTGTTGTCCATTCAATCAGCCAACCTGTCTTTATAATGGCTGTCTTGCACTGTTTGTATGATACTTGACAAAGTCTATGGCCGAAACTGTTGTCAAATAGCGTTAAATTACACGTAATTGCATCTGGAACGAGAGTGTGTCTTCCCGTGCACAGTGCTGCACTACTCTAGTTACATTCCAATTCATCAACTTTGGAGCGTTATTTACCCCCCCTTCCCGACATCCTAGGTTGACATGCTTCATCCCAATCGATTCCTTATTTCTTCTACTTTCATATGATATAAAGATCACCACTCAAGCTTTAAAATTGAGCTCGCTGTCAGCTATCGATTTACAGGCCAAATTCAGTTAAAAAATGTGTGAATTTAAGGTTCGCGGGTTTTATTATAAAAAATTACAGGATGAAACTTCAATACGACAAAAATAGCGCTGCTCGGTGAACCATTTCCACGCCGAATTTAATAGAAGGCTCGGATAACTTGAAATCAATTGACTTACTTGAATATCCATGCTGTCCGTAGTGGAAACGCTGCAGTCGAGACGTTGCAAATATTCCAGTTTTCTGACATTGCAAAAAGCCCAGTACCGCGCAGCGCACCGCAAGGCTGAGGCTCCCGCAACTCGAAACTCGTTTTGGGTGTAATCCAATACAACGACTGTCTGGCTTGTGAACACTTACTGATTGATAAAAAAGTAAATAAAAATAAGGGGTAAATATAATATGCTGCTACTGTCTCAGTAAAAGTCGTAAATCCTTCCTGTCAGGTCATCACAGGCACTGGATTTCACTTCCTACTTTGATTCAGCTTGAGAGACCAGACAGTGGACAATACAAATGTCAATCAATGTCAGCAATCTATCCAACCAACAACCAATTAGATTTCACCTGGTTTAACCAGGGTAAGGGCGTGCTCACTTCCAGCTCAATCTTATTGGTTGGAAAACACATCACTCTCACGTGTTCTCTGTGAATTGCAAATGTTTTTCAACCAATCATATTTTTCATTAGATAAATTACCAAATAAATAAACGCCCACAGGGCGAATGTTTTTTTATCTGCCTACTAATGGCTGGGACCAGGGCCAGAGTGACTCTCTGCATGGAGCTCTCCTTTCCGTCAGTTCAGGTCACTGTTGTTGAAGCATTTTAAGCATATAAGAATATAATGAATGAAAAAATGAGCGTCTGCACATAAGAAAAAACACATTTGATTGATATTTTATTATAAAAAAAAATGAAAAATGAAAAATGAAAAATGAAAAATGAAAAATGAAAAATGAAAAAAAAAAATATATATATATATATATATAATATTTTTTTTTATATAAAATCCCCAATCTAATAGAGGAGGACCATCCTCCTATGCTCACTGGAAAAACCTCCTCTGGTGTGGATATAGCCAAAGTCGACCGCCACTGAGCCTTCTTCACCCAGTGACAGTCTTCTCCTTTTCTCCCCTCTCTCCTCCTCTCCTCTCTGCTCTCCTCTCTCCTCCTCCCCTCTCTCCTTCTCTCCTCTCTCCTCCTCCTCTCTGCTCTCTCTCCTCTCTCCTCCTCTCTCCTCCTCTCTCCTCCTCCTCTCTCCTCCTCTCCTCTCTCCTCCTCTCTCCTCCTCCTCTCTCCTCCTATCCTCTCTCCTCCTCTCCTCTCGTCCTCCTCTCCTCTCTCCTCCTCCTCCTCTCTGCTCTCCTCTCTCCTCTCTTCCTCTCTCCTCTCTCCTCCAGAGGAAGCAGGCAGAGTTGGGAAATAAGATGGATCTGTCCTCCTACCTGCTGAAGCCGGTCCAGAGGATGAGTAAATACGCTCTGCTGCTGACCGACCTCACCAAGGAGGTGGACGTGGCCCAGGAGGCGGAGCTAACGGCGCTGCAGGCCGCCGCCCACATGGTCAAGTTCCAGCTGCGCCACGGCAACGACCTGCTGGCCATGGACGCCATCCGCGACTGTGACGTGAGTGATGATGATGATGGTGTTTACATTTGCATTTGACTTGTCACTGTTCACATACAAGCCTATGTATACAGTACATTCAACTACCTATAGCATACATGGGCAAACTACGGCCCGCGGGCCGGATGCGGCCCGCGGGCGCCACCTGTGTGGCCCGCCATGGAATTGCAAAAAAAAAAAAAATTTTTTTTTTTTTTTTACACAGTGCACCTGAACGCAACATGCAAGATACCCGCTGAATAAGTGTCCAAATGTTCATGTCATTCTGGCCAATACTCCACTTCTGTTATAGCATTTCAGTCTGGAATATGGAATATCTTTCAATAATATTTATGACTAAAAGGCTACATTGAATTAGAAATTTAAATAATTAACTCATTGGTTTTGGATTTATTTAGCTTCAAGACTGCATTTTTGTTCGTGTGACCCTCAACACAGGCTTTGATCATCCCGGGCCACTTACTGATACTTATGCTTAAATTAACCCGCTCATATTCTGATTTATTTCAAGAAAAACATTTTGGCTAGTGGAAATTCTAATTGGCTGGTAACTTTAAAATCTAGCAGCCATATTGGCAGGTGGTCAAAAAAGTTAATTTCAAACCCTGAGAGCAGGTGGTGACATAGGAGTGAGTGAGAAAAGGATGAAATATTGGTGGTTAAGACTGAATAATGACATCACAACTGTTAATTTAAAATGAGTTATTCCTCTAAACATGGCTTCAAATGCACCAAATTTTTCACGCTGGCGCCGTTCGGCCCTCAGCAAAACCTGGTAGCGAGGACATTTTTTGTGGCCCTCTCTATCATCAAAGTTACCCATCCATGGGTTACGGCATGACAATATTTGTTCGGCCCCCGGCAACAATCTGGGTTTCTCATGTGGCCCCCCATGAAAAATAATTGCCCACCCCTGACCTATAGGCTAAGACAGTGGTTCTCAAATGGGGGTCCGTGGCACTTTGCCAGGGGGTCCGCGAAAGGTTTTCAGGAAAATACAAATAAAAATGTTTTTTGTTGTTGCAAAAGCTTCATAGTTCAATAAAAATATTTTTTGCTTTAAATCTAAAATGGTTCATGGATTACATTCTAATCTAACAAACCTATCAATTTAAAAGTCAAGCACGTTACCATGGAAACAATTAAGCAGACAATTACAAAAAAATATATGTAAATAAAAATATCTGTATATATACAGATTTTATATATATATATATATATATATATGTATATATATATGTACAGACACATATTACTGGTGCATGTCCGAGAGAGGGAGAAGAAAGACCTGAGAGCCTTTTATGGACGCAAGCGAGCGTGAAATGAACGCTAGTTACACATAATCATAAACAAACCCGGGACCCGGGTTTTTAATACAATGGAACCCGACCCGGACCCGATTGACCATCATTAAACGTGAACCCAAAACCTGACCATCATTAAACGTGAACCCAAAACCCTACGGGTCCTGGGTCGGGTGTTGGATCCCACGGTCCAGGTGAAGACCTCTTTTCTGGTAGCCTCGTGGCTTAGGTAGTCTGGTAGCCTAGTGGCTAGGTAGTCACCAGGCAAGACCGCGGCTTCGCTAAACCCCCGCCTGCGGCCTAGCGGACTTTTTCTTTCTCAAAACAATTGAAAACCACCGTCATGTTCAAGCTGAGCAAGGAGATTGATTTGATTTCACCAGAGCCGAAGGCAGCAACACAAAATAAATAACTTCTGGAAATAACAGAAGAGAAGGTAAGCCCCACTAAACTGGTATCCAGCATTGACAGTAGATGCCTACAGTAAACATGATTCTGCCTGACCAATCAGTCGTCTGCAGTGTTTTCACGTCACCGTATGGTACCGGGTCCACAGCACTGGAACCTCAACAGAGCAGGGACCAAAAGCAGCACGACTCAACCCCGATCGGTGGAATGAGACAAAAAAGCGAGACGAGGTGTGCGGGGCCGCGTTGATACCAGCGGTGGAAATGGGCCATTGGTAGCCTGGTGGCTAGATGTGATGTCTCTCTCTCTCTCTCTCTGTCTCTCTCTCTCTCTCCAGGTGAACCTGAAGGAGCAGGGCCAGCTGGTGCGGCAGGATGAGTTCACCATCTGGAGCGGGAGGAGGAAGTGCCAGCGCCACGTCTTCCTGTTCGAGGAGATGGTTCTGTTCAGCAAGCCCAAGAGAGTGGAGGGGGGCCTAGACGTCTACATCTACAAACACTCCTTCAAGGTAACGCACACAGGCGCGTGCGCACACACACACACACACACACACACACACACACACACACACACACACACACACACACACACACAGACACACACACACACACACGCAGCTGCTCTTTCCTTGATTTGTGTCAGTGTTTTCCGCTAGCTCAGAGAACGTCCAGCTAGCTGAAAGTAGCCGGGCCCCCGGGAGAACACTTTGCACGTTGAGAGCAAAGTTAGAGGTCTCTCTGTCTGTGTGTGACTGGCAGCAGACAGCAGACGTGGGGCTGACAGAGTCGATAACAGCGGGCTGCGTTTCCTTAATCCTAAACCCTAGGAGGGCTCAAACACACCTGACGCCTATCCTACGCTGAAGCAACGCCGCGTGGAGGCAGTTTCATTTTGGCGCCCATGTTCACAGGGGAGACTGGCATGACGTCAATGCAAGTTGTGACCCGGCGTGGGGCAAAACAGAGCGAGGCGTGGAGCAAAACAGAGTGCTTCTGGTGGGACTGGTGTAGCGTGGCACTGGAGCTGACAGGAGACGCTTCTGTGACGCGCTGCTTCTGTGGTGCTTCAGCTGTGAACCAAGAGTAACCTTCTCTCTCTGTGTGTGTGTCTCTCTGTGTCTCTGTGTGTGTCTCTCTGTGTGTGTGTCTCTGTGTGTGTCTCTCTGTGTGTGTCTCTCTCTCATGTCTCTGTGTGTCTCTCTGTGTGTCTCTCTGTGTGTGTCTCTGTGTGTCTCTGTGTGTGTCTGTGTGTGTCCCTGTGTCTCTCTGTGTGTGTCTCTGTGTGTCAGACAGCAGATGTGGGACTGACGGAGTCGACGGGGGACAGCGGGCTGCGCTTTGAGGTCTGGTTCAGACGGAGAACCGCCAAGAACCAGACCTTCACCCTGCAGGCCACCACGCCCGAAACCAAGCTGGCCTGGACCAATGACATCGCCCGCATCCTGTGGACCCAGGCCAACCGCAACAAAGGTACAGAGGGGGGAGGGTGTGTGTCCGTGTTTGTGTGTGTTGTATATTAGAAGCTTCTTCTTTACCTTGATAATGACCAGAACGGGTTTGATGAACTGAAACTTTATTTTCTCCAACGTAGCTGCAGCATGAGGAGATAAACAGTGGACCGCAGGTCCATCTTGCAAACACAATACACTCTAGCGAGGTTAAGCTAGTTCACTGCATAAGGCAGACACATCCGTCTTGGAGTTTCAAAGTAAAAGCGCCTATGCATGAAACAGGAAACGAACATGAAATAATCCGTGCATGACAAGTAAAGCATAAATGAAATTATCATTACCAGATTTCTTAATACATGTCGCATTTGTAGTAAATATAGTAACTGTAAATACTGTAAATATCACATATTTTAGCTATGATGAGAAACTATAATCTTTTGACTATTGATATTTATTCTATTTATTACTATTAATTGCCTTATTTAATTACTCAAATCAAACAATTCACAACACTCCCGCCCGATGAACAACTGTTCATCACTCCTTATTAGTCATCTCTTTAACTAATCTCTAAAGGATATATCAACTGAATGGGTCTCTTCAACAAACTGCCCGTGGTGGTACGAACAGTACATGAGCGTACGAGTCCATCTCTCCCTGGAAAGAGCTCTGTTATCCTGCCCATTTTCCAGGTCTGCCGGGGTACATTGTCCTCACCGATCAGGACGACATCTCCCACCTTCAGCACAGTGGGTACAGGTGTCTCACACTTGTGAGCCGATTTCAAGTCCATCAGGTAGTCCTTTCTCCAGCTGTTCCAAAAGCTGGTTAGGAGTCTTTGCCGGTACTTCCACCTCCGACCCATGTCCTCTCTGCTCACATTGGTTGCCTGAGATGGTGGAAGCATATTCTTTGGTGGCAGAGAAGTTAGTCTTTTCCCAACCAGGAAGTGTGAGGGTGTAAGTGGCTGCGGCTCTGATGCATCACTGTCCACATACGAGAGTGGCCTGGAGTTTAACACAGCCTCTACCTCAGCTAGCATGGTTGTCAGTTCCTCAAAGTTTAGTGAGGCCTTCCCCAGGGTTCTCTTTAGACATGTTTTTACAGATCTCACAAGTCTCTCCCAGAAGACACTAGGGGCGCGGCGCTGCTGCTGACCCTGCGTTTCACCTGTTGGCGTGTCTACTTTTATTCGTGTTTTTTGTCAGTTTTAAGTGATTGGACTCGTATATTTGTGTGGGCAAAATGAAGATCATACTGGGTATGATTTTGTGGCTGACTATGTGCCTTCTAGGCTGCCTGATTACCGAAGGACGAGGTTTCTCCGGGAAAAATCACGGCGTCCTCACTTACACACGTGAATGCCTGCTGTCGCTCAAGCCCCCAGCAAAGCCAGGAGGAGTTTTTAACGTGAACATTCTGGACAACTTTCCCGAATTAAAAAGGACCGGGACGCGAGGAAGGATTAAAGTAAAGAAAAGAGGCTCAAGAGGAGGAGTGAGACAAAGAGTAAGGAGACGCGGCTGCAAACATCCCCTGCCGGTAATCACTCTTTCTAATGTCCGCTCTTTGAGTAACAAAATGAATGAACTGACGGCGAAAGTCCAGTATGACAGTGATTTTAGACAAAGCAACCTCATCTGCCTCACGGAGAGCTGGTTAAAAGAGGGGATGACTGATCCAAACCTGCCCGGTTATACACTGATAAGGGCAGATCGGGACAATATAGAAACACGGAAATCCATCGGTGGTGGTATGTGCCTCTATGTTGATAATCGATGGGCAACGCAGTACAGCATTCGGGAGAAAGTCTGCACCCGTGATTATGAAATTCTGGTGGTGTCGTTCCGACCCTTCTATCTGCCTAGAGAATTTGGCCAAATCACCATCATATTAGCCTACGTACCTGGGCCAGACTTTGAAGGGGCGGCGACTAGGATTGCAGAGAGCTACAACAGCGCACTGTCCCGAGCAGCTGATCAACCTGTGTTCGTTCTGGGGGATTTTAATTCCTGTGACTTGTCTAATCATCTGCCCACGTTACAACAGTATGTGAACTGTCCGACCCGTTTGACGCGCACCCTGGATAAGTGCTATGGCAATGTGTTAGACGCCTACAAATCCACCTGCAGACCAGCCTTGGGAAAGTCTGATCATAACGTCATACATTTGCTCCCACGATACAGGGCAAAGCTGAAACGGGAAAAGCCATTGACTAAGGATATACAGATATGGTCAGATGATTGCAAGGAGGAATTGAGAGACTGTCTGGAAGAAACGGACTGGCAGTTATTTTTTGACTCCTGTGAAAATCCACATGATTTAACGGACACAATCACATCTTACATTATGTTCTGTGAAAGTAACATCATCCGTACAAAAACTGTTCGTATTTTCCCAAATAATAAATTATGGATTAATAGCGATTTAAAGGACTGTATTAACCAGAAGAATATCGCCTTTGCTAATGGGAACACAGAACTTGTCAAGGAAAAGAGATGTGAATTAAGAGCTAAAATGAAGAAGGCAAAAATAGAGTATAAGGATAAAGTAGAGAAACACTTTTATTCTGGCAGTGCTAAAAGAGCATGGGAAGGTCTGAATCAAATGATGGGCAGAGAGGAAAAGCAGAAACATACCCCTCTCTCCCACCTTTCTCCATCGTGGGCCAATGATTTGAATGTATTTTATAGCCGATTCGATAAGACAGATTTCTCTACTGAGCGGGATGAAGTGTGTAGCTCTATCCCAGAATATGTCCCAATCACACTCTCAGAACAGGAAGTTGCCTCAAGTCTGGCCTGTATCAAGCCCAATAAGGCTCCAGGACCGGATGGCCTTAGAGGTAGAGTGTTAAAGGATTGTGCTTACCAATTAAAAGGTGTTATGACCAAATTATTTCAGTTCCTGCTTGATTCATGTACAGTACCGAAAGCATGGAAGATTTCAAATATTGTGCCCATTCCCAAAAAGCCAAGAGCTTCTGAACTGAATGATTTTAGGCCCATTGCACTCACCTCCATCTTAGGAAAATGCATGGAGAGAGTCCTAAGCAGACACATGACATCATCTGTATCTAGCTGCCTAGACAACCTACAGTTTGCATATAAAAGTAAGAGAGGTACAGATGACGCAACTGTAACTTTGTTCAACACCATAGCGAAGCATCTACAAGCCCCCACTAATTATGTTAGAGTTCTTTTTATTGATTTCACATCTGCTTTTAATACCATGCAAATACATACACTTCTGCAGAGACTACTCGACCTAGGGGTAAATGGTGGCATTATTCACTGGATCAGAGATTTCCTCTCTGACCGCCCCCAAAGAGTCTTGGTTAATGGTTGTGTGTCAGATGAGATTGTGTTGAACACTGGCGCACCACAGGGCACAATTTTTTCACCACCGCTCTTCTCTGCGTACACAAATGAGTTTATGATTGATCAGGGGCACTTTCGTTTATTTAAGTACGCAGATGACATGGCGTTAGTTGCTCTCCTGCAGGAAGGGGACATAGAGAGAGAGAACATGTATTTTGATCATGTTACGAGCCTCCATAACTGGTGCTCTACAAGCTCTTTAGAAATTAATGTTGCTAAGACTAAGGAGCTTATCCTACAGAACAACAAAAAGTCAATCCAGCGGCAGCCCATAATCATTAATGGACAAACAATTGAGATGGTCAGTGATTTTAAATATCTAGGCACGTACATAGACAGTAGCCTGACCTTTAGAGCAAATACCGACCACATTTTCAAAAAATGCTCACAGCGTCTCCACTTGCTACGCAAGCTTAATAATTTTGGAGTGAGCCAAAACATTCTTGAAACAGTGTATAAGAGCCTAGTGGAAAGTATCTTATCTTTTAACATGATCATGTGGTATGGTAATCTGAACGTTAAATGGAGAAACAAGCTGCAGAGAATAGTGAATATGGCCTCTAAGATCCTAGGGAAGCCACAGAAACAACTGAGTAGTCTGTACGATGAAATAGTCACAAGTAAAGCTGAGAGTATCACTAGTGATCCGTCCCACCCACTTTTTAATGAATTTGAGTTCTTACCCTCAGGGAGGCGGTACAGACAACCGATGGCAAAGAAAAACCTCTACAAGAGGTCATTTGTCCCAGATGCCATTATGGCTTTAAATAAAACTAGGAAGCGATAGACTATGCTATGCTTTTTGTTTATGCCTTTTTGGCGTTGCTGCGGTTTTTTGCACAGTAGGTCTTTTACATTTTATATTTTATATTTTTAATTTTCAATTCTTAATCGACATGCTGTAGATCCATTGGGTCGTACTGCAAATTCCAAGGTGTACTAAGTTTGAAGGTGGATGAATGTGTGTTAACTGTATTGTATTGTATCGATATGTGTACTGTCATCTTTAACACCTTGTATTGTTTTTGTGTTTTTCAAGTTTGTAAGACACGTCTTGGTGAAATCAAAGACAAATTTCCACCTGTGGACAATAAAGTTTTCGTATCGTATCGTATCGTATAAGCCCCCCCACCAAGCGGCTCGCTCGGCAATAAACTTCCAGGTGATCCCTTTGTCAGTGAAGAACTGCGTTAGCTCTGATTCTCTGATTGACTGCCATAGCTCTTTCAGATCCTTGTCTGCTCGTTTGAAGGTCTTGGCATTATCCGAGTAAATAACTTTACACAGCCCTCGCCTTGCAATAAACCTCTTTAAAGAGCATGGGGCAGGTTAGAGACCCCAATCAGTCAATGTGTAGGTGAATTATGGAGGAACTTGATTTTCACATTAAGACACTTACATATACACTACAGTGACTTCTGGGGTCGTTTTATTTTTTGAACTTTTATTTTGACATCTTGGACCCCAAAACTCTGACGTCAGAGTGGGGAGTCGCCAGGCATGCCCGTCTGTCCCTCTGTCTGTCATCACTTAGGTCAGGGCTGTCAGTCACACACTATGGATGCTAACGCCGGTTTTCAGGAGGAAGAGGAGGTAGCAAATGTTTATGTACATGAATACGATGGCCTCAGCCTAATTTTGACAGTGAAAGAGAGCAGGAACAGCCCAGCTATGAAACAACGGACCGCGGAGAGAGTTGAGAAAGCAAGCGAGGCGAGCGGAGGCGGGCCGAGGTGCGGACTGTAATTCGATACACACGCACGCACGCACACACACACACACACACACACACACACACACACACACACACACACACACACACACACGCGCGCAAAAGTGACGTATGTGTCCAGCCATCTGGCCGAGTTTTCGAAGTCCCGAACACAGTGAGAAAACCTCCCGAAGCTGCTGCTGCAGCGGGGTGCATATTGTCCGGCCAGCCGACCGAGAGGCATGCGAGCCGGGCACAGTTGGGGTGTGTGAGGTGGCTGGCTGTGGAGGTGGCGGTTTCTCCTCCTCCTTCTTTCTCCCGCACAGCAGAGCAGACCCCAGGCTGCACACAGCCCGGCGCGGCGCAGAGCAGAGCAGAGCAGAGCAGAGCAGAGCAGAGCAGAGCAGAGCAGAGCAGCGGTGCTGTGCTGTGCGGGGAGGAAAGAGCCGCAGCCTCCCCCTCCCTCGAGTGAAGAGAGAGCGTGTCACACAGCGTAGACACACACACACACACACACACACACACACACACACACACACACACACACACACACACACACACCGAGTGAGAGAGAGAGAGAGAGAGAGGGGGACTGACGGAGGGCCCCTCCACTCGCTCTTTCCCCTCCCTCCCTCCCGGAGCGAGTGAGAGAGACGAAAAAGAGAGATAGAGAGCGTGTCACCGCGCAGACAGCAGGTACACACACACACACACACACACCGAGTGAGAGAGAGAGAGCGAGTGAGAGAGAGAGAGAGAGAGAGAGAGAGCGAGAGAGAGATAGAAAGAGTGTCACGCAGACAGGCAGCAGCAGCAGAGTGGAGCTGACTTGTTATCTGCATGCAGGAACCTGGCGACACCCGACCCAAAACTCACTGACAACGACTTACTACAGGCAGCTACTGACTAAATGACTAACTATATACTAAAAACTAACTAGTGATTAACCTACCAACTAACCGACCGACTAACTGGCTGACTGATTGACTTTGACTAGCGTAGTACCTGACCTGACTATCTGTCCTGAATATGCGACTGATTTGACCATGCAGTGGGAGGGGAGAGGGACACACGCACGCGGGAGCCACTCCCCACTGTGACGTAGCAGACTTTGTCTTAACAGAATAAAAGTCTGTTATTTCCTTCTGAAAAAGGAAGGTGTTTTTCTCCATATTTTTTTTCAAACTTTTTTTTTTTTTTTTTTAATGATGCATTAACTTTTCAAATATACATAGGGACAAGGTTAAGTATACATTTAGCAAAGGAATTACCCTGCTCCATGCTCTTTAAGGCTAAGAGAAACCTTTCAGTTGTCAGATCTGTGACGAGCTCTAAATGCACTGCCCTGGTGACAGCACATGTGAAAAGTGCAATATATGCCTTAGCCTGACCACTTGACTGACCACTAGACTTGACATATAATGGCCCTGCAAAATCTACCCCCGTAACTTCAAAGGGTGGGGACTCTGTGACTCTGTCTCTGGGTAGTGGCGCTGTCACTTGCTGCGCTGGTTTCACCTTCAGTCTCCTACAAATGTAACAGTGTGAGACCATTTTCTTCACTAGCTGTCTCCCCTTTAAAACCCAGTATCTTTCCCTCATCTGTACTAGAGTATCTCTGACCCCAGAGTGCATCAGTCTCTCATGGCAGTCCTGAACTAGTAACTCAGAGTATCTGTGTTTTGTAGGTAGCACCCATGGGTGTTGCTCCCTGAAACTAAGATCTGAGTGTTGTAGCCTGCCTCCTACACTAATTAGGCCATTCTCATCCAAGAATGGTTTCAGGTCTTTGATTTTTGACTCTCTCTTGATGTCCTTTCCAGATTTCAGCTGACTGAGTTCTTGGTGGAAGCTATGCTCTTGTGTCACCTTCACCCAATACATTTCTGCTGCACTGAGCTCCTCTGCAGTTAACTCTCCCTGAGTCCTTTGACTAGAGCGGGCATTGGCTATGAACCTTCTCACCCATGCAGTTATTCTCAGCACCTTTTTTAACCTGCTGTACTTCTCTAGGTCTAGCAGTGGCTCAGCTTGTTCAGTACTGGTGAACTGTACTACAGCCTGAAATTTAGACCTAAGCTCAGTGTTCATCTCACGTGCAACACAGTCCTCATCAATGCTCTCTGAATCCTCAGGTGATGACAGTGAAGTGGGTCCGCTCCACCACAGCTGGCTCTGGATGAGGGTCTCGACGCTCTGGCCTCTTGTAAGTAGGTCTGCAGGATTGGTCTTGCCGCTGCAGTGAGACCACGACCCTGGATTTGTGAGACTTTGTATTTCAGTCACTCTGTTCGCCACGAATGGCTTCCATTTATGTGCTGTGCTGCGTATCCAGTGGAAAACAATCATCGAATCAGTCCACATGTTGAGCTGATTTGTTTCCAGGTTCAGGGGCTTGAGAAGATTGTTTCCTAACCTTGCTCCAATCAGTGCGCCCATCAGCTCCAGTCGTGGCAGGGTCATTTTCTTTAATGGAGCCACCTTTGACTTGGAGGCTACAAAACTGGTCACAACTTCCCCTTTCTTATTGTGTCCTTGCAGATACGCAACAGCACTGTATGCCTTTTCACTCGCATCGCAGTAAACATGTAGTTTCATTTTCTGCGAGTTTGGTTGAATCTCAATTTGGTACCATCTCGGAATGGCCACCAGGTGGAGCTTTGGCAGCTCTTCACACCATTTATCCCATTTTTCAGCTAAGTCTGTAGGAAGCTGCTCATCCCAACTGATTCCCCTTTCCCACAGTTCTTGAAACAAACACTTCACTCGTATGGTGAAGGGAGTCAGAAACCCAATGGGATCAAATATACGAGCTGATGTCTGTAGCACACTTCTCTTTGTGTTTTCCTTGCCCTTTAACATGTTTAACAGTCCCTTCAGGTCAAACGAAAAGTCATCCTTCTCTGGTCTCCACACTAATCCTAACACCTTCAGCACATTTCCAACTGTGTCTGTTTCGGGTGCATGCTCAAATCCCTTTTCTGTCCACTTGGCTCTTAGCTCTGGGGAATTTGTAACCCATTTGCACAGGTTCATGCTTGCATGTGACAGAATCTCTTTTGCTGTTGTGGTAACAGCAAGTGCCTCATCCACATCATCTGAGCTGGAGATAAAATCATCTACATAGAGAGACTCTCTCAGCGTCTCCACTGTCTTAGACTGCTCTGTTTCATACTGTTTGATATGTTTTCTTATTGTTGCAGCTAACAGGAATGGGCTGGGTGAGACTCCAAATACTACTCTACTCATTCTCATGATGCGCAGCTCATTTTCACAGTCTTTGGCTGGAGGTCCATGTAG
This sequence comes from Poromitra crassiceps, assembly GCF_964638095.1. Classification (NCBI taxonomy): domain Eukaryota; kingdom Metazoa; phylum Chordata; class Actinopteri; order Beryciformes; family Melamphaidae; genus Poromitra; species Poromitra crassiceps. The sequence goes on from NC_139642.1 coordinate 10,579,586, forward strand.
CCACAGGAACCTAACAGCATCTTTGTCTTTCTCTGCTAGAGCTATCTGCAGGAAAGCCTTGGTAATATCTGCAGTGAAGGCGATCTTATGGAGTCTGAACTTGATTAGCACATCTAGTAGATTTGGGTTAAGGTTTGGCCCTGTCAGTAAACAGTAATTTAGGGATGGGCAGCCCTCCTCGTGTGATGACGCATCAAATACTACTTTCAGTTTTGTAGTTACCTTGTCCTCTCGAAGAACAGCATGATGTGGCATGTAGTATTTCACAGTCTCTGTTTGTTCTGCTGCTGAAGTGCTCTTTGGTACATCCTCACAGATGCCTTGCTCCAGGTAATCCTGCATGACATCATTGTACCTTGAATACAAGGTTGCATCCATTTTTAGTCTCCTCTTGAGGCTTTCAAACCGTCCTTTTGCGACCCTGAAGTTGTCTGGAAGAGCTGAGCTGTCGGGGCGCCATGGTAACTCAACTTGGTAGCGGCCATTCTTGCATGTTGTAGTCTGTTCAAAGTTCTGGAGAGCCTCTGTTTGCTCTGGGATCTGAGTTTGTTCATGAACAATTCCCAGTGACTCTACCTCCCAAAAGGCGTGCAGCTGTTTTGAGATCTGGGTTTCCTCGCATACACTGATGTGCATGCATGTGGCGTCGGTTACACTGGATGATGAGACTGGCCCTTGTAAAGCCCAGCCAAAGGTGCTTTCTATGGCTACTAGTGTTTTTGTTATCCTCTGGACCTTGCCAGACACTATTTGCCAGTAATAGTCTGATCCTATCAATACTGACAGTTCTGGATCATTAGCGCCCTCCAGAGGAAAATCAGCAAGCTGCAGACCATTTTTCTTTAACTCTTCTTGGATGGGTAAACTAGGGACCTTTATTATAGCAGTGCACACTTGAGGGGTTTCTACTGCTTCGATCACAATTCTTTGCTGTGTGTTCCACACGTTCTCCAGCGATACCTTCACAATGTTGCGTTGTGCTGTTACAGGAGCAGTAGATCCAAAGGTGTGTAGATTCAGTGTCTCTTGCCTCACCACTGGAAGTTTTAGCGCCTTCACCACACCCTCATGAATGAAGCTTCTCTGGCTGCCTCCATCTAAGAGACAGCGCACAATTTTTCTCCCAGCTGGGCCCTCTGTCCATGCCTTGACTGTCTGGAGCAGTACTGTGTCCTGAACGTTAGCTTTCAGTTTCATGGTGCTGGACACAGAGGAGACCACGGTGTCTGTATGGGCATTGTCACTGTCTGGCTTTTCTTCACTTTGATCACAGACTGACTGGTGATGTCTGCGACCACACAAGGCACATGAAACACCTTTAATTCTGCAGAATTTGGCGATGTGTTTCGGGCCTAAGCATACGTAGCATCTTCCCAATTTTCTCAATTTCTCTTTACGAGCAGCCACAGAATGTTCTGGACAATGTTCTGGTTTATGGTTAGCACTGTCACAATATACACATGTCTGAGGCACAGTACTCGCTGTGTGCAGTGTAGCTGCTGAGGGCATACTCCATCTTTTAGGTCTGGTTTCACTGAAGGAGGATGGCTTACTGAATGACCTATTACTTGGCGGAATGTCCCTTTGATCTGGTCTGGTTTGATTTGGTCTGGTTAGCTGAAGTGCTCTCTCTCTGCTTTGCACTTCATTTTGCAGGAACTGTATTAGTTCGAGCACCTTCCATTCACCGCTGGAGTCTGACTTGCGTGTGTAGGCTAATGCTATGTCATCTGGTATGAGCTGCAGTAGTACTGGGCATAGCAGGCAGCCATATGTGTCACTGTGAACCCCTAAGGATTCTAGACTGCGAATCTGTATTTCACATTCATCGTACAGGTGCCTGAGAGCTACTATATCTGCAGATCTTTTCACTGGAGTTAAGGTGAGTAATTTTGACATATGTGCACTTACTACAATGTCTTTTCTTCCAAAACGGTTCTGTAGCAACTCTATTGCTGCATCATAATTCCCATCGGTCATAGCAAGTCCTGCTACAGCTCTTGCTGCTGCTCCAGTCAGATACGATTTTAGGTATGTGAATTTCTCCCTCTTGCACAGCGTGTTGTTGTTATGAATAGCTGTTTCATATTGAGACCAGAATTCTTGCCACTGGCTTATCTCTCCACTGTATTTCTCTATCACTAGCTTGGGCAGTTTAACAGTCTGTTGACTTGGTGATCTGACTGAATTTGAACTTGCATCGCTCACCCGCACTCTCACAGGCTCCTGTGTCTTCTCAATAAGCCTGCTGGCTCGAGCTTTCCATGTGAGAATGCGGTCCTGGTAGTCCTGTGTGCTTGCAATCTCTGCCTCCAGATCGTCCGTATGAGTTTTATCCTCAATGCCTTTGTCTAAATCCAGTAAAGTTTCTTCTTTTGTTGACAATACTGCAAGCATTTCACGGAGTTTCTCATAGTCAGGCAGATCTTCCCCCACCTCCTCTTCCATGCGCGTTAGCAGCTTTGTTGTTGAGGCACGGATCGTCCCCCGTTTCTTCTTCATCCTTTCAAAGAGCTCGGCCATTTCTGTTGTTAGCGTTAGCTACCGTTTAGCTAACTTAGCTTCCAACTTCAAAGTTCAATCATGTATCGATCTGATTCCCGCGTTTTCGGCACCAACATGTTGTATATTAGAAGCTTCTTCTTTACCTTGATAATGACCAGAACGGGTTTGATGAACTGAAACTTTATTTTCTCCAACGTAGCTGCAGCATGAGGAGATAAACAGTGGACCGCAGGTCCATCTTGCAAACACAATACACTCTAGCGAGGTTAAGCTAGTTCACTGCATAAGGCAGACACATCCGTCTTGGAGTTTCAAAGTAAAAGCGCCTATGCATGAAACAGGAAACGAACATGAAATAATCCGTGCATGACAAGTAAAGCATAAATGAAATTATCATTACCAGATTTCTTAATACATGTCGCATTTGTAGTAAATATAGTAACTGTAAATACTGTAAATATCACATATTTTAGCTATGATGAGAAACTATAATCTTTTGACTATTGATATTTATTCTATTTATTACTATTAATTGCCTTATTTAATTACTCAAATCAAACAATTCACAACAGTGTGTGTCCAGGAGGCCGGAGCTAAGTGTGCTAAGGCTAGGTGTTAGCTTCGCTCAGACCTGTGTGTGTGTGTGTGTGTGTGTGTGTGTGTTCAAATCTATGTATCCATCAAAGGAGGAAATGTGACTTGGAAATGGACTGTCGCACAAATCAGACTTAAAACCATGTTTAGCGAGCTAACGTCACAATATTGATTTAAGTATTTCAGCATACGAGCGATTGTTTTGCTTGCTATAAAGAAAAGGTAGATAACGCATTGAAATAACATGAAACTAAGATAAGAGGATGGTTATCATCTTTTTTCAATCTTTATCAATGAAGAAAATACTTATGTGTGCGTGCGTATGTATGTGTGTGTGTGTGTGTGTGTGTGTGTGTGTGTGTGTGTGTGTCAGAGATGCGGTTGAAGGAGATGGTGTCCATGGGGGTGGGGAACAAGCCGTTTCTGGACATCCAGCCCAGCGAGGCGGCCATCAGCGACCGGGCCGTCCACTACATCATGAAGAGCAGAGGTAAGACACGCACGGCCTCAAAGTTTGATAAAGTCACCTAGTTCTGCTTGTGACCCCAACTTTATGAGCTTCAAAACTATATTTAGCGTTTAAATTCCACAATAATCGTCACACAGAATGAAAGCCAATGCTTTATTTATATGCTGGACGCTAGGTAAACGTAGCAAAATTTATGCGTTTTGAACCAACAATGTAGCCTATGACACACACCACATCCTGGTAGATTTTTAACAGGTCTGTGTTGATGAAATAATAATCAGTGTGTGTGTGTGTGTGTGTGTCCAGGAGCCCGGACCCGGGCGTCCATCGCCGTCTCTCTGTTTGACCACTCGAACCCGTTTAAGCGCGGGGCGGAGCGGAGGACCTCTGACCCCACCGCCTTAGGCCCCTCCTCCTGCAGCCTGCTGGGCCCGCTCAACCTGCACATGTAGAGGTAATTTAGCTTGATGTAGACTAGTTAATGTAGACGCTCAACCTGCACATGTACAGGTAATTTAGCTTGATGTAGACTAGTTAATGTAGACGCTCAACCTGCACATGTACAGGTAATTTAGCTTGATGTAGACGAGCTAATGTAGACGCTCAACCTGCACCTGTACAGGTAATTTAGCTTGATGTAGACTAGCTAATGTAGACGCTCAACCTGCACATGTACAGGTAATTTAGCTTGATGTAGACAAGCTAATGTAGACGCTCAACCTGCACATGTACAGGTAATTTAGCTTGATGTAGACAAGCTAATGTAGACGCTCAACCTGCACATGTACAGGTAATTTAGCTTGATGTAGACTAGCTAATGTAGACGCTCAACCTGCACATGTACAGGTAATTTAGCTTGATGTAGACTAGCTAATGTAGATGCTCAACCTGCACATGTACAGGTAATTTAGCTTGATGTAGACTAGCTAATGTAGACGCTCAACCTGCACATGTGCAGGTAATTTAGCTTGATGTAGACGAGCTAATGTAGACGCTCAACCTGCACATGTACAGGTAATTTAGCTTGATGTCGACCAGCTAATGTAGACACTCAACCTGCACATGTACAGGTAATTTAGCTTGATGTAGACGAGCTAATGTAGACGCTCAACCTGCACATGTACTGGTAATTTAGCTTGATGTAGACGAGCTAATGTAGACACTCAACCTGCACATGTACAGGTAATTTAGCTTGATGTAGACTAGCTAATGTAGATGCTCAACCTGCACATGTACAGGTCAGTTAGCTTGATGTAGACAAGCTAATGTAGACGGGACAGACTAAATGCCCTTCCTGGGTGTTCCTCCCCACATGACAACGTTGAATTATGTCCCAAAGGTTGGTGTTGTGGTTGTGGTCATGGTTAGGCAAGTAAAACAATGGTGAGGGTTTGGATTCAATAAGAAAAATGTTCGTTAATATTTTTTATGTAGCCGAGCAAGACCATTGGTTCCCAAACTGTGGTCTGCGCGGACCACTGGTGGTAACATTTACTTTCAGAGGCTGCAGCAGGCTCAGTTTTAAAGCCAGAGTGAAGTTTCTGGTATCATATGAAACTGGAAGACCTAAGGAATGGATTTGTACCAACCATGTCATGCTAGTTTGTCAGGAAGGTAGTTAAATAACACTCCAAAGTTAGGCTACATTTTGGCGAGGGACAAAAAAACATTTTCAAAGGGGTCCTGTCCTCTTTTTCACAGCCTAATGTTGGCAGGTGTGTGTGTGTGTGTGTGTGTGTGTGTGTGTGTGTGTGTGTGTGTGTGTCTGTGTGAGTCCGTGTGTCTGTTTTGAACCAGCTAGTAGCCTTATATTGTTATTTAGCCTTTCTGCTGCTATTGCATGGTTAAATCAGCTAATTTTATTTTTAGGGGGGGGGGGGTGGTATACAAGTGCTCCCTGGGAAATTTGTTTTGGTACGTAGTGGTACTTGGACGGAGAAGTTTGGGACTCCCTGATGTAGACAAAGCAGTAGAGCTGACTTGATTCATATCGCCCTCATGTGTTCAGGAGGTGTAATATTTTTATTATTTTTCACAAAAAGAAGTCTGCAGTACAAAACAAAGAACTGCACAAAAGGGTAGAGACAGGGCAAAACACAATGCCACCCATCAAAACACTCTCTCCTCTCCTCTCCTCTCTCCTCCTCTCTTATCTTCTCTCTCCTCTCCTCTTCTCTTCTCTCTTCTCCTCTCCTCTCCTCTCCTCTCCTCTCTCCTCTCCTCTCATCTCCTCTCCTCTTCTCTCCTCTCCTCTCAGTAGTCAGAGTGTCCCCTCCGCTCCGCCTACTGAAAGCTCCTTCATCACTTCCTGTATCGAGGAAGACGAGCAGGAGCATGAGACCAGCAGCCAGCCTTCAATGAGTACGTGCACGCAGCAGGCGCACACACACACACACACTCACACACACACACACACACACACACACACACACACACACACACACACACACACACACACACACACAGTCAGTTAGTGTCTGCAATCTTACCCAACTACAACAGGCTGTAGAAACTTTACTAACACTTTCTATGTATTACATTCTAATCCTACTTATAACACATCATGCCATCATCATGCATTATAATACATTTTATTTATAATTATCCATAGATGGCTAATGCTGTACTTATAATCTGTTATATCTTCTTTTTTAAATTATGATTATAACTATACTTATAATGCATTGGTGATTGATGGAAAAGTTATCATCATTATTATTAATATTATTGTTGTTGTTATAAAAGTGTCCCTCTGTTCCTCTCAGCCACAGAGAGCTCTGGTTCGTCGTCTCGGTGTCTCTCCGGCTCCACTGGCTCAGACAGCGGCTGTGTCTCCTCCCACCTGCAGGAGGCGCTGGCCGAGGAACTGAGCGCTCCCTGCCGGCTCCCTGGCCTCTCCCCCGGCCCCCCGCCTGGCCACAAGCAGCTCCTCAATGGCCGATACATTTCAGCTGTGAGTAGTACAGATACATTCAGCTGTGAGTAGCACAGATACATTTCAGCTGTGAGTAGTACAGATACATTTCAGCTGTGAGTAGTACTGATACATTTCAGCTGTGAGTAGCACAGCTACATTTCAGCTGTGAGTAGTACTGATACAGTTCAGCTGTGAGTAGTACAGATACATTTCAGCTGTGAGTAGTACAGATACATTTCAGCTGTGAGTAGTACAGATACATTTCAGCTGTGAGTAGTACAGATACATTTCAGCTGTGAGTAGTACAGATACATTTCAGCTGTGAGTAGCACAGATACATTTCAGCTGTGAGTAGCACAGATACATTTCAGCTGTGAGTAGTACAGATACATTTCAGCTGTGAGTAGTACAGATACATTTCAGCTGTGAGTAGTACAGATACATTTCAGCTGTGAGTAGTACAGATACATTTAAGCTGTGAGTAGTACAGATACATTTCAGCTGTGAGTAGTACAGATACATTTAAGCTGTGAGTAGTACAGATACATTTCAGCTGTGAGTAGCACAGATACATTTAAGCTGTGAGTAGTACAGATACATTTCAGCTGTGAGTAGCACAGATACATTTCAGCTGTGAGTAGTACAGCTACATTTCAGCTGTGAGTAGCACAGATACATTTCAGCTGTGAGTAGCACAGATACATTTAAGCTGTGAGTAGTACAGCTACATTTCAGCTGTGAGTAGCACAGATACATTTAAGCTGTGAGTAGTACAGATACATTTCAGCTGTGAGTAGTACAGATACATTTCAGCTGTGAGTAGTACAGATACATTTCAGCTGTGAGTAATACAGATACATTTCAGCTGTGAGTAGCACAGATACATTTCAGCTGTGAGTAGTACAGATACATTTCAGCTGTGAGTAGCACAGATACATTTCAGCTGTGAGTAGTACAGATACATTTCAGCTGTGAGTAGTACAGCTACATTTCAGCTGTGAGTAGTACAGATACATTTAAGCTGTGAGTAGTACAGCTACATTTCAGCTGTGAGTAGCACAGATACATTTAAGCTGTGAGTAGTACAGATATATTTCAGCTGTGAGTAGTACAGATACATTTCAGCTGTGAGTAGCACAGATACATTTCAGCTGTGAGTAGTACAGCTACATTTCAGCTGTGAGTAGCACAGATACATTTCAGCTGTGAGTAGTACAGATACATTTCAGCTGTGAGTAATACAGATACATTTCAGCTGTGAGTAGTACAGATACATTTCAGCTGTGAGTAATACAGATACATTTCAGCTGTGAGTAGTACAGATACATTTCAGCTGTGAGTAGTACAGCTACATTTCAGCTGTGAGTAGTACAGATACATTTCAGCTGTGAGTAGCACAGATGCATTTCAGCTGTGAGTAGCACAGATACATTTCAGCTGTGAGTAGCACAGATACATTTAAGCTGTGAGTAGTACAGATAGATGACATAAGTGTATGAGTATGAAAGACAATGAGTTTTGGCCTGTCAGATGTGACTGGGGGGAGGGCATTCCAGAGGGAGGGGGTGGCTGCAGCAAGGCCCTGTCAGAGGCCCCCCTGTCACAGCTTTAGCAAAGAGATACCTGTGATTCTTGTCAAAGTGGATATAAATTGTATGATCATATTCAGCCAGACAGTGAGATGAAGATTTACAATGGTGAGCAAAAAAAATATATATACAAAATATAAAATAAAATATAAATATCTCCTCCTCTCTCCTCTCTCCTCTCCTCTCCTCCTCTCTCCTCTCCTCTTCTCTCTCCTCTCCTCTCTCCTCTCCTCTCCTCTCTCCTCTTCTCTCTTTCCTCTCCTCTCTCCTCTCCTCTGTCGTGCTCTCCTCTCCTCCTCTCTCCTCTCCTCTTCTCTCTCCTGCTCTCCTATCCTCTTCTCTCCTCTCCTCTCCTCTCTCCTCCTCCTCTCTCCTCCCCTCTCCTCTTCTCTCTCCTGCTCTCCTCTTCCCTCCCCTCCCCTCTCCTCTCCTCTCCTCTCCTCTCCTCTCGTCTGTCGTCCTCTCCTCTGTCCTCCTCTCCTCTCCTCCTCTCCTCTTCTCTCTCCTGCTCTCCTCCCTGCAGACTGCAGCTCCGGTCATCGGCCCGGCCACCATCGTGTGACTGTTTTGTTCACCTGCTCACTGTAAGTGCACTCACAGTCCTTCACACCACAAACACACAGAATAACATGCAGTAGGCTGCAGTACGCTCCTTCACCATGTGGGGGCAGACAGTCTGGGCCTAACACTGTGTTGCTCCTGCAGCCAGTGAGGAGCTGGCAGTCACTCTCTGTCCTCCATGAACCCTGGTGGTGAAGCTCTGGTCTAGAACCTCGTCCAACTAGAAGGCATTCAGCCAGCACAAACCTCCAACACTAAATCACTCTCCAAACACATGGCTCCTTTCACTTCACTTCTCAATTAAATTGATTTCTAGACTGCAAACTTCCCCTTAGGATTTGGAGTCACGCCTCTGTCTCTAGTTTCAGAGTTCTGCTAAAAAGACAAATCATATACTGACAGAAATCCCATGATCCCAGATCCAGATCCCCACCAAAATCAAATCAGTTGTTCCTTGGCTCAAGGCTGATCTGTCCACCAGATTTCATGGAAATCTGTTCATAAGTGTCTGAGAAATCCTGCTGACAGTGAGACAGGCTAACACACAGGTGAAAATATCCATCTGGACACCCAGCTAACCCTCTCTCTAACTCTTCCCCCTCTCTCTCCCTCCCCTCTCTCCCCCATCACTCTCTCTCTCTCTCTCTCTCACCCTCCCTCCCCTTTCTCCCTCCCTCCCCTCTCTCCCCCATCACTCTCTCTCTCTCTCTTCCTCCCCTCTCTCTCTCCCCCATCACTCTCTCTCCCTCCCATCTCTCTCTCCCTCCCTCCCCCTTCTCTCTCCCTCCCCTTTCTCTCTCCCTCCCATCTCTCTCTCCCTCCCCTCTCTCTCTCCCTCCCCTCTCCCCCCCCTCTCTCTCTCTCTCTTTCTCCCTCCCCTCTCTCTCTCTCTCCCCCCTCTCTCTCTCCCTCCCTCCCTCCCCTCTCTCCCTCCCTCCCCCCTCTCCCTCTCTCTCTCTCCCCCCCCCTCTCTCTCTCTCTCTCTCCCCCCCCCCCTCTCTCTCTCCTGCAGGATGGAGACCGTGCAGCAGTTTGATCCAGACACTGAAGTCAGTTGGGACTTAGCACTGTTCAAAAAACACTTCTGCTTTTGTATTGTTTTTGAAAAGAAAGTTGTTTTAAATATTCTTATATTTATCGTTGTTTCCTAAAGTGCTGCAGTAGATGACTGTTGTGTACATAATGTTGGAATTGTTTCTAATGTTCTGGCCGGGCCGCTCCGCGGGGTTTTGTGTAGTGCTGATGCCCGTCCTGCTGGTCCAGGGTCAGTCTACTCAGAGTCAGTCTACTCAGGGTCAGTCTACTGATCCAGAGTCAGTCTACTCAGGGTCAGTCTACTCAGGGTCAGTCTGCTGGTCCAGGGTCAGTCTACTCAGGGTCAGTCTACTGGTCCAGAGTCAGTCTACTCAGGGTCAGTCTGCTGGTCCAGGGTCAGTCTACTCAGGTCAGTCTACTGGTCCAGAGTCAGTCTACTGGTCCAGGGTCAGTCTACTGGTCCAGAGTCAGTCTACTCAGGGTCAGTCTACTGGTCCAGAGTCAGTCTACTCAGGGTCAGTCTACTCAGGGTCAGTCTGCTGGTCCAGGGTCAGTCTACTCAGGGTCAGTCTACTGGTCCACGGTCAGTCTACTGGTCCAGAGTCAGTCTACTGGTCCATAGTCAGTCTACTCAGGGTCAGTCTACTGATCCAGAGTCAGTCTACTGGTCCAGAGTCAGTCTACTCAGGGTCAGTCTACTCGTCCAGAGTCAGTCTACTCAGGGGCAGTCTACTCAGGGTCAGTCTGCTGGTCCAGGGTCAGTCTACTCAGGGTCATTCTACTGGTCCAGAGTCAGTCTACTCTGGGTCAGTCTACTCAGGGTCAGTCTGCTGGTCCAGGGTCAGTCTACTCAGGGTCAGTCTACTGGTCCAGAGTCAGTCTACTGGTCCAGGGTCAGTCTACTGGTCCAGAGTCAGTCTACTGGTCCAGAGTCAGTCTACTGGTCCAGAGTCAGTCTACTCATCCAGAGTCAGTCTACTCATCCAGAGTCAGTCTACTGGTCCAGAATCAGTCTAATGGTCCAGAGTCAGTCTACTGGTCCAGGGTCAGTCTACTGGTCCAGGGTCAGTGTGCCTCTGGTCAGCTGGTCAGAGTGATGTGTGAAGCTGATCCAGGAGCAGCAGGACGAGTGGAGGTAGAGACTAACTGTACATTGTGTGTAAATAGTTCTGATCTGTTTCTTACCTGTTCAATAAAAATGAATTGGTTCAAAGAGAAAAGCTGGTTTGCTTTTGCTTTAGGGGGGAAGTTAGGATTCTCAGGGCCGCTGACTGACAAGGGTCCTTACAACCTCTTAAACTGGTCAGCTGACATTTCTGTCTTTCAGAAGCTGTTGTGGGTTTTTAAAGGTAGAGTGAAGATACTGATATATGAAACTAGAAGGCCTAATGCATCCATTGGTCATGCTAGCTTGTCAGGAAGGCAGCTAAATAACACAAGTTAGGCTACATTTTGGTGAGGGAAAAACAGGCATGGCCATATTCAAAGGGGTCCCTTGACCTCTCACTTCAAGATATCTGAATGAGAATGTGTTCTATGGGTCTCCACGAGTCTCCCCTTTACACACATGCCCACTTCATGCTAATCTCATGCCATGGTGGCTACAAGCTCCTCTGTTCCCTCCGGCCGTGCCTGCTGTTATCGCCTAGCCAGAGTCCCTGTCGTCGGCCCTCAACACCCAGCCTGACCCTCAACACCCAGCCTGACCCTCAACACCCAGCCTGACCCTCAACACCCAGCCTGACCCTCAACACCCAGCCTGACCCTCAACACCCAGCCTGACCCTCAACACCCAGCCTGACCCTCAACACTCAGCCTGACCCTCAACACCCAGCCTGACCCTCAACACTCAGCCTGACCCTCAACACCCAGCCTGACCCTCAACACCCAGCCTGACCCTCAACACTCAGCCTGACCCTCAACACCCAGCCTGACCCTCAACACTCAGCCTGACCCTCAACACCCAGCCTGACCCTCAACACTCAGTCTGACCCTCAACACTCAGCCTGACCCTCAACACTCAGCCTGACCCTCAACACCCAGCCTGACCCTCAACACTCAGCCCGACCCTCAACACTCAGCCTGACCCTCAACACCCAGCCTGACCCTCAACACCCAGCCTGACCCTCAACACCCAGCCTGACCCTCGACGGCAAAATGCCAAACTCAAGGCTTCAGAACGGGAGTCCACAAACCAATGGGTGACGTCACCCTGCATGGCTACATCCATATTTTTATACAGTCTATATGGGAAATAGCCTAAGCATCATGTCATCATATCATACACTCTTTTTAGAGCCTTATTCAAAGCTCTAGTTTCACTGCACAATAAATGTTATGAGTGTTTTGACAGGACTTCTATTCTTCTGCACAGAAATGCTTCATAATTCATGACAGATTTGATGCTTTTATTGTGAAAGCAAAATCATTCACCTACTGGTTCTGTTCTTGCTGCCTTGATGGAGACTGTCCACTAGTGACGTCATGAGAATCCTGTGTGGAAATGGATACAGCAGAATGACATCATAGATCCAGAGATACATTCAGATGATCTGAAGCTCCAGCTGTTCTCAGGTCAGATTTACAGTCCAGATTAAAGGAAAGGGGAGGTGGGAGTGATAAAGATCCCCTAATGTAAAAACATGTTTTTCTTCTTGTTTCTCTGAGCTCATAGAAAAATACCATTTTAGGGGGCGGGCCTTCAAGGGTGATTTGTGACATCACCGTTTGGAAGCCAATCCCTGTCCACTATTCAACTTACAAAAGTGTGATGTGGAAACTTGGAGCCTCCAGTGCGTGCGCACGCAGACACACACACACACACACACACACACACATATATATATCTAGGCTATATATATATATATACACACACACATATATATAGGCTATATATATATATATATACACTAACACACACACAGAAGTAGGAGACATCTTGTGTCTCTCGTAACGGACAAGCCCGTCTTTTATTATCACACGAACACCACAATACATGCATGCGGCCACAACACACTCATGCTGACGGTGGCCGGTGAAAAGTGTCCTCCACATTTAACCCATCCAGGCATGTCCTTTCCTCCGGGGGGCAGGCCAGGAGCAGTGGTCGCTTTCTCGTACAGCGCCCGGGGACCAACTTCGGATGTTGTCGTCACTGGTCGGATGACGATGACGATCTGGGCCCCTATTCTCCCACAGGCCTTCGGCGCTAAAACGGGCCTTAAACGCAAAAAAACGTGCCTTGCGCCTGTTTTGGGACGATATCAATATGGCTTTACGCTGCCAAATGCGCTTTAGGCCGAATGGGCGTGGCGCAGTCCCAGAATGGGCCAAAGTGGGCGTGTCGGCGCTAAATACCGGCCTACTGATATCTTCCGACCTGGCGTTAATTTAGCGCCTTGCGCCTTTGAAAAGCAGGCCTATTCAGTGGGCCAGTTGCGCGGAGCGCTCCCCTCTGGCTCTCTCCTCTGTCACCCTTCTCTGTGTCACTCTCTCCCTCTCTCCTACTGACAGTAGCAGGCATTGGTGTGCGTTTACCAGTTTATTGTGAAATAAATCCTTCCGCGTTGAGTTACTGTCACAAGCCTGTGTGACAACAAGTCCAGCCTGGGTAAAACAAGTCCGTGTACCGCTTTGAGGCTGCAGGCAGTCTGACAGGCACAATACGACTGTCTCTCTCTGACTGCCTGTGAATGTCCCAGCATGCAATTGGGTACTCCATTTCGCTACTAAATAGCAACCAAATGAGGCGAAATAGATATAAAATGTCGATCTAAAATAATGTGTAATGGTAACACAGCCTGCAATTGTAGAACATTTCAATATTGGACCAAATAAATCATCGAAATTAAAACACCACCCTAAGTGAAACATATATGTCCTCCTGGGCCTATATATATCCTTTGTCGATTTAACGTCATTTAGATAAGTGTTAGCGGAACGCGCTTCGGAACGCGCTTCTACTATACTGTGATGTCCGCTCCAATAACTTGGCCCAACTTCACATTTAGTTTTACAATAAAAACACATTTATGCAATGACTTTACATAATGTAGGGTATATTTATGTGCATCATTCTACCTGCAGCAGGGGAGAGAAAACAATATCGTTCTGAACAAACTTTCACCAATATAAAATTAATCTCATCATATAGGGATAGGCTATATTTTTCTAGCTGATGCCTTTAGAACATTCTTTTCACTTTGATCTTGCTATAGTGTAGCGTATTTACATGCTTGCAGTATTTAAACTGCAGTTAGATTGGTTTGAGAAGCATAATAATATGGAATAATAGCCTATAATGGAGACAGACAGACTGGATGAAGGGAGGGGGGGGGGCAGAGCGTTTGGCTTTCGTCTGGTTTTGCGGGATCACTGGAATTGGAGCTAAAAAGGCAAGCGTGCGATTCGTTTATTGCAGTTATCCAATGAGCATGACGTGCATAATTTTACGCTTAAAAGGCATGGTTGTAATGCTTTAGGCTGCGTGTAGCGCCAGCACGACGATATCAAGTGCGCTGGTCCACGCCCACTGATTTGCGCTGCGCCAGGTGCTCGGCCTAGAAACAGCAGGGCCCTGATCTTCTGCATGTTTGTAGTGGGGTTATATATGGAGGAACCCCCTGGGGAGCACGGGGAGAACATGCAAACTCCACACAGAGAGAAAGGCCCTTACGACGAGATACCCCACCTGGGCAGTAGGCACTGAAGATATGGGGGGGGCACAACCACAGCGCCCACAGTGTCCCAGGCGAGAATCGAACTCAGGACCTTCTGACTGCGAGGCGACAGCTCTACCACTGAGCCACCGTACCCCCACTGAGCCACTGTACCCGTGTGTGTATATATAATATATATACATATATATATATATATATACACACATATATATAGGCTATATATATATATATATACACACACACACACAGAAGTAGGAGACATCTTGTGTGTGTATATGTTATATATATATATATATATATATATATATATATATACTTATTATAATAATATTATATACTAATTTTAATTATACTATATATATGCTTATGTTCTTGTAGCCTACATATGTTAAAACTCCAGGTAGGCTACTGTAGGAGCAGAGCAGACACACACACAGTTCACGCAGGGACCTCTGTCCTCTTTTTACATTTAACATTATGGTTCTATAAAATAATCTTTAATTTGTAGATAATTTCAGATCTTTGGTTTCTTCCAAATCTCCTCCATCCATCCATCATTCCTTTTGGATCTGAAACAGTTGTTTGACTATAATACTTACATGACACTGCAGATGATTCATACAAATCATATGTAAATCACAACATGTAAATATAGCAGACACGTCTCTTGACCAAGGAGAACTGTGTGTTCTGTCCCAATGAAAGATCTTTTTGCTCTTCTGGCAACTGGACAAGGAGATTCCACAAACCAGCTGCTTAACAAGACATGACTCCATCCCATAATATCTCCTTCAATAGCCACCTTCACAGTATATTTATGCACTCATGTAGGGAGGGGACATTCTTATTAACTCATTGAATGCCAATGACGACAGCTGTCGTCAATTCAAATACTGACGTAGAGTGCCAATGACGACGGTTGTCGTCAATTGCGTTTTTTGACGGTGGGACGTGGATCAATCCCTGATACATCTCTGGTACAACTATTGTAGCTATTGGAGGTCTATAACCTATTTTACAGAACCCTTAGGTGGCGACAGTGCTCTCCACATAACAGAAAGGCAAGGAAAAAACAAAGAAGAAGTCGTTATGGAAACGGAAATCGCATCGCATCCGTATGCATCGATATGCTGAAGCACGTTACTGCAGCTGTGCCTGCAGCAGCCAATCTGCTCCCACAATTGAGCCGCTCTGTGTCGGTTGCGACAGCACATCCGCACATCCACACCGTGGAGTTATTATTCTCAACTGGAAGCATCGTTGCCGGTGACAAACACACGCGGAACGCTGTAAAAAAGCTGCACCCTTCACTGTGCGCACAGCAAACTCAGCAGAGAGCCACCACAGACAGGAGGAGGAGTGTGCAGTTGAGGCGAGGCGGGGCGGGGCGGGGGGGGGGGGGGGGGGGGGGGGGCACGCAGAGCAGCACGCAACACCCAGACAGACCCAGGCAGCAGGACAGGATTGACAAACGCAAGCCAGAATATCCGATGCCCACCAGCAGCAAATCAAGACCAGCAAGAAGCTGCAACCAGCAGCGCACGCAGGGGCCAGCGCTGCTGGTTGTAGCTAAAAATATTATTCTGCCAAACAAAATTCCCTGGCCTAAACTGTTTTATTGAAGGAAATTATTTTTGAGGTGTGACTACATTAGAAAAGATTAGCTTCAGAGTCAGTGTGTGCTTGAAATGTTTAATTTCACAAAAGGCCAATTATCTCAGCTTCTAGAAAAAAATTGTTGTTTTTGGATGAATCAAGCTATCTTCTCCGGCTCATAACTAAAGAACGGAAAATGGGATCAATAAACTTTTTTTTGCAGATGATAGAATAGAGTCTCATCGTTCTTTGTGCGTGTTCAGTGTTTACATAGTAATATCACACAATATTCTGTGGGCCTCGAGAAATCACTGAAAACGCTCTGAAACTCTGGCACTGGGAGCGTCCGTTCTCCAAAAGTGGCTGGCACTCAATGAGTTAATTGCACATTAATTATTTTTTTCTAATTAAATGCAGTTAAAGTGAAGAGGGTCCCCAACCTGGACACATATCCTCATGTGTGTTACGAAGTGTACTCACGTGTGTGTCTTACAGTGTAATAGAGTGTTTGTGATTTATTATTGGTGGGTTCAGTCAGTTGGAGTCAGTTGGATCAGTGACAGGTAAGATATTCTCTTGGTCAGGGGTTATACATTGCACAATATTGCTCAATAGTGATTAATAATAGAATACTATTTATAATAATTTGTCATTATCATTTCAATCAATCGATAATTACATTCTTATTAATTACACTCCAGTAGCCCAAAGCCAGTGAGTGTTAGAGTTAGGTAGGTGCCCATCCTAGACACATTGACCTCTATCTTCCAACAGGCGCTATCCCTAAATAGCGCTTTGCGCACTGAAGACCCCTTTGCACTGACGTCGTGTACTCACGTGCGTGCATGCGTGTGTGTGTGTGTGTGATTTCAATTACTAACTTATTTTTCATTTTTAGGAATACTCATCCCACGTCATCAGTGACACAGGTAAGCTCTAAATGTATCTGTTCTGGAGGGGGGCTATGGGGAGGTACGCAGGGCAGGGGAACGGGCAGTTGACATATTAGCAATAGCCAGTAACTCTTGATAGCCCCTTGTGGGACACGTGTGGTACCTGGGGGCGTTCATGATGTTAGCATGACAGGGCAGGTGTAATGAGTTGGCCTGTGTTAAACATAAATTAGTTATTTATTTTCATTTATTTTACAGTCATGAAGCCCAACAACGCCTGGCCGTGCCCCCTCCCTGGATGCAAGGGGAAACTTTTTGAGGTGCTTTCAAAAGCACCTGAAGGGGAAACACCGGATTTTTAACCACCAGGAAAGGGCGATATTATATAAGCACGCCGGAGGACGGCTAATCCTGGCAGGCGAGCATTGCCCGATTAAAGGCTGCAAACAGCAGCAGGTCTTGCAGGACCCAAAATGCCATATTCGGCACCATATTGATTTGACCAAGGCTGAGGGTGAAAAATATATAGAGCAGCTCAGCTTTAAGGTGGCCCGCAAAAGGTTGGCTAATCTTAGGGCGTCCCAGCCGAACCCCCCCATGACAACGAGCCTGGACGTGGAGGACGGAGGTAAGGACGAGGCCGACACCAAAAGTGACGGGCCAGGCGACAGCGACGGGCCAGGCCCCAGCCGTCAGCCACCGCCCAGCCAGACCCCAGCCAGTCCCGAGGATGCAGCCAGCCCCCAGCACCCAGCCAGTCCCCAGACAGTGCCCAGCCTGGCACATCCGGGGAACCCTCTACCTCGGAGCTGAAGAGGGAGAGCGCCACTCTGAAGGATAAAAACGCTCTTCTGAGGCAGGAAGTGAAAGTGCTGCGCCTGGAAATACAGGCATACCGGAAGGTGAGTGAAAGGAGAGGGGCAAGTTTAAATGTTCTTGATTATCTAAATAGTTTTGTTCATCTTTGATCGTCTTTCCATTTATGTTTCATGTCTACAGAAAGATGCCAGCAGGGCTGCAGATGGTGGGGGGCAGGTGAGGGTCAGGAGACGGCCTAGGCTACGCCAGCAACCTGTCGAGGTCAGTGGCGGGAGAGGGATTGCTTTAATGCTGCACAGTAATGTACTGTATGTATGGTGAAATGGGGAGTGACTATCATTTTCTGTCCATCTTATTCTTTCTGCATGAACAGGTGCCTCCATCTCCAGGTGCAGACAGCAGCAGCAGCAGCAGCAGCACCGTCGACTTTGTGAGTACAATATTTTAGTGCCATAAGACATTTTATTACAACATATGAATATGTAATATAAGGAATGTTGTTACACATATGAGATATTGTGTGTATATCAGGCTGATATACTTACCTCATACCTGAGATACAACACAGTTATACAGTGATTTCTCAATGCACAGGTGACGCTCAGAAGTGGGCCCTCAAGCCCTTCAGAGGGCGACGTCAGCAATGTGAGTAAAATGTGCGCAACATTCCATTCCTTGTGTTTTTGTAGCTCTTCAAAGAAAACGGGAAACTGTTCTTTGCCGAAGAAGAAGAGGACAAGGAAGAGGAAGACAGGGAACTGGACAGGGCCATCGAGGCCATTTTCTCTTCCTTCTCCTCGGCTTCAGAGGACACCACCCTGCCATCCACCTCCCGCCCTTCTGCAGCCAGCCCTGCCTCCACACCGCCCTCCACCCCCCTCCGAAGGCCCCGCTCCATGGAGGACCCGTCATCGCGGCAGAAACGGGTGTGCCAGCGGCCCCACCCGCCCCCACCTGCCCTGATGCCAGTGGTGGTGTTGAGCCGGCTTAAACTTCCCCTCCCTTAGCCAGAAGAGCCCGCCCTCCAGCCAGAAGTGCCCCCCCAGCCAAAAGTCCCCACCCACCAGCCCCCCAGCCAGAAGAGCCCGCCCTCCAGCCATAGGACCTGTTGTTTGGGGCGGCTGTGGTGTGTGGCAAAGGACCTTCCCTCCCTCCGCCATTTTATTTCTTACATTTTTATTTGAGCCATTTTCATTTTGGACAAGAAAAGGGGTGGGACTCCCCCTGTTTTGTTTTTGACTGAGGATTTTTTTTTAGCCCTGTTTTACTTTGTTATTCCAAAGGGGTGGGTCTCCCCCATTGTATTATAGACCTCTGTATATATATATTTGTATATATATTTTATAGTTTTATATTCATATTAATGTTGATGTATTGATCCCCCGGGGGGATTTATTACTGTTAAAAAAAACAAAAAAACTGCCTAGCAGGAAACAAAAAAAATCAAAAAACAAAAAAAACAACAACCTCCACACGGACACTGCCTTGACGTTGGCGTGGCGGCTTAATGCCTGTGTGATCCCAGAGCCTCTGGAGAATGGCTCTCCAGAGACTCTAGGATCACCCAGGCTAACTAAAGTGTCCAATTAACCTTATTTTCAGACTGTCACTGAACTTTCTTGGTCATGTATCAGGAATGGCTACCCCCACCATTGTGAGGCTTGCTCGCTTTGGGCTACTGTGAATTTGTATAAGTTAGGCTAATGTATCATGAATGGCTACCACACCATTGTGAGGCTCAAGGTCAAAGTGTGCCAACCCGGACCAAAGTGTGCCAACCCGGACGGGGGCGGAGCCAGTGACATCATTACAAGGTCAAAGTGTGCCAACCCGGACCAAAGTGTGCCAACCCGGATGGGGGCGGGGCCTGTGAGGTCACCCCTCGATCGATGTTTTGCTCAGGGTCGCCGCCCGGTGGACACGTCCGGGATCGCATGCCTCCAATAAGGACGGCCGGCAAAACCTCCGTCATTTCCCTACCTATCCTGAGGGAAACTTCGGATGGAACCAGCTACTAGATGGTTCTAACTAGGGTAAGACTGTTAGACTTGTCCCTCTGTGTTCACTTACCCTCACTACCGCCCTCAATTTGGCCCGCAGGGCCTTGTTCTCCCGCTGTAGCATATAATTCATCTCAAGGTTCGCCCGCTTTAACCATGCATTCTCCTCCTGGATTCGTCTGTGCTCCTCGCGGAGCTCCGCCTCACTCAACTCAGGTGTGGGGGGGGGGGGGGGGGGGGGGTGCGTGGGCTGGCCCGGGCTCCTCCTCTGCTTGGCCTCCCTCGTCCTGGTCCATGGTTGTCGCCATGGGGGGATCGGGGTTTGATGCCGCCTGCTTTTGTAGGCCATCACGGAGGGCCTCCATCTCCTCCCCGTGAGCTCTCGGTGGATCAGCAGGTGTTTGCGGAGACACTTATACCACCTCCCCCCGCATGACGCAATGGGGCATCGGCCCTCTTCCAGGGGCAAGTGGCGGGTGGCCATCTTATTAAATATCTCCCTCTCATGGCTGTTCCGGATCTCAGTGTGCTGCTCCCTCAGGTTGCTTGGCGAGGTTGGCATATCTCCTGCCCGTTTCACGCCTCAGGATGGGGCATGTCACCTCGGGTCCCCTTCTTTTTTTTACTGTAGAAGAAATTAAAAAAGAATCTTTACCACATGCCAAACCATTACACCTGCCCTCTCATGCTAACAGTATCATGAAAACAAGCTACCATCACCCAAGAGTCTTTATCTATCATAAGAAAAGAGAGAAACATTCCAACATAACACCACGCTTGAGTTTGTATCTATTTGAAAAATTCAAATGAAAACATGCCAACTGCCCCCCCAGCCTTCCCATCATGTCAAGTCAAGTCAAGTTTATTTGTATAGCCCTAGTTCACAAGCAACACGGTTAAGTAGTGCCTTTGAGGCAAGGTAGTCCATATTCTTTGCGCCACAATCCAGTAGCTCATCTTGCAAGAGTTCAATTATCTAACCTTTAAAAATACGTTTTACTTAACTAACATGTAATATACATATATATCTGTGCAAAAAGTGGCCATTTCAGCCCTAAACCCACTAATTTATTGATTATAGTTTGATTAAAAATTTGAAATATGAATTGGAATGTTGAATATATGAACAGAAAACATTCTGCTTTATCATGTGAATCTATATCTTGAGCGATTTTGGTGTTTTGTGGCGAAAAAACAGCAAGAAAGTTACCTGTTTCACTGTGATGCTCTCAGTTCAACTCTCTGTCCAAGTGATGTCTCCCTCCTACTGCAAAGTTTGTTTACACAGGTGCAAGACTGAAAGGCGCAGGTCCCAATAGGCCCCGCCCACCGATGAAGAGAAGATGCTGTGAATTGCGCCTGTCTCCCGTGCCTCGTATTTTTTAAAGGGTACCTATGCCCGTTTTTTTCTTTTCTCCCCCCCCCCCCCCCATTTTTTCAGGATTGGCCACTAATAATGAGACAATGGCACAGTTAAAATATTAGCCTCCAAAAACAAGGCCTTGTGGAGTTATAGCCCTTTCAATTGGTCAAATGTAGAAATAAAGTAAAAAAAAAAAAAAAACGACCCGATTTGGCTCTAATTTGCTGACAGTAGGCGTTGAAAGATGCCCTAGCTGACAAATTTTGTGAAGTTACCTGTGGGGGTCAAGGTTCATAGGTCAATCCAGCAGGCCAGCAATGGAAGCTGCAACCAATGGGCGATGAATATAATTAAATGTATATGCACATTGTTCCCAGTCACCCACAAGCCCCTCGTTTCGTTCTCCAAGTGGTTTCTCTTAGTCGGAATGAAGGCAACTCTATTTACTTAAGCCTATGCTGACTTTATATTAGGCTATATTTGTCTGTATTCATAGAGTTACCTTGGTTGCTATGACTTGCCGTAAATTTCCAGACTCATGCCTACATAGTGCGTCAGTCTTCATGTGATTTCCATTGACCATTTATGGTTTGGTGGGTGTGGGATATGGGGCAGCCAGTTGGACTGTGATTGGTCAAAGGGGAATTGCCTGCAGCTGTGCACACAGTTGCTGATAGGTTAGTCATTCTTTTCCACAGTCGCAGGAATCGTTAGTAGGGATTCTATGCAAGGTTTGATAGATGAGACCCCTGGTATACTTACCTCGTACCTGTGAAACAAAACAGTTATACATTGATGTATCTATGCACAGGTGGCTTCACTTCACTTCCTGGAGTTTGTCCACGTGAGGAAGTCCGCTTCCAGGCGGACCAATAAAGTGGTATCCAGGACCGTCACGCTGCACTGGGTCAGAGTGAAGGAGACAAAGGAGAAAAGGTTCGTCCCGAAGCAGCACCTTCTGACCGTATTCACTGTATTGCACATTTGAATGCATCAAATATATATTTATTTTATTTGATATATTTATTTTTTCGGTATAGGACCATGTTTGTCGTGTGGCAACTACATGTGTCGCATGGACATCTGGCACTCCCTGTCTAGTGGCTAGATGACATGAAAAATACAACACACATTGAGTTTAAAAATATATAATGACACTATTTAAACACATATGTATAAGTATTGCGTGTTAGTCAAGTAAAACTTATTTTTAAGTGTTATATAATTGAACTTTTAGTATTTTAAACTGACCTCTCACTGATGGTACATCACTGCCACCACCGTATTGCAAATGTTTACTATGAAACTGTGCATTCATGGAGTCAATTGCATAAATCAGAATCTATGGGACTAAATACACATTTGAATGGATCAAATATATATTTATTTTATTTGATATATTTATTTATTCGGTATAGGACCATGTTTGTCGTGTGGCAACTACATGTGTCGCATGGACATCTGGCACTCCCTGTCTAGTGGCTAGATGACATGAAAAATACAACACACATTGAGTTTAAAAATATATAATGACACTATTTAAACACATATGTACCGGTATATGTATTGCGTGTTACTTAAGTAAAACTTATTTTTAAGTGTTATATAATTGAACTTTTAGTATTTTAAACTGGCCTCTCACCGATGGTACATCACTGCCATCACTGTATTGCAAATGTTTACTATGAAACTGCATTCATGGGGTCAATTGCATAAATCAGAATCTATGGGACTAAATACACATTTGAATGGCGATTGGCTCTAAGGGCCGGGTCGGTCGGGCTGTTAGTTAGCTGTTAGGGTATATTAACTATATTTTATGTTATACCATGGTCTGGGTGAATACTCGTTTCTGATTGTCCAGCAGGTGTGAATTAAAAGGGCATAATGCACACATAGTCCGGCTCAAGTCTAATCACATGTAAATTAATCCGCTGCCCAACCTGCACAGCTGTATAATTAACGTAGCTTACTGTAAACAATCAGCACGCGCACAGCTGGCAAAGCTTCAACTGCTGCAACTGAGTTAGCAACAATGTCAGATTTTAAGATTAACTTCAATATATTTAGACAGTACAACGATTTTGAAGCACGGGATGCAGCAGAGGAAAATTAAATTGAGAAGAAAAAGACAAATGGAAAACGGCATAAGGAACTGACACCCGCAGAGCTCAAACTGATGAAAGGATGAAATGAACCCAAAAAAGTCAACAAAATGGGCAGTCAATATCCTGACACTTTCTCCACCAAAAACAGAAGGGGGCAGACTTGGAGACATACTCTGCAAGTATGAGACACCTTGCGTGAGTTTTATGCCTCGGTTCAGTCCACTAAAGCTGTGTGGCAAGTTTAATGTGCATCCGAGCAGGTATAAACCTCCATGTATCACAGTGCAATATAATCAGTGACCCAGAGTTCAAATCAAGCAATGCTGTCTTTAAAGCCATGTTGAAACGCTACAGGAAAAACTGCAAAGACACCAGTAGCCATCATCCTCGTCATAGGTGATTCTAGGCTTTGCAAACAGAGGTAGCACCAGCAGGATGAAAATAGTAGTGTGACTACTAGGGGGGGCTGTGGACAAATACATTTTGTACATTTTAAAGTAAAATGCATGAATCTGATGGTGTCCACCCGCTATGCCGACCACTCGCAATGCCGACCTTAGGTTTAGGCGTGGGGGGTGGGAGAGGTTAGGTTTTGGGTTAGGGTCTGGGGGAGGTTAGGTTTAGGCGTGGGGGTGGGGGTGGGAGAGGTTAGGTTTTGGCATGGGGGCTGGGAGAGGGGAGGTCGGAACAGCGAGAGGTCGGAACAGCGACATGGAACCCGAATCTGATGCACTCTGAGAGCAAAATGAAGATGCTAGTAGATATGAAGAACTACACACATCACATTAATATCCTCTTCACTGTGCTGTGGCTTTACAATGATGAAAAAAATGGTCTAATAAACACAGGTGCAAGCAAAACACTAATGAGGATTTCCAAATTCCAATCATGGAAGTTTGAAGCCCTCATTAGTGTTTTGCTTGCACCTGTGTTAACCCTGCCTTTTCGACAAAAAATGGCCCCCGTGAAAAGGGTCTACTGTCCCAACTCCCAGGCTAGGTAAATAGCCTACAGTAAGCAACACATGTCACTAAAGTGTGTAGGCTACAATAAAACAGAACAGGTTGCTGATATGGGATTCATGGCTTCTGTTCACATATGAAACGCATGGCATGTTTGTGCCTTCCAACCATAGCATTAGAGTTAGTCAGACTTTTCTAGTAGAACAATAGTACTAATAGCTTATACTGAAGTAGAACCATACTGTAACTGTAGTAGGCTACATTACTGGTTAATTTGAACAAAACATGAATAATAAGAGCAGCTTATGGAATTTATAAATGTCCTTTGTAACAGCAGTGTAGAGACTAAGGCCATGTCCACACGGAGACGGAAGCAATCTTTTTTTTTTTCGTTTCAGAAAAGTTTTCCATAAACATGGAATCGTTTCAAGAAATGTGTGTATCCACATGAAACCACTGAATACCACTGAAACCGCTGTAGAATAACAGAGAATCAATAATGGCATACAACCTCTAGGGGCGCACAGTCTATAATGTGTATATCACTGTAGCGAGCAGCTTAAACCCTTGGCTTTGCCATGTCGATGAATAAAATGATTAAACCTATTCAGGCAAATGCAGAGCTGTTCAGCAGGGCTGATGGTCTCCCTGTAGCCTACAATATAGAACGTTAACTATCGGTGACGTTCCTGATATCATCCACTTCCATGATCTTTAGACATGTTGCAAACACATCCCAGCGTACTATTCACGTTGTATTTACGAGGGCTATATATAGGGCAAGCCGGGGTATGTCGGTTACACTCAGGGTTTACATTTCATTTCATTTAATTTTGTCCAATATTAAAATATTCCAGAATTGCATGTTGTATTAAAAATAAATATAATTTCTATCTAACACGTTAAGCCTGATTTTGTTTGTGTTATTGTAAAAATGTAGCCGCCGCTAAGCCTTCTGGGAAATATCCGATGAAGGGAGGGGAGGGGTGGATGGGAAGAGTCAGCTGTGTGGAGCCCTGAGGATGTTGCACACGCTGTTCTCCGTGTCCTCCACTTGTTGCTGACGTAGTGCAGCAGATAATTGCATATATCAAAAGAATCGTTCAAATTGTGAAAGAAGCATGAAATTTGGCACAAATACTCTTAAAGGTCCACTCTTTTGAAAAAGTGGTCTGGCCATGCAAAAATTCAAAATGGCAGCCATTTTTCAAGATGGCTTCTAGGTGTTGTACCAATAAGTCCTATATCGGCATCATGGCATGTAATTATCATATAATCAATTCATTTTGGTCTAAACTATGTTTATGAGTCGCACATTTCATTACTTTTATGTTTAATGTTTAATGTTATAGCAAATATGGCGTGCAAGATGGCCGCTGTTAAACTCGTTGCGATGATATCTCGTGATCTATAAAACATAGAAACACAATTTAATAGAGTGAATGTCAGTGCACAACCAGTGCACACTGGTGACATCACTGCTGTGAAACTCAGCATGGGGTTCAGTGTCAGCTGATCTAGTTTTACTAATACTGTAGTTGTCGACTAATAGTGATAGTATAGCTTAATTTAGTATCCCAAATGCTGTCTAACAGCCCCCAATCAATTAGCTAGTAATAATAGTTAGTAGATGTAGTTAGATAGCCGCGCCTGAATTGACAGGGTGTGCCAGTGCGAGAGAGCCGAGCCAAGGGTAAGCGGGGCTATACATGACTCAATCATGTATACTTACCCGGAAGGTGTACAGATCACACAGGATTTACATGACACTGGATGAATGATCGGGCTAGGTGTAGGTCACCCGAACCTAGTTGTATCCCATACCTGAATGTGCGGTATCACTTTCTAAGGATAGTAGAAATTAGGGATGCACCGATTGCGATTTTGTTGGCCGATTCCGATTTCCGATTTTTGAATAGTCTGACTTGCCGATACCGATTTTTGCCGATTCCGATTTTTTTTCTAAGAACAGGCAGGCTGCATATGGGGTCAGTCAACCCAGTGTCAGCCAGAAGCAGAGAGTCCTGCTGACTGGGGATGGGAGAAGGATGTTGAAGAATGGCGGGTCTACTGGACAGCCAATTCACCACTTGCAGAGAGTTGTCAACAACTCACCAAGTGTGGCTGCAAATCAGGGTGCCGTGGAAGGTGCAAATGCTTTAGATTAGGTTTCAATTGCACAGCACTGTGCAGTTGCAAATGTGAGTAGGAACTCCATAGCCTATATTGAACAGTGAAGCACATTTTCTGTGTAGTTGTTTTGAATCTTTTTACGGTATTTACTAGTGAGAGAATTTTCAGTTGATAAGTTACTTTGTGATGTTAGCACCTGTGCCTTTTACTCTAAGATAAATATTTTCTGTTTGTAATTATTCAGTGGCTGCAGTGATGCTGTTGCCTCCAGATCTAGCCACATTCAGTAGTAGGCTACTAGGCTAGTTGTTCAATTATTATTTCTGGAGTGCTATCCGTTCAGCACCATAGTTATGCTACTAGTCATGTTTTTCATTTCCCCATCCCTTTGTATTTATTTGTTAAATGTAATTCTACCTTAACTCATTGAATGCCAATGACGACAGCTGTCGTCAATTCAAATACTGACGTAGAGTGCCAATGACGACGGTTGTCGTCAATTGCGTTTTTTGACGGTGGGACGTGGATCAATCCCTGATACATCTCTGGTACAACTATTGTAGCTATTGGAGGTCTATAACCTATTTTACAGAACCCTTAGGTGGCGACAGTGCTCTCCACATAACAGAAAGGCAAGGAAAAAACAAAGAAGAAGTCGTTATGGAAACGGAAATCGCATCGCATCCGTATGCATCGATATGCTGAAGCACGTTACTGCAGCTGTGCCTGCAGCAGCCAATCTGCTCCCACAATTGAGCCGCTCTGTGTCGGTTGCGACAGCACATCTGCACATCCACACCGTGGAGTTATTATTCTCAACTGGAAGCATCGTTGCCGGTGACAAACACACGCGGAACGCTGTAAAAAAGCCTGGCTGTTCCGCACCCTTCACTGTGCGCACAGCAAACTCAGCAGAGAGCCACCACAGACAGGAGGAGGAGTGTGCAGTTGAGGCGAGGCGAGGCGGGGCGGGGCGGGGGGGGGGGGGGAGGGGGCACGCAGAGCAGCACACACACAACACCCAGACAGACCCAGGCAGCAGGACAGGATTGACAAACGCAAGCCAGAATATCCGATACCCACCAGCAGCAAATCAAAACCAGCAAGAAGCTGCAACCAGCAGCGCACGCAGGGGCCAGCGCTGCTGGTTGTAGCTAAAAATATTATTCTGCCAAACAAAATTCCCTGGCCTAAACTGTTTTATTGAATGAAATTATTTTTGAGGTGTGACTACATTAGAAAAGATTAGCTTCAGAGTCAGTGATGTGCTTGAAATGATTAATTTCACAAAAGGCCAATTATCTCAGCTTCTAGAAAAAAATTGCTATTTTTGGATGAATCAAGCTATCTTCTCCGGCTCATAACTAAAGAACGGAAAATGGGATCAATAAACTTTTTTTTGCAGATGATAGAATAGAGTCTCATCGTTCTTTGTGCGTGTTCAGTGTTTACATAGTAATATCACACAATATTCTGTGGGCCTCGAGAAATCACTGAAAACGCTCTGAAACTCTGGCACTGGGAGCGTCCGTTCTCCAAAAGTGGCTGGCACTCAATGAGTTAAGAGACTACACACAACGGCAACCAAGCTTTAACAATATTTATTGAATGTAAGATTTAACAAGATTTATTGAATGTAAGATTGTCTTTGGCGGAGAGCTCCTTGGCCAAAAGGGGGATCAGCCACGTGACCGGGAATCGGCCACGTGACGGATGATCAGCCACGTGACGGCGGACCTGCCATGGATTGGCAGGGGCGTCGGAACCCTCCCCCTTTAGGAAAGGAGCCTTCACCTGGTGGTACTGGGGTGGAAGCCGGGGAGGTGGTGGGTTGACGCTGCAATGCATAGGAGACAAGAGCAATAGACAGGTAGGAGGGGCACTCCTTTTAACCAGACCGCTTGGACGAATGGCAGGCTGTTATTGGATAATTGAATGTGATGACGTAACTAGTTCCGTCTCTTGGTAGAACTTCCGTAAACTCCCATTAGTGTTTAGTATTTATGGGGGGATACAAAAAACAAAAAACACAAAAAAACACACAAAAAAACAAATACATAACAACAAAAAAACTCCCTTGTGACTGTTAACCTTGTCGTGGTAAGGGAGCTTGTGTACCTCACTGAACCCTGAGTGCTATGCCGGTGGGAGGCGACTCCTGGCAGGTTTTACCAACCGGGCAGGTCGAGGGCGAGAGGTCAGACCAAACACAGTCAAAAAACCTCTCCTAACCATGGAGCCTTTTTAGAAAAAATGGTCTATGACCACTGCGGACGACTGGTGGAAATGGCAGCTAGAGCCAATCACCTACCGTGTTCTCATGATATGTTATCATTTTTGATTCTGGATTGGTTTCTGCATAATCTAAAACATAAAATAACACAGAATCCTCGTAAATTGGACAACCCAATCAAATTATATGAGAATGTTTTCGATTTACAATCCAGATGGCAGCCATCTTGGAAAATGGTCACCATGGTGGAATTCCAGGTTGGCATGGCTTCTGCATGGTCTAACACATGAGAGACAACACCAAAAACCTCCTTAATCTGAAAACTCAATCAATTTCTATGGGAAAACGTAATTTAAGGAGCTAGGTGGCGGCCATCTTGAAAAATGGGTGCCACCTTGAATTTTTGCGTGGCCAGACCACTTTTTCAAAAGAGTGGACCTTTAAGAGTATTTGTGCCAAATTTTACGCTTCTTTCACAATTTGAACGATTCTTTCAGTTATCTGCTGCACTAACGGTGGTAATAGAGGAGCATTATATTTTGCTGCAAGATCCCCAGTGCTGTAGCACGAACGCTAGTGCCATGATTGTTATTGTTGCTGGTGGAGAGAGGTGGGGCTATGGCGTCATCGGTTCAGGAAAGATGCGTATGGGTTGTAAACACGGAAATGCAAGGGTGGCGTCTTCAGATTTAATCACTCTGGGACCCGTTTTGAAAAATTAGCGTATACTCCCAGAACGTATAGTCCCAGAACGCGGTTCCATCTGGACGAAACGTCTATATGACAAAAAACTTTAGCGGATACACCTAAACTCGTCTCCGTGTGGACATGGCCTAAATATCTGCAAATGACATCTCAAAGACAGGATGCTGTTGAGAAATATTTGAGGCTCTCTTCAATTGTGCTAAAACAACATTGGAGAGCTTTGTGCAAAGACGATACAGGCCCACTGTTGCATTAATATTGGTATCCTATTTTATGGCTACCCTGCTGAAAAAACCAGCATGCACCAGCATAGCTTTTTATGCTGGTGTACCAGCATCCCAGCATCGCATGCTGGGATGCTGGTAAATTTGTTGTGTTTTGAAAACACAACAAATTATGCTGGTGGTGTGACCAGCATGGGATGCTGGTGGGGTGACCAGCATGGGATGCTGGTGGTGTGACCAGCATCCCATGCTGGTCACACCACCAGCATACCAGCATCATCGCATGCTGGTCACACCACCAGCATCCCATGCTGGTGGTGTGACCAGCATGGGATGCTGGTGGGGTGACCAGCATGGGATGCTGGTGGTGTGACCAGCATCCCATGCTGGTGGTGTGACCAGCATGCAATGATGCTGGTATGCTGGTGGTGTGACCAGCATGGGATGCTGGTCACATATGCTGGTCTTGTGACCAGCATGGGAAGCATACACCAGTACACCTATGCTGGTGTAGATGCTGGTGTGACCAGCATACACCAGCTATTCTGGTGTCAAAACACAACATGCTGGTCTATGGTTGAATGCTTGTTAACCAGCACCCCATGCTGAGAGTAGTCAGACCAGATAAACATCACAAAAGTAATCTTTCTTGAACTAGTTAAATGAAGACTATTTCAGGTTTACATAACAATATAATTATTTATTAAATAAAAGCAACACAGAGAGGGAGTGGGAGAGAGAACCGCACATACAGCAGTGCACCTGAACAGTCAGCCTGTACCTGTCTTTATGTCAAAAGTATTAAAAGTAAAAGTGTGACTCAACTCAATTAATGTGCTGAAGGCAATTAAAGACTCATTACAATTAAACTCAATTAAATAATAAAACTACTGACTAATTAACAATAACACAACAAACAGGCAACATCACCCGACAAGAAAAGAGGTCACCCCAGGAACAGCTGGAGAAGAGGTGTGCAGGCAGAAATGTCTGGGAGCAGGCTCAATTGGGGAGAACAGGGAAGAACCGCCAACCACCGACATTTTGTCAATAGCCTATGCTCCCTTGAGGAGCAAAGGCCTTAAAGGACGGCTTTAACGTGGGGAATATGAATATATATCAATCTCACGCCCCTAAGGTTTTAGAATCCGTTGAAATATTTTGAAATTGGAGCTTCACTGCCTGACCTATCAGGCATCTCTCACATTTTTAGGGAAGCCGGATGACGCGTTACGCGTCACCCGGCTTCCCTCCCTGCTTGCGGAACTCGAGCGCCTATGAACTACAAGTCTTGTGAGACATCTCCCGACATATATACTACCGTTTACATTTGGTGCAATTTGGAGGCAATTTTATTTTCGATTTATTTCTTCTTCTTTGTATCTTTTATTGTCGAAGCCTTCTTCTTCTTCTTCTTCTTTGAGTTTTATGGCGGTTGGCAAACATATATGTGCATTACCGCCACCTACTGGAGTTTGATATCAGCCAAATGCCTGAGGGGTGGGCATGAAAACGAAGGCCACGCGAGCCCAGTGCATTGTGGGAAATGTAGTATTTCGGGTCCCCGCACCCGCCCCTCCCCTCCACCACCCCCCCCCCCCCCTCCACACAGAGTGGATTTCTGGTGATATCTCTGGCGGGAAACAACCAATTTCAAAAATTTCAACGGATTC
Source organism: Poromitra crassiceps (assembly GCF_964638095.1). Lineage (NCBI taxonomy): Eukaryota > Metazoa > Chordata > Actinopteri > Beryciformes > Melamphaidae > Poromitra > Poromitra crassiceps. The sequence goes on from NC_139642.1 coordinate 10,610,644, forward strand.
TAAAACCTTAGGGGCGTGAGATTGATATATATTCATATTCCCCATGGTAAAGCCGGCCTTTAAGCCAAATCAGAAGTAGAGAATTCCACTGAAAAACAATGCAGATTTATTTTGCACAAAATCTCACAATCCTAAAAACTTTATGGAAAAAAACAATGTTTTGCAGGCATTCATTTACCGTAATTAATTAATTTCAGTTATTGAGAGTTGATTTGAGTTCAGTCGTGGACCAGTGATGTCATTCACAAATCACAACTTAAATCAACTCTCAATAACTGTCAAACTAAATGAATGCCTGCAAAACGGTTTACAGTTTTTGGATATGTGTGAGATTATGTGCAAAATAAATCAGCATTGTTTTTCGGTGGAGTGTCCCTTCAAGTGCTATTCTTTGCTTGTTTGTTTATGTCCATTATTTTCTCTGTGATGTAGCATCCAGGCTTCCCCACTCGAGCTTCCACATCTGCTTCACCCAGGTTTTGGTTCTGGAGCCATTCTTTGTATCAAACTGAAAAGCAAACAGAGATAAATTAGTGGCAGAGTAACACTGTTCTTTGGTCAATATTTCAACTGCCATTTGAAAAAGTGCTACACAAAAGTGACACATGAGCTACTTTAAAAATTATTTCACTGTACTGTCTGCCCAGGGTCTAGCTGTACAAAGACCTTTCTGGCTCACAGCCCGATTGGTCCCAAGTTCCCAACACATTTTAAAATTCATCTTGAAGTTGATAAGTCAGATACTGTAAGTGGGGGCGTTAAATCGCACCTTTCTGATCCACCTTGGAACCTGGTAAAACAGCTCATCCATTCCAGACACATTACAATTTGGTAAATAAGAGTCCAAATGCAGTGACACATGCATTAGGTTCCATGGGATCATGGCATCAGCTATGTGCACAAATCATTTATTTAACAAGCCAGTCACCTTTAATTAAAACTACAGCCACCCACAGGATATGTCCATCTAGATCGTTTTGGTGTGAGTTGCTGAGTTTTGGAGACACCGGCCATGTTGTGGTGCTCAAAGCACACACAAAAAATAAAAATAAAATAAAATAAAATAAAATCCTTTCCAGAAAGGATAAAAAGCAAGTAGGCCTAGAGGACCACAGGAATAGGTTTTTGGAGAAAAGAAAAGTTCTCAACTTACTTAACAGATTAATGTGTGTCCTCCACTGGCTGTTTCTCCCTCAATGTATGATATCTCATCGAAAACCTGCACACACACAGTATATAGACAAAGAGACAGTGTCAATTAGAAAAGCATGTGTGAAAAGCAGCACTTGCCCCTCCCTCATTACCACCACTGAGGTGCCCTTGAGCAAGGCCCTTAACCCCTTAATGTGTGTGTGAGTGCGAGCAGGGCCCACTTGAAAAAGAGATGGAAATCTCAATATGGTTACATCCAAGATCTACAGAGCATTACAGGGAAACAGTTTAGTGACTGTAATATTTGCACAATTGAAAAGTGAAACCCAACGAAAAAGGTCTGGGTCAGTTTCTCTAGCTTTACTTTACACATCACAAATACCAGGTAAGGTAGAGCTTTCCCCCTGTTTTCATATTTATACAGTAATTAAATCAGCTCCACCATTAAAGTCGAAGTGAACCGGAACGGAATGCACCAGCGCGAGCGTCAGACACTGAAAACGAATTGAGAGGCGGACCATATACGTGTCGATGATTTGATTTGACAATTCTGAGGACTGGCTTTGGGATTGGCCAATCCTGGCGTGTTCTACCCGCAAATCCAGTGGGATTCAGCCTGTTGTCATGCTACACGAGTGGGATCCGCAGAGTACCAGGGAGCCAGCTGCTTCGTGCGGGGCGAGCGGACAATCCGATTCATAGGTGCTGCCCGCCCGCCTGGAATCTCCGAGAGACGACCCCTGACAGCCAGGGAGGCTGTCAGGCTCGGAGGCGCGCGCCATTATCGTTATAAATGTAAATAATATTCCTGGAATGCGTGTTTTAACGAGCCAGTTACATTTCTTTGCATTCTTAGACATTACCGTTTGATTTAGTTTGCATAATTGCTCAAGTTAGTAGTTAGTTTATGGGCTAGAAACTCTGCCAGATGACAGGCACTAGGCGCCATTTTCGCCTTCATTTGGAAGAGAAAAATGATCCTGTAATGAAGATTTGATTGACAGCTGAACCAAAATACTAAACTAAATACTAAACCAAAATACTAGCCTGTTACAATATAGAATTATCACCCAGCCATAACGCCACCACAGGCGCGCGCACGCACGCACACACACACACACACACACACACACACACACACACACACACAGAGCTGAAGGTGAGAGCAGAGCTCTATCACGGTAAAAAAGTGTTCCTCCCTCAGCGGCCCCTCTCCTTCTTACAAGTAATTGACGTGAATAACCTCTTTCTGTCGTATAGTAAATAACACACAAGTTAAGCCTACTTCACTCACCTCCACAAATAATCTGCTTCAAGCCGCCGGTTCGTTGTTTCTGGAGTTTATTTGAAGACCGGAGCAATGAGTGCTGTACTGACAATTGACAAATGGCGCAGACAGGTCCAGCCGCGCGAAAGTTTGGAGATGGTCTCGCGCAGCATATCAGAGGCGTAGTGATACTCAGTTCCATAAAATAGTTCCAATTGAATGGAGGGTATGCAACACGGACGTCACTTTCCCACTGGAACATGCCCCCTCAATCGGGACTGGCAAAACCTAAAACCTATGGGCAAAACATTCAGCAGGTTCTCTGTTGTTTGGAGCAGTAGGTGTCATTAATCTAGGCTGATTACTGCATTCAAAATCAGTCTTGCTGTCACTCAGTGGGCATGACCATGCAGTGACTTCTGCCTGTGACATCACGTGCATACCCTCTATATGGGAAAACTGGCCTCAGAAATGAGTCTGACCCAGGGCCACCTAGAGTTTAATTAAAGCCTCTTTACAGTAGAAAACATAACATAGCTTGAAAGTAATAATAGTAATAATAATGACAACAACAACAACAATAATAATAATAATAATAATAACAATAACAATAAAGGTAATAATAATAATAATAATAATAATAATAATAATAATAATACATTCATGTGTAATGTTATTTTAAAGGACTATGCTTGATATAGAATTGCATTAGCCTCTTGTATTGTGTTATATTAGCCTGTTACCCTGTAAGGTGTTTTGTTGGGCATGGTTAAAACTTTTTTCTTGTGTGTTGCGTTATTTGTTGCTTATGTTATAACTTGGCCCTGTACCATTTATTTTATCTGGCAAGCTGTCAATGGAGGCCAGAAGACGATACAAAATATAAAAAAGAAGGCATATAACCCTAGCCTGGGTAAACCCAGCCTCCACGTGACCTGCTCTCAGACCTGCTCTGCTCTCGTAGTGACTGAGAGCAGGTCTGAGAGCAGGTCACGTGGAGGCTGGGTTTACCTAGGCTAATATAACCCACCCTATAACCCATAGGGGATGGGTGATGGGCCAGATTGTTTCCCAAACTTTTTCACATCAAGGTCCCCTAAACTAGACCACAGACCCCCAATTTTGTGCCAGGGTCCCCCATCCAATAAAACTTTTGCTTTTAGATGTTTTCCTCATGGTTGCCATGGCAGCCATTTTACTTTCCACTATAACCTAATTATTTTTGCATCAAATCTCCTGAACCAAACATGATGACAGAAAAGGTGATGTCTACCCCTTACTGTATGTTTTCATGGTATGATCCAGTGTAGGAAATTAGCCAGGGGCAAGGCCAAATATGCTCTAATAAATCTCAGAATGCACCAAAAAAACATGATCAAGGGGCAAAAATTGTCCCCAAGATTTTGATAGGCCTAATTATATTCTCATTACATTAATTACATTTTCATTTGCTTCTCTAACACACACTAATACAATTAACTTTTGTAAAACACCCCAAAAAGGGACCTGGGCTTGGCCTGGACACGAAAGTTAAAATTAAATCCATGCCATGGACCAGCAGGGTACAGAGGAGGTCATTTCCATTGTGGAGCACTTCACAATCTCCTCCACCAGCATGACCATGCTGGTCAAGCAATCCCCAGCACAACCATGTTGGTCCACCAGCTTCACCATGCTGGTCCAGCAACTTCACCAGCTTCACCATGCTGGTCCACCCGCTTCACCATGCAGGTCCACCAGCTTCACCATGCTGGTCCACCCGCTTCACCATGCTGGTCCACCAGCTTCACCAGCTTCACCATGCTGGTCCACCAGCTTCACCATGCTGGTCCACCAGCTTCACCATGCTGGTCCACCAGCTTCACCATGCTGGTCCAGCAACTTCACCAGCAAGGCCATGGTAGTTTACCAGCTTCACCAGCAAGCGTTAGCTGGTGGACCAGCAAGGTAATGCTGGTCCACCAGCATCAGACCAGCACTAACCAGCATAGACCAGCATCAGACCAGCACTAACCAGCATAAACCAGCATAGACCAGCAAGAAATTCATGCTGGTCTATGCTGTTTTTTTCAGCAGGGTAAGTAGCCTATAAATTTGCATGCTATTGGTATTCTTATTATTTTTTACTGGGGAGTCTCTCAGGCTGCAGTAGTGTCATTAAGTGAAGTTAACAAGCAGCAGGGTGCGAGCCGTGGCTCTCTCTCTGTTAGGCGTGGGCATTTGGGACTCTAGAGCAGAGACAGACAGAGGCTAGATGGTAAGTTCAGAATTGTCAATTTATTGCATGGAGTTTGGTCCAGACGGCAGAATGAACATGGAGAGCTGACAGGCGGAGGTCCAGGCAGGTGAAAGCAGGGGACTGACAGGCAGCAGGAGGAATCTGCACAGAAGACCAAAGTCAGGTTTTTGTCTTCAACAAAGAAAAAGGTTAGGCTTGGCTGGAGAGTTATCAAGACATTGACATTAACTGACATGCTGAGTCTACAATCTGGTGCTGTCTTGGAGTCTGGGCCGGCTATATGAAGAGCAGACAATTAGTGATGAGTGGTAGCTGGGGCCCAGCTCCCACAAACCTGGCTCCAATCCTGTAATCAAAACGCGGGGAGAGAAACTAGGAGGCAGAGGATGTTGAGGGCATGATACTCTCCCTCCCCCACTCTCATGTCTCATCTCTCTCTCACTCTCCTTATCTCTCTCTCCCTCTCTACCTGCCTCGGTCTCTCGCGCAAATGCGGGACATCTAAATAGTTAATTATGTAGAAATAAAATAAAAAATAATCTGGCCACTAGGGGTTGCACGTGCATCCGGTGCACCAACGTATAATCGCCAGTGATCCTCGTATAACTGAGTCTGACCTGGGGTCTCATCATCAAACATTGCATAGAATCCCTAGGAAGGATTCCTAGGACTGTGTCGAAAACAATGACTAAACCTATCAGTGATGGCGCGCACACCTGCATGCAATTCCCCATTACCAGCAGCTGCCACAGTGATTACGCACGGGGATCTGCCCCATATCCCGTCCCCTGCATGCTCAAATCCAACCAATGGTCATTGCAAATCACAACATGAAGTTACAGCTCATACAAACGAGCCTGATTATCAATTCAAAAGAAAATGAGAGTGGCTGTTGCTGGCTGTGGTGAATGAAGTATGCGCAACAGAGGGAAAAAAGGGAAATAAAAGTGGTCTGATTTAGAGATAAAGGGGGAAAAGGGGGATTTGGTGCGATAATCAGAATGTCATGTGTATTATAACATTGCACATGAAACATAATGTATTAACACATTAAGTGCCAGAGACGACCTAACTCGTCTTACATAATCCAGCGCTTAAGTGCCAAGGACGACCTAACTCGTCTTACATCGTTTTCAGTGGTTTCCACTAGCTGGCGCCCTTGGGCAATATGTGAATGTGGATCCGACCTCTCCCGCTGCCCCGGAAGTACTCTAACAAAGATTTATATATAGGGAAGGCGGGCTCTTTGATCAGCGGGTTCTGTAGGTAAGTTTGAGCGAGTAAGACAGAGACAGAATTACATAGCGATTTATATATAGAGAATTTCAGCAATTTAGCAATTTAGAGTCAGATTTAGAGCGAGTTGGTTAGCGTAGTTGATTTAGTTGTTAGTACAGTAGTAGTGTTTAGTATAGTCTTTATAAAGACTTTGTTTAGATAGATAGTTAGCGGTAGTTACAGTTAGTGTTCATTGTAGTTAGCTTAGCACATTTAGCGTTAGCGTCAGTTCATTTTAGTATTTAGCCTTTATTCTAGTTCAGTTTATTCTAGTTCAGTTTGATCGAGTTGGTAGCCGGTAGATTAGCCTTATTTCAGTTCAGTTTGAGCTAGTCGTAGCAGTAGTTTTATTTCAGTTCAGTTTGAGCTAGTCGTAGCAGTAGTTTTATTTCAGTTTAGTTGGGAGCGGGTGGCGTGTTTGTGCCATGCCGGCCAAACGCAAGCGGTCTTCGGCGGCTGCACGCAAGCGATCGGCCGATCAGAGATCACTGCTTGATTTCTTTTCCGTCCGAAACGAGCTTGTGCCGGAGACCGATTCCGAGGTCTCGGATGATGAACGGGGTGAGCCTCTGCATGTCGCGGCTGCGGCTGCAGGGCTCACGACTGAGTCCGAGTCGAGTGACCTCCAGTCTTCTCCAGACGCGGAGGATTCTGAGGAGGAGTGGGCCCCGTCGAGGAGCGAAGCTCCAGAGAGCAGTGGTAAGACGATGTTTGAGATGACTTGTGTAACTTGTGGAAATGTAATTACTATGACTATACAAAAGCCAGCAGTCAGTCAATTCATTTTACTTTTATTTCAGACTCTGAACAGTCTGAAGATGAGCCTGAGGCAGCCAGCTGTAGCGGTACTGGTGCTGCAGCCTCTGGTGCCAGGAAAATGGGTAAGAGCACACCTCAGAATCAGGTTTATTTTCACATCACAGGTTCCAGCCAGCATTCAGTACCACACATATAAAAAACACTATTTTATGGTAATTATGTATTTCTATAATTTGCAGATTGTGGCAGTGGAGCTGGAAGAGGGAAACGGCCTGCAGGTCCAGGCTGGAGTGGCGTTGACTGGGAGCCAACCCACATCCCCTTCACAGCTGAACCGGGTCCTCATAGTGGTGGTGCTGCTGAACCAGTTGACTTTTTCCAGCTCTTCCTGGACGATGAGCTGCTCCAGGCTATTGTTGTCCAAACTAACTTGTATGCACACCAGTGCATCAGTCAGGTGAGCGAGGCTCTGCCACATTCGAGGCTTGGGAGGTGGAAGGACACTGATGTGGCAGAACTCAAGAGCTTCTTGGGACTATACTTCCTCACTGGGATCGTCCAGAAGCCTAAACTGGCCATGTACTGGACCACAAATGAACTGACTGCTACCCCCCACTTCAACAAAACCATGTCTCGCAACCGCTTTCAACTGCTAACAAGATTCCTCCATTTCAGTAACAATTTTGATGTTGATGGTGCAGACAAGTTGTTCAAGGTCCGGCCAGTTCTGAACGACCTGTTAGAAAAGTTCAGAGACATGTTCACACCGAGTCAAAACATTAGTATTGATGAGGGGATGCTCCTGTGGCGTGGGCGGTTGGCCTTCAAAGTCTACAACCCACAAAAACCCATAAAGTATGGGATAAAGTCCTACATCCTCTGTGACTCCCAGACAGGTTACTGCCACAACATGAAGCCGTACTGTGGTGAGCGGTCCACCCTAGGCGAGACGGTGGAGTTCCTCCTCGGGGACTTGGCAGGGCAGGGGTACCATTTGTACATGGACAATTACTACAACTCTGTTGGAATGTGTGCACAGCTGCTGGAGTGTCAGACACATGTCTGTGGCACTCTGAGGAAGAACAGGGGTGAGCCACCTGCTACCATAGTCACCAACCACACCGTGAAGCTGGGGGAAACGGTCATGCGCCACAACGGTGGCACCATGGTTCTCGCCTGGCGAGATAAAAGAATCGTGAAAATGGTCTCCACGCTGCACGACGACACGATGGAGACGGTGCAGGTCAGGCAGAAAGGCAGCACAGAGAGGGTCGCACACACAAAACCCAAGTGTGTGGCAGACTACAACAAGTACATGAATGGGGTCGACAGATTGGATCAGAACATTGCATACTATCCGTTTGCCAGGAAGACATCCAGGTGGCCCTTCAAATTTGTCATGTACATGTTTCAGATCTCTTTTTATAACGCCTTTGTTCTGTACAAAGCTAAACACCCAGCTAAACGCCAGAGAAAGTGTGAAACATTGCTGGATTTCATCCTGAGTGTTATCGGTGTATGGACCAGACCTGTGGTGGGGGGTGGCGGGGAGGAGGTGGGGGCTGGCGAGGAGGAGGTGGGGGGTGGCGGGGAGGAGGTGGGGGCTGGCGAGGAGGAGGTGGGGGGTGGCGGGGAGGAGGTGGGGGTGGGGGCGGGGGGCAGTGACCAACCTGCAACCATGCCCCGGCGACCATACCTGGACCCTCAATGCAGGCTGGAGGTCAAGCTAGCGGGCCATGTAATGGTCCTCATACCAGCCACACCCAAAAAAGATTGCCCAACGAGGAGGTGTAGCATGTGTGCAAAGAAAAAGGTTAGAAAAGAGACACGCTACATGTGTGTCAAATGTGGGGTCTCATTACACAGGGGTAGATGCTATGAGGAGTACCACTCAGACAAGAACCTTCCTCAGCGGCGCTGGCGCTGAGTAGGCATGGGTCATAAAAAAAAAAAACCTGCCAGGGATTGTTTTTGCTCTTTGTTTGATTGTTTGCTAGCTAGCAGGAATACATAAAAAAGTACCTGCCGATTTTCATGTAACTTTGTGGATGGGTGTAACATGGGCCAAGGAAGTACCCATTACATTTTGGAGCAGTTCTGGATTCGGTGTACGAGCCCAAACCGGTTTGATCACTAACCGAAAAAAACTATAAAAAAAAAAAACTATATAAAAAAAAAAAAAGCTGAGTCTGCTCTTGTTTTGTATTTATTTTGACATTTATTTATTTTATTATTTGTATTATTCCTCCATTATTGAAAACAACTATTGTTCAGATGTCTGATGTCTCACTGATGCCAAAAATAAATGGTGAAAAGTGACTGTTCTGCCTGTTTGATTGAATTTCACAAAACTACATTTTTCTCAGCTTTCCTTCTCAGAGGCCAAAACCATGCTGTACTCAACGGCTAATATCTACATAACTACTAACTCTACAAACTAACTCTTTTAGACAGAGAAAGCACACATTCTATTAGTTCTTTTTAGATGATTGGTGTTCACGAAGTCTTAACAGAAAAGAATCCTCGGCTGTTTTAAAATGAGCCAGAATCGTCAAAAACACCCCTGGCACAACTTACCTACAGGAATGAAAACATGGCTGGCACTCAATGTGTTAATCACTGTATTCACTTCAGCGCAGTGTGTGCCTTTCATCCCCTCATCTTGCCGCTGTGCCAAATGCGCACACACACAGGCATCCTGTCACCATGGATTCTCTACTTAATTCGAACCGATTTCTGCCATTAAACATTCTCTGTAATCTCTGTCATCTGCTCGCTAATTATGCGTGTCAATTATGTTCTTATCACCATTCAGAGTACAACTTTGAAGTGTAAATGTCGCATTTGGGCACTCACACCCCATTGCGATCGCGCCCATAACGTGACATCGGTGCCATGGCACGAGTCCGATACCTCACGAGTCCGACACCTCACGAGTCCGAAAAAAGAGGCTAACTTCCCCCAGACCCTAACCCAGAACCTAACCTCTCCCACCCCCACGCCTAAACCTAACCTCCCCCAGACCCTAACCCAAAACCTAACCTCTCCCACCCCCACGCCTAAACCTAACCTCCCCCAGACCCTAACCCAAAACCATGAGGTGTCGGACTCGTGAGGTATCGGACTCGTGAGGTATCGGACTAGGGGGCAGTCCCCATGACATCACCATGTTATTTGATAGCCTATTGTAGGATATATTTCTTTCTTCTTTTTATTCCATTGACATTATCATGCAGTTTTGAGGATAAAGCAGCATCTCCCTATAGGCTAAGTCAGAGAACACAGGAAAGGTACAATGAAAGCAATATAACCTATGAATGGTTCATTTATCCTGCCTTTTATTGGGCCTGTCATTTTATTTCATTTATATATTTGTATTGTATTTAATTTTTAACATTTGTTCTATTGTAGATCATAATTACGCCTACAACTTTCACCTAATCATTTTCACTTTGATAGGCTATGGCGTATCAGCATGTGTTGTCTATTGGGCTAATTTTAAGAATGGCTTTAAATCTGTTTTTGCAAATTAACTATTCATATATAAATACATAAATAAATACCATAAATGACCATTACTTCATGACCACATGGATTTAAATAATTAATTACAGACATAAAAAATTCCAGTGTTGGCTGAGACTATTCTATTCTATGGTGAATAACAGCCTTTTATATAAGGCCTTATTATAGGCGGAAAAATCAATTTTTCTGAAAAATACTCAATTCTAATCCTAATGTACTGTCATGGTCGAGACTTTGGCCATCATCCAGTGTCTAAAGATTACATTTCTTTGTGTGTTCGTGCCTTGTCTAGTTCATTTATTTCTGTGTGCTATGTCCTCTGTCTGGCCCAGCTGTGTCTACTTTGTAATCACCTCCTTGTGAAGCCTATATCAAGTCTTGTCTCCCCTGTCAGTCTTGTCGGATCATTCTTGCTGTCATGTGTCTCTCTGTTTTCTGTGAAGAGCTCAAATACTATACTATACATAGTGACTCATTTACACAAAACATTTAAGTGAAAAAAAAAGGCAAGCGACATATCTCAGCAATTAAATGTATATTTATTACTTTTCACGACTGAATTGTTTGTCAGCGGTCTGCTCCATGTGAAACAGTACATCTGCATCGCTCTGTACTGCGGTGTGCTCCAACACCAGAAAACCCCAGATTGAATTGAATTGAATTTCCTTTCATTGTACGATTACAACGAAACTGAGGTAGCCCCTGTCAGACTCGGTGCACACTACAGTTAAAAACAAAACCAAGTTAATATAAACTAAGCTAAGATAAAAAAAAATACAGACCTAAAACCACAACAAAAAAACATTGTATTACACAACACAAGTATTGCACAGACAGCCATATATTACACAGACAGCAGTATATTGCACGGGGTCATGCCTATGTTCCCCGAGTTCTATGTTCCCCGCTCCTGCTAAAAGGGTTCTATGTTCCCCGGGTCCTATGTTCCCCGCTCCCGAAAAAGGGTCCTATGTTCCCCGCTCGTATGCGTAAAGTCGGCGAGTGCAAACCGCAAAAAAAAGGAGTTCGGTGAAGTTGGAAATATATTGACAGATTCGCACTTCCCGGATCAATAGCTCATACACGAAGCATTTGTACTCCACACACGACGCCTCTTTCACATCTTAGTAAGGTAGACAACGAGCTACAACCTTATTTTCACCTAAATGAGCGATCCTCCGAGCTGGACAAATAACATTGGTCTCTATGTGCTGCGGCGGTCAGGCGAGTGCTTAGGGACCGTCTACAAAGTGCAACACAGATTACAAAAATATTCAATAAATTCACTGTTGTACAGTGTAGAGCGTTGCCAGACGCACGATAATTATCGTATTTGTACGATAATTTCGACCTCTGTACGATGTACGATCAATAATCCAAAAATCCCCCAAATGTACGATAATTTCATCATTTTGTGACACTTAGACGAATCCTACGTCTATCACTCTATCTGTTTATACAATCATCTCTTCAAACAACATATTTGCAGCCAATACGTGCAGGGTGTTTTGTTGTTGTTGCAACGCAGGCTGAGATCACAGTGTTGAAAGATCATGCCAAGTCCAAAAAGTAGCCTGTGATCAGCCGCAGTACCCCCGACTGCCCCTGGGGAGGGGGCGTACGATAATTGGTGCCATGGCACGAGTCCGATACCTCACGAGTCCGACACCTCACGAGTCCGAAAAAAGAGGCATTATATTCCCCGTTTTTCACTAACCCAAAACCTAACCTCTCCCACCCCCACGCCTAAACCTAACCTCACCCAGACCCTAACCCAAAACATAACCTCTCCCACCCCCACGCCTAAACCTAACCTCCCCCAGACCCTAACCCAAATTCGGTCTCGTGAGGTGTCGGACTAGGGGGCAGTCCCCCGATAATTTCACTCCAAAAACGATAATTTTGACCCTCTGGTACGATAATTCAACATTTGCCATCTGGCAACACTGACAGTGTAGCTTCACCAAAATCATGTCACACATCAATGACCTGCTAGTTATACTACACCACTAAGTTTGGAAAAAAGTTAAATTGTGTATTTATTTCTCGTTTAAATGCGGCTCTGAAACTGGAACTTTTGCAAGCCGAACCCCATATTTTCAAGATGAGCCAGAGAGAGCCAGAGACCCGAGGCAGTGCACTGTAGTATGGAGTCACGCTGAAAAAGGTGCGCTGTCTCTGGGCAGTGGGTGTTGGGGGTGAAGTGAAGTGAAGGATGGTTGTGGAGGCGTGCGGCGGTGTGCTACTGTAGTAGGGAAGGGGGTTTCCCTCATGCAGTCTGTCAATGAAGTTTCACAACCTCGATATATTGCGGTTTGCACTCGCCGACTTTACGCATACGAGTGGGGAACATAGGACCCGGGGAACATAGGACCCTTTTTCGGGAGCGGGGAACATAGAACCCTTTTTAGCAGGAGCGGGGAACATAGAACCCGGGGAACATAGGTACACTGCCTTTCTGTCTATGGGATTTTTGAATGGGTTTTTGGCGCGATGCTTCAAAAATGTCTGTGGGCAACGCAAGTTTAATCAAACGCGAACCAAGGTTCAGCGGGATAATCTTCACACATGAGGACCACTTTCATGAGTTTTGAAGCGTAAATGCGAGCCCTAGAGGTAAAAAGCTTGTGCTAAGCTAATCCAGAACTACACACAGTGTCGCATAGGCGTCCACGCATTGATTGCGAGAGAAAGAATTTCCGCGTTCACTCGTGATGACGTATAATATCCGCGTCAACATTGTAGTCTCATTTAGCCGTTTGCTAGCTAGCCACCCTTTTAACGGCACATAAAAGCTTCAAAACTCATAAAAGTGGTCTTCATGTGTGAAGATGATGTTACTAAACACTGGTTCGCGTTTGATTAAGCCAGCGTTGCCCAGAGAGATTATTAGAAGCATCGCGCCAAAAACCCATTCAAAACTCCCATAGGCGAAAACTGTGAAGAACCAGGGCTGTTAGCATCGATGAGTTCCGGACTCGTTCCTGGAGCTCTCTATTTCAAGGCCTAAAAACATTATGCTATCTTCCTGAGTCAGGCGCAAAGCGTGTTTTTTTTGCAGTTAAGGCCAGTCTAGCGCCTAAGGCCAGGGGGAAGATAGGGCCCCATGTGTACAAATATTATGTAAATGCAACCAGTAGGTAGAAAATGAGTTGGAAGCAAGTTGATAATCCCTCTTTCAGGGAAGGCATGTTTGCACTGTTTATTTTTTTAAACAGTACAATTAAAAAGTATGGCCATCCATTTCATGAAGGGGACATCTCAAGTTTATGAAAAAACAATGAAATGTTCTACCCCTGGTAGAAGAGTACATGACATGGTTTGTGTAGAGGTGTGGACCCAAATGCAGACAGAGAGGCAGAGACAGGAGCTAGTGCAAAACCAGGGTGTGCAATACGTAAGGGATAATGTATAGTGAGCCGGTGATTACTGGGGAAATAATGACCGACAGGTGAATGATTGAGCCCGACGCGCAGCGGAGGGCTCAATCATTCACCTGAAGGTCATTATTTCCCGCTTAGAACACGGCCTACAACTAAATCATTCAATAATCTGACAAAAATAATTATTCAAATAGATTTTTTAATAGCGTTTTCAACGACAAAGCGGTTTCATTCGTAATTGGCACACAAGACACCACAGCTGCAACTGGTTGGCCTAATTAGTAGTGTATGTGTGAGTGTTGACACAGCTGGATTAATCAGTATAACCAGCAGCAGAGCAGCGGTCGGTTGTCGAGAAATAATGACTGGTGAATCTTGTTGATTGACCAATCAGAATCGAGTATTCAAGAGAGCCGTGTTCTAATGTGCATTATAAAACGGCTCTCTCAAATCAAGCAATCTGATTGGTTCACAGCCATTGTATAATTCCAGTAACCGAGTTCAATAACCCATGGCCATGGGTTATTGGTTGCCATGGCAACTCTCTTACTAAGAGAGTAATAATAAGGCTTACCTCAAATGACAACGTAGAAAAAAAAATGGCGGAGACAGCTGTCAGATCCTTGTGAATCGATCTTTGCTTATAACTTTACTAATACTTCGCAGAAAATGATGTTTTGTACAAGAATAGATGCGGGCTAATGTCTTCTTTGCAAAAGAAAGGCTGTTAACCCCGCATTTAACCCCGTAACGTTAGTTGGTGTCGGCCTTTGCAGAAAGCATTCAGCTTCTCAAGCGCTGAGAATGCAACGCTGCGCTCGAGCTGCCTGCCTGTCGGGGTTTCCAGAAAGCTCTCAGCTACTCAGCAAGCGCCAGGATTGGCCAATGTCAACTTCAGTCTCCAGAACGATCCAATCAAATCACCCGCATGTTCTTGCGGTCCCGCCTTACAGTAGTGTTTCAAATGACTATCAGAATGACATGCCAGTCGGAGTCGGACTTATAGTATTATTATTATTATTATATTATCATACTTGGAAACAGTTTTATAAAAGCAATATAGCACTCGAGCTGCGTGTGTTGTGGAATATATCCCCCTGCTCAGCAGTTATCCCACTCGGCCTGCGGCCTCGTGGGATAACAGCTGATCAGGGGGATATATTCTTCACAACACACTGGCTCTCATGCTATATTGCTTAATTATACAACAGTTAGTTCCGGCCAGGCAATTTGATTGGACAAGAGGGATCCTACCAGTGCCAATATTTCATGATAATGCACTGGCGCTTCACTGTGTGTAGATCACTCCGCTTCACAGCTGCCCTAATCAACAAAATGCTTCACAGCTGTAGAGTAGACAGTAGTTAAGTAGACAGCCTGCAGTTAATTAGGCTGATTAGGCGGCAAAGCAGAAAGCTGAGGGAACTATTTTTGTTGGCCGAGGAATAAATAGAGAAAGCATATATTTTCTCAGCTTTTTGTAATTTTTTTAATCAGCTTTGTTTAATAGAACTGTTGCATAAAAGCAATATCACACTCGAGGTCGTGCTGTTGTTGTCTAATATCGGCACTGCTGTGATTATCTTCGGCCGAATCACAGCAGTGCCGATATTAGCCAACAACCGCACTCCCTCTCGTGTGTGCTTAAATATATGGCTGTCTGTGCAATACTTATCAATGTTTTTTTGTTGTGGTTTTGTGTCTGTATTTTTTTTTATCTTAGCTTAGTTTATATTAACTTTGATTTTATAGTTTTGTTTTTAACTAAAGTT
Source organism: Poromitra crassiceps (assembly GCF_964638095.1). Taxonomy (NCBI): domain Eukaryota; kingdom Metazoa; phylum Chordata; class Actinopteri; order Beryciformes; family Melamphaidae; genus Poromitra; species Poromitra crassiceps. The sequence goes on from NC_139642.1 coordinate 10,626,019, forward strand.
TTTAACTGCACTGAGTTTTTAACTGCCTGTCTGACAGGGGCTACCTCAAGTTTTGTTGTAATCGTACAATGAAAGGAAATTCAACTAAATTCAATTTGGGGATTTCCGGTTTTGGAGCGCACCGCAGTACAGAGAGAGTCGTGAAAAGTAATAAATATACATTTAATTGCCGAGATGTGTCTCGTCATATTTTTTTCACTGAAATGTTTTCTGTCTCCTGCATCCATCGCTGCATCCCATGCTTCAAAATCGTACTGTCTAAATATATTGAAATTAATCTTAAAATCTGACGTTGCTGTATTTTTCTTCATGGGCGTTTGTTTCTCAAACTAACTCAGTTGCAGCAGTTGAGGCTTTGATAGTCTCTTAGAACAGACGAGTTGGCTTCCGCAATTTTCAAATGCTTCCGCCATACCGTCTGTACTTCGTAGGGGAGAATCATGCACCAACCGGAATGGGAAGTAGAAAGGCGGGTCTTCCGCTCATTAGTCCAATCAGAATCCAATATGCCGCATTTTTCGTGGACCCACGTGTCGTGATTGGTCGGATTCTGTCGAACTTCTTTCCTGTCTGAAGGTTTTTTTCCCAACTTCCTTGTGCATGTTCTGGGGGTGTAACGTACAGACTGTATATAGCTGCATTCGCCGGATGTAGATGAGACAGTCTGTTTTAAGAGACTAAGGCTTTGACAGCTGTGCGCGTGCTGATTGTTTAGAGTAGGCTACGTTAATTAAACAGCCGTGCAGGTTGGGCAGCGGATGAATTTGCATGTGATTAGACTTGAGCCGGACTACGTGTGCATTATACAGTTTTAATGAACACCTGCCGGCCAATCAGAAACGAGAATTCACCCAGACCATGTTATAACATAAAATATAGTATATACCCTAACAGCTAACTAACAGCCCGACCGACCCGGCCCTTAGAGCCAATGGGGTCATCTCTATGTTCCCCGTTTTTGTGGGACCGGGGAACATAGAACCCCGCTATGTTCCCTGGGAGAGGTTAGGTTTTGGGTTAGGGTCTGGGGGAGGTTAGGTTTAGGCGTGGGGGGTGGGAGAGGTTAGGTTTTGGGTTAGGGTCTGTGGGAGGTTAGGTTTAGGGTTAGTGAAAAACGGGGAATATAGAACCCGGGGAACATAGACATGATCCCGAGCCAATCACCATTCAAATGTGTATTTAGTGCCATAGATTCTGATTCATGCAATTGACTCCATGAATGCACAGTTTCATGTAAACATTCACAATACGGTGGTGGCAGTGATCAGTGAGAGGCCAGTTTAAAATAGCCTACTAAAAGTTAAATTATATAACACTTACAAATACGTTTTACTTAAGTAAGATGCAATACACATGTGTTTAAATAGTGTCATTATATATTTTTTAACTCAATGTGTGTTGTATTTTTCATGTCATCTAGCCACTAGACAGGGAGTGCCAGATGTCCATGCGACACACGACACACGACAAACATGGTCCTATACCGAAAAAATAAATATATCAAATAAAATAAATATATATTTGATGCATTCAAATGTGTATTTAGTCCCATATATTCTGATTTATGCAATTGACCCCATGAATGCACAGTTTCATAGTAAACATTCGCAATATGGTGAATATGGTCAAAAAATGCTGCTTCGGGACGAGCCTTTTCTCCTTTGTCGCCTTCACTCTGACCCGGTGCAGCGCGACGGTCCTGTTGTCTCATCTATCAAACCTTGCGTAGAATCCCTACTAAGGATTCATAGGACTGTGTTGAAAAGAATGACTAACCTATCAGTGACGGCACGCACACCTGCACGCAATTCCCCATTACCAGCAGCTGCCACAGTGATTACGCACGGCGCATATAAATGAGCCTGATTATCAATTCAAAAGAAAAAGAGTGGCAAACATGTTGCTGGCTACAGTAAATGCAGTGAGCGCAACAGAGGAAAAAAAGGAAATAAAACCTGTCCGATTCAGAGATGGAGGGGAAAAAAGTGGGATTTGGTGCGAGAATGTTATGTGTATTAGAACATTGCACCTGAAACATGTATTACTCACTGTATTCATGGCCGTAGCTAGCTATGAGGACGGGGAGGTCCGGACCTCCCCTAATATTTCAGAGAAAAAAATAAAACAATCTGCATGGAAAAGCATGAAAAACACGGGATCTCTTTTATTTTGAAACGAAAGGCAGGTCAGGCAGGAAGTCATCTGACGCCGCGTCCGCGGTAACTTGATTCTGAGAGAGCAGCAGCATGGTGGTGAGTGATGACTCTCTGTCTGCCTGGCGAGATAATTGAAGGTGAGCGAGCTGCGAGACAGTGAGCGAGTGAACGACAGACAGTGAGTGACACTGACAGATTTTTTAGCAACAACCAAGAAAGTAAGTGTCTAGTCTGTCTCTTAAGTAATGTTACCTGTGTGACACGTTGGGATGCTACTGGCTAATCATGCATGATGCCAATTGCCAAGCTCCCGAAGTCAGGTATGCAGGTGGCTATATGCATGGTTTCAGTTTCATGACCCAATAAGTAACAAAAAGAGGTGGTGTAAAGTTAAAAACAACATAATATATTTTATTTTATTTTTCAATCGTTCCTATCAGGAATAAATAAATGTCCCTCTGTATGTTTTTTTTATTATCGATGATGACTTTGTGTGTTGTGTACGGCTTGGGTTGTGTACCTGTGTTTGTAGGTGTCATTTTGATATGAATTTGGCTAAAACAGTTTGTGTTTGTTAGTTACAATTATGTTGACAGGAGAGCTGAGCAGGTGGTGACATGAAAGAGAATATACTGAATAATGACATCACAACAGTATAATCCTAATGTTGATTTAAAATGATATATTACTCTAAATATGGCTAAAAAAGGGGAAAAAAAAACTCAATTTTTTTTCGGTGGCGCCCGTTCCCCTTGCTGGACCTCCCCTATTTCGGAACCCTGGCTACGGCCCTGACTGTATTCACTTCAGTCAGCAGCACAGAGGCACACCATTGCGCGCTGTGTGCCTTTCATCCCCTCATCTTGCCGCTGTGCCAAATGCGCACACACAGGCAGCCTGTCACCATGGATTCTCTACTTAATTCTAACTGATTTATGCCCTAAAATTCTCTGTAATCTCTGTCATCTGCTTGCTAATTATGTGTGTTAATGATGTAATCAAAGAATACAACCAACATGTTATGATAGCCATTGTAGCCTAGATTTTTTCTTTTCATTCCATTGACATTATTATGCAGTTTTGAAGATAAAGCAAGGTGCAATGAAAACAATAGCCTATGATGGGTATGTTTATCTTGCCTTTTATTGGGCCTATATGATTTAATTTAATTTATATATTTCTATTGTATTTAATTTTTAATATTCGTTCTTATTGTAGATCATAATTAGGTCTACAACTTTCACCTACTCATTTTCACTTTGATAGGCTATGGTGTATCAGCATGTGTTGTCTATTGGGCTGTTTTTGCCAATGAAATATGCATATAGAAATAAATAAATACCGTAAATGACCATTAACAGCCCATTCATGACCACATTTAAATAATTAATCACAGACATTAAAATTCCAGTGTTGGCTGGTAGACTATGATTTTTCCAATGTTCAAGGTACACGGAGAAAAACAGACTTTATTGACACAGGAGAGATCATTCAAAAAAAAATTACAACGAAATACAGGCCCATAAGTTAGGTCTACATATCTTTTCCAAACTCATTCATGGCAAACAACCATTATCTCCGCTTGTGTCAACAGAGGGAAACCACGCACTTCAGTTGGACGGCGGTCTGGCATTTCGGCTTTGGACATAATTTGTGTGGGATAAGGTGCTTATGTGTGCACTTCTCCGTGATTTATCTTCGCCACGAAGCAACTGGGGGCGCTGGACTTGAAGATGGGTCAGGGTTTGCGTAGATTATTTGCGTAAATTGTCTTCTTTACTTTTGAACCTCTTTTTTTTACATCACTACGTCTGTGTGGGATACCTTTGCAACATGATACTGTCATGTCATGTGTATTATAATATTGCACCTGAAACATCATGTAGCCTATTAATCAAGGCCTAGCCCAGGAAGCAGTTCAAATGAGAGGGACTTGATTTGGACTGGCTCCAAGAGTGATGATGACATCAGTCATTATGTATTTAGTAATGTCATTTTTTGCAGGCAGTGACATTTTGGCTTTAAACGTGGCCCCGCCCAGGGAGACGTCTGAAGCACTGAGCTAAATAAAAATGGAGAGAGGGGGCCCTATTCTCCCACAAGCCTTCGGTGCTAAAACGGGCCTTAAACGCAAAAAAACGTGCCTTGCGCCTGTTTTGGGACGATATCAATATGGCTTTACGCTGCCAAATGCGCTTTAGGCCGAATGGGCGTGGCGCAGTCCCAGAATGGGCCAAAGTGGGCGTGTCGGCGCTAAATACCGGCCTAGTGATATCTTCCGAGCTGGCCTAAATTTAGCGCCTTGCGCTTTTGAAAAGCAGGCCTATTCAGTGCGCAGGGGACACGATAGTGAATGGAGAAAGAATATATAGAAAAATACAGTTTAGAATACAATAGAATATAAGATTGGAAGATTACAGCATGCAGTGGCAACCCTTCTCAGGCTTTGGGTGAAGCTGCAATGCACAGTTTCATTTATTTAGTTTAGGCTATCATAATAATCCCCATTTATGTGCAGCATCCAGACAGCAGCAGAGTTATATCTGTTAGATCTTTTTCAAATGGGATAGCTGTCTAACTACACATATTTGATGTATAAAAAAATCGTTTAGGAACATTTTGATTAGCAATATGAACTTTGTATTAATATAGCTCAACGTTTTATTACCCCCCCCCCCCCCCCCCCCGAAATTAGCTAGGCTTCTAATATTACTAATATTCCTAATTAATATGTATTATTATTTCATTCAGATAATTGACATTATAGGCATGTATATCGTTTAATGTGAGAGAAAGGGAGAGAGAGAGAAAGAGAGGAACTGGATAAACTGTTGTGTAGCGCTTCTTCAAACCCCACTTCATTACAGCTATTCATTACAGAATTGTCTGTTGTATTTATATTTTTCTAGTGTGCAAAGCATAGTAGTTAGAATTATTTCAAATGTTTCCCCCGTCTGTGGCAGCGGAGCTGTCCGAGGTGCTGAACAATAGACGTCGGCCTGTTTCCCGCTCTAGTAAGAACAGCACAACAGGGCAGCCTATAGGAGAGCAGTGGCAATCTATACCAATTTACAATGACGCCCTTCACCTGTTTAGAAGCCTATATAACCTATGTGCTCTCAAACCTGCTGAGCCTGAATGAAAAGCAGGATAAAAAAGCACACAAAAGATAAAATAGCAGAAAAGAAACCCTGATCTCCTTGTAAGTTGAACAGACTTCAATCAGTCATTGATTTCATTGGTAAAATGTCGTGCATTAGCTAATCTATTGTACTATTTATCCAATTAAGTCAAAATGGATCTTAGATTTGCCCTCATGCTGATGAGGCAGCAGAGGGAGGAGGCCGAGAGGGTGTACCGGCCTAGGACCACATACCTGAACATCAGGTAGACCTACACACGCTTTGTGAAAATATTGCCCTGTAAAAATACCCTGCTTGTCATGTATTAAGTCTGCCTTGCTTCTCCTAATTCCCATTGCATATGTATTAGTAAAAGCACCCTGCAATCAGTTTGTGAAAAGTAGCCTATCTGCTTGCCCACAGCGAGGAGGAGTGCCGGCGGGACCTGCGCCTCACCCGTCAGGTTGTGACCGACATCTGCCATCTCTTGGCAGTTGATCTGCAGCCTCATTCCAGCTCTCCCCATGCACTACCCGTTGCAGTAAAAGTCACTGCTGCTTTGTATTTCTATGCCTCTGGGTCATTCCAACATCCCCTCAGTGTCATTGGAGGCATGACACAATCCACCATCAGTTCGGCCTTACACGCAGTTACAGCAAGCCTAGTCCGACATGCAGGCAGGTATATCAAATGGCCCCGCACACCTGACCGCCAAGCCCGGGTAAAAGCGGGTTTCATGGCTAAGTATGGGTTCCCTGCGGTTCTGGGTGCTATCGATTGCACCCACGTGCAACTGCGTGCCCCGTCGCTGAATGCACAAATGTACATGAACCGTAAGGGGACCCATTCCATCAATATCCAGGTAATTTGCGATGCTCATTGTAACATCACTCATGCATTCGCAAATTATCCTGGAAGTAGCCATGACTCCTTTATATTAACCAATTCTGTCATTCCTGCAGTCTTCCAGGGGGATCCCCCCCTGGATGCGTGGCTGTTAGGGGACAATGGTTATCCATTGAAGACATGGCTGATGACCCCATACATCCAGCCAACAACAGCGCGTGCTATGGCCTACAATGCAAAACACCGGAGAGCACGCGCTGTCATAGAAAGAACGTTTGGATTGCTGAAAATGCGTTTCAGATGTTTGGACAGGTCAGGTGGTACATTACAATACACCCCTCAGAAAGTCGCAGCATTCTTCGTGGCATGTTGTGTGTTGCATAACATTGCCATGCGTGAAGGATTGCTCGTTGACATAGAAGAGGAGACATTACAGGACATTATGAGGCGTGAAGCTGAACTGCGTGGGCCGAGGAGAGGGGGGCCCAACGAAGCAGCAGCAGCACGGGCACTTCGGGATGAGCTGGCAGGCAGGCTGGTGAGATAGCGCATGGTAAGCAAACTGTTTTGTTCACATGGGTGTAGTGTAGGCTAATGCATTTTAAGCTTTGAATTGTAATGACTCTTCCCCTTTTTGGGAAATACCCCGTGTAGCCTACATTAAGTGCAAGAAAAACTGGACACAAAACGATCTCAAGGGAGGGGGATATTTAATTAGGCTGCAAAAGGGACAAAGCAAAATATGAAATTAATAGGGGCGTCCTCGACGGTCTCCTTTCCCTCCAGGACCAGGGGGCCGTCCTCTTCTCCTTGCAGGACACCGGGCATCACGGAGGAGATGGGGGGATCGGAGCAGCGCTGGCGCGCTATGAGGCGCTGGTGGTGTTGAAGGCGGGCGGCGCAGCAGTGGAGCTGACTGAGGAGCGACAGCAGCAGCCAGCGCGTCCCGCGCCCAGTCCTGGATCGCCTGAGTGAGCCGCCCCAGGTGGCCGTCCTGCATCTGCCTCCGGGAGGCCATCTCCTCCCTGACCTCCCGGAGGTCCTCCCTCACCCCCAAGAGGCCGGCCTCTAGACGGTTAAAACCGACTTCCATTATGTTGAAGCCGGCCTCCTGGAGATGGAGGATGGGGGTGCAGCAGCAGGCCATCTCTGATCCCACCGCGTCACCGCTCCAGCTGACACCCGGACATGTAACAGCTATCAAGTGTCAAACTTAAACTTACATACATTTTGGGGCGGATTCGATCCCGGTCGGCTCAATGGAGGGGGCGGGGCTAGGGAAAAGAGTCCGTTGCTAGGGATAGGAAGGTCGTAGAGAGTCTGGATTCGAGAGGTGGGTAGGGGGCATGGACAGGTGTATCGGGGGGAGTGTATGTGGGAGGTGGGAGGGGGTGTGGTCAGGAAAGGGGTAGGGCTAGGGAAAACCCCTACCAAACATACTGTAACATAACAAAACAAAACAAAACATAAAAAATGTAAGTGTGGCTAATATGTGCCGATTAATCATTGGTTGCCGCTGGTTTCTCACAATGCACACATGCCCACACCTGCTGCATCAGTGTGTCGAACTTCTCTGTGGAACACACAGAAAACAACATTGACATAATGAAACTACAACAATCTGCTTATGGGTAAATATAGTGCATGTGAATGACCAGTTCATGTAATACATCATAAAAAGCAATAATTCAAGTGAAGTCAACTGCATACCGAGGTATGCAGTATGCAGTTGACTGCATAGGCTATATGCAGTTGGCTGCTGCAGGATGGGGGTGCCTGGGAGGGGAGCGGCCTGTCTGCGCCCCAGGCCGGTTGCGGGAGCGGCCGCCGCGGCCGCACACCTCAGATGGTCCCGGTCCCGGTGGAGGGGAGGGGAGGGGGAGGGGATGGGAGGAGAGCCCTCGCCCTCCGATTCAGTGTTGTCCACTGCTGTAAATAAAATAATTGTATGAGCACTCAATCTGTTTGTCACCGACTCTGAATGAAGACTGTTCTATGTGAATATTTGCACTGATTAGCTCTACTACATCTGCTGTTCTGACAGGAGCTCCATTCCACAATGGTGTGCTTGATCCCATCAGTGCGCAAAGCACGTGTCCAACAAATGTGCCTGCAGTCATTACGCACACCGGACACTGCTGATTACTCTGTACTGAATACACATTTATTGATAGGTTCTAATGATAGTGTGGTAGTCTCCCGCTAGCCTATATGATTATCGATAGTTATTGGATTAGTATGGTATTATTCCTATAATTAAACAAAGGGAATAAATGAAGAGTTAATTGGATTACTTACCGCCCACCTGTGGTCCCCCAAAGCCCCCCACCATCTCCGGGGGGATGATTGCTGCCGTCACCTCCTCACTGGGGCTTAGCTGCGTTTCGCTGTCATCTGGAGGGGGGCCCCCGCCGGTCTGGGTCTGGGCCCGGCGAGAGGCTGCCAGCTTATCTTTGGCTCGGCGTCTGACAGTGTCATGCTTTTTTTTGCACTGCAGTCCAGTTCGGACAGTGCCAGACGCCGAGCTGACGATGGCAGCTATTCTCCGCCAGGCCTCAGCCCTCCCGGCGGGGTGATTCCCCTCCCCAAATAATACCTTTTGGTATATTTGAACCTGGATGGATAGATGAATAAACGACTTAAGTAAAGAGTTGTTTTGTAGCTATTCAAAATGAATGGTGGACAGATATATCACCTGAGTCGCCAGCACCATCTTCTCCTCTGCTGTGAATTTAGTGGAGCGGTTTTGGTCTGCCATATTGACCACACTGCGCCAGCTGCTGCCAATCTGGCTTTTAAAGCCACTCTGATTGATTACTGAAGATTTTATTGAGAATGAACATATTTGTCAGCGCCTGTGGGCAGGGGGTGGGGGGGGGACATATATAGGCCAAATAAAATACAATTACTCAATAATAAAATCCTGTAAATAAAATATAAAGTAATCAGATCCAGTAGAAGTGATAGGTGTCATTCAGAGGATGTTGCATCGTGCAGTGGGGGAGAAGAGATAAAACGATATCATTCTGCCCAAACTTTCATCTAATCTCATGACATCCAGCCATAGGCTATATAATTTTCTATCCGATGCATTTAGAACATTCTTTTCACTTTGATCTTGCTATAGTGTAGCGTATTTACATGCTTGCAGTATTGAAACTGCAGTTAGATTGGTTTGAGAAGCATAATAATATGGAATAATAGCCTATAATGCAGACAGACAGACTGGATGAAGGCAGGGGGGGGGGGGCAGAGCGTTTGGCTTTCGTCTGGTTTTGCGGGATCACTGGAATTGGAGCTAAAAAGGCAAGCGTGCGATTCGTTTATTGCAGTTATCCAATGAGCATGACGGTGCATAATTTTACGCTTAAAAGGCGTGGTTGTAATGGTTGAGGCTGCGTCTAGCGCCAGCACGACGATATCAAGTGCGCTGGTCCACGCCCACTGATTTGCGCTGCGCCAGGCGCTCGGCCTAGAAACAGCGCCGATGCAACGATAGGGACCAGGATCTCCATCTCCTCCCTGTATGGTCTATTGAAGCCAAAATCTTCTCAGATCAAGAGAACCAGAGTCTGCGCAGTAGCTCCGTTGAGTTACAACCTCTGAGAGCTCCCCGCCCCTCTGAACTTTCTTATGTAGAGCTGCTGTTTCTAGAATGTGCACAGTGCATTGCGTATTTATATACAGTCTAGCTCTGCAAATATGGCACTTTAAGTTGTAATTCACTGGACACAAAAGACATTGCAGAGAGCGGAACATAGCTGCCCTAAATTCAAGCACTTTCAATGAGCCTATTTTTACAAACATTTATGGCATTGATTTTTTTTTATTCACAAACTTTCAAGGACCAGTGGGAACCCTGTTGTTAAAGCGGTGCATTATGTTTATCGTAATATCCAACCCCCCACCCCGTGTCTTGTTTTGTAGGAATTGAAGGCACCATGCACGGGTGTGAGCACGGAGGGAGGAGAGGCCACTGTTGTAAGCTGGAAGTGGTTTGATGCGATGGAAGAAGTGATGGGGCACAGACCATCCATAGCCCCATCAAACCTCATGGCATCAGCTACAACAGCTGTAGCAGTGGTCTCTCCTCCACAGGAAGAGAGCTGCACTCCAGCCAGGAGGAGGTGATGGAAAGGTTTTCTCTGTACCTCGTTCAACCTAATTAAAAACAGCTCACTCCAATCAGAAGGTGTGACATATGTTAATACCTTTCCAGTGTGTCCAATCATTCCAGATATATGAAAAATCAATACAACAAGCAATTCTGATATTTAGAACATTATTTTATATAGAGAATTTTGCATAAAGTACAAAGACAGGTCAAGTATTTATATTACCCCATTCAGAGATCTCAGAGGTGGATTTGCAGTGGTCTTTCCCTCACAGCTGATATGAAGCAGGTCAAAAGAAGACCCCTGAAAACCGAACAATTCTAATATTTTGCGTGGACTTTTAAACTGCATTTTCTTGGGGCGTCTGTCTTCCAGTGTGGGCTGGTCTCTCCCCGTAGGTTTCCTCCTCCATCTGGGGACATCCTTCACTGCTTGGGCTGTCATTGGTTGGTCATATGATCTCTCCCTTCTGTCACTCCTATTTGGCAGGCGTGTTTTTCTCCCCCTCTTGTCCACATCCTGTGACCTGGCTTCCACTGGAGGTCACAGCACTAACCTTCACTGAATACTGGTCACTTATTTTATTTCCTATCTACCAAAGCAACTGTTAATATATTTACTTTAAATTCCTATTTTGATTCTTATAATTTGGGTCAGCTAATTTAGCTATTTACCTATTAAAGTCCTAAAGCACTTTATTTATAATTACTTTAGACTATATAAACTAATTCTACATCCTGGATAAGATCAAATTCAGCTAATCAGTCTGAAGCTGGAACAATTTTTCCTACAGCTCAAACTTACTATCCTCTTGGTCGAAAACCACCTCTAGGAGGTGTAAAAAAGAGCAAGAGGACAGTTTCTTATAGTTAAATTCAACAAATCAGAGAAAAACTCACCCCGTTTAAACCGGATGAGAAACTCTTATCAATTACCACTTATCAACTAATTTGACTATACCTTTATTTTCCACTTGGTTACAATAATAACAATAGGCTATTATTTATCTAGATATTATATAGCTCCCTTATTGTGTAGCAAGTAATGCAAGTTTGAAGTTATTCAAAACACAGAAATACAACATCAGACTGATCTAAACACACTCTATTCTCATATGACAACCAATATATATTCTACAAATCATCCAACATTCCCAGTGGGGCCGTCTGAGATTCAAATCATGGTTCCTCTCCTCTGCTCTGTGCTGCGTCTGTTCCTGTCTCCTCGGGGGAAAAAAGGTTAGCACATCGAATGTATAGTCTAATCTTTATTTCATATCAGATATCAAAACCACTCAGTCAATCAGTAAGATATATATTGAATAATAAGCAACAACAGTCAAGCATGAGAGAAAACCATCATTCATTTAGATTGTTAAATGCATAGTGTTGATCTCCCTTCTGCTGGGGCATCCCGTGGAATGCGGCTCCCCCCATTCTCCTGCAACCATCTATCCCAGAGAAGGGCCATAAACCCTATGTTGTTTTCCAAACGTGACTGAGCAAGACCATATATCCATTAAAGGTTAATAGACCATCCTCAGATAACAGTCTAAGAGAAGTTTTACTGCTAGCCAGAACCATTCAACCATCTGTTGAATCCATTAACTGACAACCTGGTGGAGTTAGGTCATTTAACCTCTCCATGGCCTCTTGTCCCCTAGGAAAGAAAGAAGGTTATCTAATCACACACACAGCAGCTCCTCCGATGACCTAGAACAGAACAGTTAAAACATAATTAAAGATATATTTGAATTATTGCATATTTTCATATCAGCATGCAGGGCCGCCATGCTGGAGTATCCACCTTCTGTTGAGTCCAAACTGGGCCTATGGAGGAAATGTTTAATCAAAATACCATAGATTGGGGAGAGAAATCTATCAATCCCCCTATTCACACCTCCAATAGAGGTGTGAAACCACCTAACTTATTGATCTCGTCCCATGGCAGCAGTCGGCCAATTGCATTTTTTCCTGAAACATAGCATATTATATTAGCACTGTGATTTGAGTTATTTTAAACATATTCTTCAACTTACCCACTTCAACTTGGGTCCTTATTGAATCTAACATAAACCTCTAATGACCAACATTCAGTCTGACCTTGATGGTCACAAGTTCATTCAGTAACATATCTGTTCCCATATTTTTCCTGGAACCCACTTAGACAGCATTAAACCTCAGCACAAACACAACTTAACCCCTTTAATGCATCTAATCATTTCCAAATTCGTCATAATATGGTTGCCCCCTTGACCCATGCTACACCCATACCCCCTTGATTCCATTTGTAACCAAATGAGTGCATGATGATTTGCTTAGATCCCACTATGCAAAAATGAAACCCACATCTTCGATATTGGAATTGTCCCGGTGTGTGGTCCTCTGGTGACGTACCACTGTACCTGTAAACGTCAGATTTCACAATGTGCCTGTATTTTAGACAAAATAATTTCTTCTATTTTTATTAGTACAACAAGTCGCTTGTATGGCAGATAATGTTTGAGATACTCTGTGAGTACATATCCAATTGTTTACTTTATAATTTGATTGCAATGAATCCTCATAAACAAGATGACTCCTGAGTGAACATTCACAGCTTACAGAGTGACAATGTACTGACCTTGTAGACTTGTGGCAATAAACAATGGGGCGGAGGGTAACCCCAGAAGGTGCTGTGAGTGGGGGAGGGGCGGGCTAGACCCCTGGCAGTTCACTTGAGTAATTTTGGGGATGGCATAACCCCACTAGGTAAAACAGTGAGGGCCAACATTGTTCACAATACTCCAAACGCAAACTCAAGACTGTCTGTCCTTAGAGGAGGCCATTGACTTATTTATAGATACTTTTGAAAACATCTCCAGCGTACTTTAAGTATAAATTTAACTATGTGTAGCTTTTCTCAAACGGAAAAATGATAGTGTATCTTACCTGGGTCTGAGCTAGTTCTTCTATAGGGACGACAGAGAGAATTTTCAAGTTAATCAACAAACCCTTCATTTATGCAAAGTTGTCAACTAAACATACTCATCATATAACTATTGTTCTTTTATGTGTTACTGCAAACTTCCTATTCAGTGAGTATTACTATATAATGATGTGCAGTATTCAGTGTTCCCCACTGCTGTACTTTCCCATTCCAATCTATTTTTCATAACTCATTATATCTGACACTTCGTCAGTGTGTTTTGCTGAGATTTAACCCTCCATCTGGGTCCATTCTATATTCTCCGCATTCATTCACCATGCATTCCACAATGTATGGGGACCCCCCTTTGGTCTAAATTAATCAAACAACTATCAATATGGTCAGATCAATTGACACCTCAAACGAGTAATCATTAATGAATCCTCCCCGCCAATTGATCCACATAAAAACCCACATTACACAAACTTCATCACACATACCAACCCACTCAAATCCTATCTGTCTCCTTTCACCACTAAATGCATTCACAACATCAAATTTCACTACCGGCATCTACCCATCACTCATGCAGTATCATAAAATCCTATCTATCTCAAATTATCACACTCAAATCAACTCAAACATTCATGAACTTATCCCTAGATGTTCAGCCACCTAGAGCAGCCTCCTGGTGTAATGCCTTGCAGCCTATACTACCCGAGCAGCCCCCCTTGGATCAAACTGTACATTACCAAAGTAACGCGAGACACACTCAATCACAAACATTCATACGGTACATACATGCTCTCCCCTTTTCGCACACACACACACATTACTCCATTCTCCTATCAGCACAGGCATACAGACACACACATTCACCAAGCAACACAGCGCCTCAAACCCCCCTCCCAAGAACAACAAACATAGCGTTTTTCCAAGCGGTCCACATCCAGACCTAGACGCCGTTCCATCCAGACCGAGCCCTATAACAAACAAATCATTAAATAGTTACATTTTCACGGAGCGTCTTCATTCTAACCGGCACAGGCTTTTCTAGCCTTTACGGTACTACAGGTTTATCTGTCAGGAAGCTCACAGACCAATGCATACACTGTATCTCACCACACGTGATGCTGCTCAGCCAATCTACAAGTGAATCGATTCTGCCTGCTACTGCTTTACAGAGTTAACACATAGACGGACGGAGGAGAGGCAAAACTCAGAGAAATGCGAAAAGTGTGATGCGATCCTGATCATCTGTCTACATGGAAGCGCCACACATGAGCAAACACACACACACTCAAATCCAGACTGAGGGCCCACACTGCCCATCGAGATGCGAAGTTTGCTTTGCTTGCGACCAACAGATAAAAGACAAACAAACAGACAGACAGACAGACTAACAGACAGACAAAAACTAAATAAAGGTTGTCGATGTCTGTTTTGATTTAACAGTCAATCTTTTACTATAATTACTACAATACTGCGGTGTTGATTTTCAGACTCGCTTTTGTGCATAGCGTGACTTATTTCATGCAATATTAATCCCGGCTCCATGGTCGTTTTACTGTAAGTGTGAGCTGACTTCACGACGGCCTATTGACGCCCGTGTTGCAGGACGGCCTAGCCGCAAATTTAGGGTGCAGGGCGTAGGCCAGACCGAGGGAAAAGATCCCACGTTTTGGCCAAAAAACATGTTATTCACGCAGTTTGATCAAATATCGATTCCTCAGAATTTGCTTGCCAAAGGCTCTTATTTTAAAATAACATTACCTCAGTGATCCCGCGCATGCAGCCAAATATAATCAATAATCTAATAGGCTATTTGGTAACGGCAAGCCTAATGCTCAGTGAAATAGCCAAACGTCGCTTAATACTCGAATTGTTCTCCAATAAATTTAATAATTTGGAGGTCACATTCCATGACCAAATTTGCCATTTATTAACAATATTAGGCTATCTACAATTCTCCGCCTGCCAGACGGGGCGGCGTTTCCTCACAGACTTCTCCTGCCACATTCCAGAGCCCATTCAGACAGCAAAAAGTGCCAGCACCATCACAGCCGCGGCCATTTGGCTGCACCCGGACCCTTGGTTAGAAGCTGCGCGCATCAACTTGTGGTGTATTTTTCCACAAACAGTTTTTTCATAAGCGTCAAATTACTGTTGATTCTATTTATATAGCCTACTATACTCTTACATATTACCGTTTCACTGTGACAGGCGTCCCTGCACAGTGAAAACTTATTTGTTTCAAATAGCACTCACTTGACAAATCAAGGAGTGTGACTAATTATACAACCTATTTATCCCTTTCTATTATATAGAAAATGTTCCCCTAAGTCTAAGGATCGTTTACATTCATTCTCTTCTTCTCAAACTTACAGCAAAGTTATGGATCATAAAGCAGTATAACACAAAAATACAAAGGAATACTACCCCAAAGTGACCTAATCTTGCATTAAATTCACCTTGTTGTTTGAATTTATAGCATAAACCTTTGTGTCTAATTTACATAGCAACATAAATTGGAAGAATCTAAAATTCAACTCAAAATATGGATATTGATATTACTATTATTAGACAATTCTGTGTTATTTCTTCCCCATTAAAAATAATATTTTATGATCTTCTCTATAGCTGATTTTTCACAATTCATAATATAGCAAAACCTTCAGAGCTATATTACAGTAAAACACAAAAACCTGAGCATTAATGCCCTCTGTACAAAGCGGACTTCTCCAGAACACGCCGGTTCTGTATAAATAACATATTTTCTGCTATGATCTTGGAAAAGTACTGTTATCCCTCACACGCACTCGGTCAGCTGTATGGTCTTGAGAAAGTTACTGTTATCCCCTCACATATGCTCGCTACGCTATTATGGTCTTGAGAAAATTACTGTTATCCCCTCACATATGCTAGCGGCCTTGGGCAGATGTTTTTGACGTACAATCTCGCCCACAGGTCTTTCCAAAATATCAAAACACGTGTCTGACCAGCTTTGTACAGGTTCCTAAATTTGATTGATAAATTACAGCATTTTTGGAATTCAGTTAGTGTAACAATAATTTAGAATAGCCAATGCAGATATTTTTATGAAAAAGGTAATCCGTAAACCCTTTATTGATATTTTTCCCGGGATTTGTTACCCACTGTTCTCCTGAAAATGCTTGATCAGAATGCTTACTTTTTTCTCTGGATTTTCATCACGTCGGGGTCACCATTTGATGGAAAGGGTTTCTCTGTACCTCGTTCAACCTAATTAAAAACAGCTCACTCCAATCAGAAGGTGTGACATATGTTAATACCTTTCCAGTGTGTCCAATCATTCCAGATATATGAAAAATCAATACAACAAGCAATTCTGATATTTAGAACATTATTTTATATAGAGAATTTTGCATAAAGTACAAAGACAGGTCAAGTATTTATATTACCCCATTCAGAGATCTCAGAGGTGGATTTGCAGTGGTCTTTCCCTCACAGCTGATATGAAGCAGGTCAAAAGAAGACCCCTGAAAACCGAACAATTCTAATATTTTGCGTGGACTTTTAAACTGCATTTTCTTGGGGCGTCTGTCTTCCAGTGTGGGCTGGTCTCTCCCCGTAGGTTTCCTCCTCCATCTGGGGACATCCTTCACTGCTTGGGCTGTCATTGGTTGGTCATATGATCTCTCCCTTCTGTCACTCCTATTTGGCAGGCGTGTTTTTCTCCCCCTCTTGTCCACATCCTGTGACCTGGCTTCCACTGGAGGTCACAGCACTAACCTTCACTGAATACTGGTCACTTATTTT
The DNA here is from genome assembly GCF_964638095.1 of Poromitra crassiceps. Classification (NCBI taxonomy): domain Eukaryota; kingdom Metazoa; phylum Chordata; class Actinopteri; order Beryciformes; family Melamphaidae; genus Poromitra; species Poromitra crassiceps. Next base: position 10,642,963 of record NC_139642.1, read on the forward strand.
ATTTCCTATCTACCAAAGCAACTGTTAATATATTTACTTTAAATTCCTATTTTGATTCTTATAATTTGGGTCAGCTAATTTAGCTATTTACCTATTAAAGTCCTAAAGCACTTTATTTATAATTACTTTAGACTATATAAACTAATTCTACATCCTGGATAAGATCAAATTCAGCTAATCAGTCTGAAGCTGGAACAATTTTTCCTACAGCTCAAACTTACTATCCTCTTGGTCGAAAACCACCTCTAGGAGGTGTAAAAAAGAGCAAGAGGACAGTTTCTTATAGTTAAATTCAACAAATCAGAGAAAAACTCACCCCGTTTAAACCGGATGAGAAACTCTTATCAATTACCACTTATCAACTAATTTGACTATACCTTTATTTTCCACTTGGTTACAATAATAACAATAGGCTATTATTTATCTAGATATTATATAGCTCCCTTATTGTGTAGCAAGTAATGCAAGTTTGAAGTTATTCAAAACACAGAAATACAACATCAGACTGATCTAAACACACTCTATTCTCATATGACAACCAATATATATTCTACAAATCATCCAACATTCCCAGTGGGGCCGTCTGAGATTCAAATCATGGTTCCTCTCCTCTGCTCTGTGCTGCGTCTGTTCCTGTCTCCTCGGGGGAAAAAAGGTTAGCACATCGAATGTATAGTCTAATCTTTATTTCATATCAGATATCAAAACCACTCAGTCAATCAGTAAGATATATATTGAATAATAAGCAACAACAGTCAAGCATGAGAGAAAACCATCATTCATTTAGATTGTTAAATGCATAGTGTTGATCTCCCTTCTGCTGGGGCATCCCGTGGAATGCGGCTCCCCCCATTCTCCTGCAACCATCTATCCCAGAGAAGGGCCATAAACCCTATGTTGTTTTCCAAACGTGACTGAGCAAGACCATATATCCATTAAAGGTTAATAGACCATCCTCAGATAACAGTCTAAGAGAAGTTTTACTGCTAGCCAGAACCATTCAACCATCTGTTGAATCCATTAACTGACAACCTGGTGGAGTTAGGTCATTTAACCTCTCCATGGCCTCTTGTCCCCTAGGAAAGAAAGAAGGTTATCTAATCACACACACAGCAGCTCCTCCGATGACCTAGAACAGAACAGTTAAAACATAATTAAAGATATATTTGAATTATTGCATATTTGCATATCAGCATGCAGGGCCGCCATGCTGGAGTATCCACCTTCTGTTGAGTCCAAACTGGGCCTATGGAGGAAATGTTTAATCAAAATACCATAGATTGGGGAGAGAAATCTATCAGAGGCGTGATCTGGAGTTGGGCTCGATCCTTCAGGAGTTCCAGGAGAGGGAAGATGCTAAAGAACAGAGAGCAGAAGAAAGGGACGAGAGGAGAGAGAGGGAGTTCCAGGAGAGAGCGGAAGAAAGGGAGAGAGAAAGAAGAGAAGAAGAGAGAAGATACAATGAGAGGAGGGAGAGAGAGTGGGTTGAAAGGAGAGAGCAAGCGGAACGGCGCGATAGAGAGGAGAGGCTGAGAGAGAGTCAACTGTGCTGCAGTTGCGGCAACTCTGTCGCAACTGCAGCAGAGTTGTCGCAGAGGGCTCAGCACATAGGTTGCAGGGCTCTAAAGCAACTTTAAACACCTTTTAATGCACAAAGAAACATTTGTCAACACTTCTTGTCATATTAGGCCTCCAATTTTTGTGCATTTTCAACTTTTTTCACAAATGGCACACTTTTGCAACAATATTGCTGCCGGGGAGGATTCTTGTATGAGAAACTCAGCCAAGTGTGTCATACATTTTTGTATGACACTTTCCTTTAAGCTTTTGAATATCACACCAGCACACTGCTTTTATTTGATCTGAAAAATCATGAAGATGTATGCAACAACTGTGTTGCACCTCAGGTTGGGGAAGAATTTCAACCGCAGCACATAGCCTGCAAAGCCTGATTGATTTTTAATCCCCACACATTTATGCCTCCAAATACCTTAAAATGTATAAGAACTTTCAATTTTCACTCTGGAGTGCAACAATTGTGTTGCAAAATTACCGGCACTACTTTGCAATTCCCCCCAGCACCGTGTTACACCAGAGAGGCTAAAAGCGCACTGACTGCCTGTGCTATTAGCCTCTCTGGTCTCAACACTTTGTGCAATTTTCCATGTTTTTCTACCCGATTTTGGTGCACACTGTGCGGGCTGCAACACCCAGGCCTGGCCCCTCACTGCCTGGAGCTCCCTCGGGAGTCCCAAGCTGGGGCCCGCGGCCCTCGGGCTGGACGCTGGGGGCCAAGTCGGGGTCCCCAGGCCCAGTGCACCCCTGGGCGGGATACTAAACCCAGGCATGGCCCCTCACTGCCTGGAGCTCCCTCGGGAGTCCCAAGCTGGGGCCCGCGGCCCTCAGGCTGAACGCCGGGGGCCAGGTCGGGGTCTCCAGGCCTAGTGCACCCCTGGGCGGGATACAACACCCAGGCATGGCCCCTCACTGCCTGGAGCTCCCTCGGGAGTCCCAAGCTGTGGCCCGCGGCCCTCTGGCTGGATGCCGGGGGCCAAGTCGGGGTCCCCAGGTTCAGTGCACCCCTGGGCGAAATACAACACCCAGGCATGGCCCCTCACTGCCTGGAGCTCCCTCGGGAGTCTCAAGCTGGGGCCAACCTCTAACTTTGAATAGCCATATCTCCAGAACGACACCACTTATTCACATGTGAAATTGGACAAGGAATCCAACGCAAGTGGTCTCAAGTGGGTGGGGCTTTCTGTTGGCAAAATATGAGCAATTTACCCTTTTTTACCTGAAATAGTTACAACTTCAAATGCTCATAACCCCTAGGAAAAAGCGCCAAACTGCATGAATGTTTGTTTGTGAAGACATCTCCCAACATATATGCTGGGTAGAGGCAGGCTGGAGGTCGGGATAGACAGTCTGGAGGTCAGGGTGGCTGTGCATGGTGTGTGGAGCCGAGAGAGGGGCTGTTAGCCTGGGTAGAGGCAGTCTGGAGGTTGGGATAGGCAGCCTGGAGGTCGGGGTGGCTGTGCATGGTGTGTGGAGCCGAGAGAGGGGCTGTTAGCCTAAACTGCATGAATTTTTGTGCTTCAAGACATCTCCCAACATATATTTTGCCTGTAAAATCTGGTGAAAATTGGAGCCAAAAATGAAAAAAGTTTTCTGCGAAAATCTCGTAAATCAAAGCTTTCAGAGTGAATTGGCAGGACAGTCGCGATGTACTTTTTGACGAGGACTCCAACGGTGTCTGTACGTTTTCTGTGCGACCTTCCGTTCCGGAGATACAGCCATAAAAATACCCACCCATTTAACACTCAAATGCTCATAACTCCTAGCAAAAAGGCCCAAACTGCATGAATTTTTGTGCTTCAAGACATCTCCCAACATATATTTTGCCTGTAAAATCTGGTGAAAATTGGAGCCACCAAAAAAAAATGAAAAAAGTTTTCTGCGAAAATGCACACCGCCCTGATGCAGACTGCACTTAGAGAATTTTAGCAAAATGCTTGGACCATCTGTGAAAAAATTTACTACCAATAGCTTTCTTCACCAATGTGTTCTTATAGGTGTCTAGAATCACCTCAATTAGTGCAAACCCAAATCCTCGTGGAAAATCCTGGAGAGCCAATCAAAGTTAAGGTTTGCACCTATATGTCAAATACGCCGAATTTAAAATGTTTAAGCACGGCTAAAGTATGCACAGGACATGTGCACCTATGTGCAGTGAATATGCCACTGTCTCTGACTTGTCTTATCACTATACTGCCTTATTGCTTGTTGTGTCTCTTGTTGTTTTTGCACTCATATGCCTACATTTGTACTATGTTGTAAACGGAGTCCACAGCACAATAATTCCACATGTGATACTGTACCATGGAGTGACAATAAAAATCTTGAGGTGCCCCGAGGGCTTGGGTGAAAAATATGATAAAAATTAAAAGTCTAAAATGAACTAGTCTAACTAGGGGTTTTCAGGGGTGCTGAATCCATTCCAAACATTATTTTTGAGTAAAAATGTCTCCCTGACCATATGATATTGGTATATTGGTTATTGTTATGTAAAGCACAGTGTATAATCACCAGGATTTTCCACAAGGATTTGGGTTTGCACTAATTGAGGTGATTCTAGACACCTATAAGAACACATTGGTGAAGAAAGCTATTGGTAGTAAGTTTTTTCACAGATGGTCCAAGCATTTTGCTAAAATTCTCTAACTAACTGCACTGTGGACATGTCACATGTGTGTTGCATCCAGCCAAAACAGTTAAAGTGAAAGCTACAGAAATATGACATGTAATGTGTCATCTGACCACTAGGGGGTACTAGACACAATCAAACCTGTTTTGACCAAGTCTCTGAATGATTAAGTACCTGTTTAATCTGTCCAGTGATCAAATTAATGTTTACCAATGTAATATGTCCTCTGACCCCTAGGAGGTGCTTGACACCATCAAACCTGGTTTCAACAAGAGCCTCCACACTCAGTGTGTGCTCCAGACAGCAGTGGCGGAGGCTGCGTTGTTCTTCCCTTAGTGTTTGCATGTACAGATGCATTGTTTGAAGTAAGTTTTGTTAGTTATTAGAAAGTGACTTGAGCATTGACTTGGCCTTTGAATTCCACACAGGCTGTGTTCACTGATTTGGATAAATGTAAACGCATATGCTGTTCTACCCAAATTAGTGAAAAGAATGATTTTTTTTCTCCAACTTGTAATGTCATCATTATTACCCTAACTGGAGCATTGACTTGGTCCTTGGGGGCGGATATGTCTGGAAGATGGGACTGGAAGATGCCGCTGGGCTTCCACGCTTCCAGGACACTAGCACACACACAAAATAATCTGAATACCAGTGATTTGTTGAAGTGATTGAGTTATTACCATTGAAAGGTCTCGCCACTGTTCTCACTCCCACCCTCTGCCCCACTGCCTTCCTCAGCAGCAGGAGTGGCCTGACTCTCAGTGGGCTGGGGGATGACTGTTGTTGTGGCTGGGATATTGGTGACAACAAGGTTGCGCTTCCGCAACTCTTCAGTCAGCCTTTAATAAAGAAAAAAAAAGAAACAGTTAGCAGTGTTCAAGTCCAAGGGTCTTATGGATGCTCTTGATTACTTAAAATAAAAATGTAAAGATCTTTGCCACATACCTGCTGAGGGGGTCGCATGACTCCACAATTCCATGGAGTAAGGCATACGGAAAAATCCGCCCAAATCGCAGCAGCTCATGCACCTCACTTTTTCCTTTCTGAACAACTGCATCGATTTCCTCTTTTGTGCCCTTCTTCATGCAGGTTCTGCGGAGGTGAACTCCAAGTGCCCCATCCGGCTTTTGGCACACAGGGCACACATGAAAGTGGCGATGGGAAGCACTGCAATAAAAAAACAGTAGTTTTAGTTGTTAGTTGTCCAAAAGTCAGTGCATATATTTTTATTTTTCCATGAAGATTGTCTCTCCTTCAGTCTGAGATCTCTGGAGAGAAATCTTTATTAGATTTTATTGGATTGCCAGAACTTCAACAGTGGGGACTGCTCACTGCTGTGTATCTATAGCAATCTATAGCAGGCTAGCTACCAGTCTAGTTTCCAGCTCAATCTATAGCATCTATAGCAATCTATAGCAGCCTGGCTAAATTTCTAAGCCCAGGCACAGCTGTTGCTGGGGCCTGGGCTTAGAAAGTTAGCCAGGCTGGCTAGCCAGGTAGGCCTCGAGAACGAGGCCAGGCTGGCTAGCCAGGTAGGCCTCGAGGGCGAGGCCTACCTGGAATCCACCTGGCAGTGAGCCTAGCTACCAGTCTAGTTTCCAGCTCAATCTATAACAGCCTGGCTCAATCTATAGCAATCTATAGCAGCCTGGCTAACTTTGTAAGCCCAGGCCCCAGGCCCTAATCAACAGCTCAAATGGAAATATCACTCATTCAGGTTAAGATGACATAAAATATCTCACATAAAACATAAAAAACTCAGACCTTAGGCACTAACACACAAACAGTACTGACTTGGCTGCCATCTTGGATTGTTGATAAGTTTGACTTCATACAGCCCTAGACAGACAGACAAACAATTCAGTAAAATAGCTGTTTATTACCTTGCATAAGCCATTTTCATTCGAGGAAAAAGAGGTTCTGAACTTCTTCGGATTGCTTTCTGGCAGACTAGATGCAAAGAGGATCTGAACATCAAGATTCAACAAAAGTTTGGTGTGCTCTGTCGGTCATTTATAGTGTTTCCCGGTTCTCTGGATAGGGTAGCTTCCCTCCCCTGGGTCCTAAAGGCAACCCTGTTACATATATATGCCATGATAGCCACCTTACCAGAGGGATTTCCAAATATATTTCGTTGGGGTGTGATAGAGCTAGAGATTCCTATACTATATATATATATATAGAGCCAGGTAGCTACCTGGGGTGAGACAGAAACAGAAAGTGACTTGGCCTTTGAATTCCACACAGGCTGTGTTTACTGATTTGGATAAATGTAAACACATATGCAGTCCTACCCAAATTAGTGAAAATAATGTTTTTTTCTTGAACTTGCAGGGCCTTGAACAACAGTGCTGGCCAGCTCCAGTGCAGTAGCTTTTACAGTCCAAGTACACCTAGTTTGAGTTGTAGTTCACCTTACTGATTTTGATAAATGTAAACACATATGCTGTTCTACCCAAATTAGTGAAAATAATATGTTTTTTTCTCCAGGATCCAGGCAGTGCCTGGGCAGGGCCTATGGTTGGTAGTGGCAGCCTGGAGGTCTGGGTGGCTGTCCTGGGTGTGTAGGGCCGGGAAAGGGCCGCCTGTGGTCGGTAGTGGCAGCCTGGAGGTCTGGGTGGCTGTCCAGGGTGTGTAGGGCCGGGAGACGGGGGCCTATGGTCGGTAGTGGCAGCCTGGAGGTCTGGATGGCTGTCCTGTGTGTGTAGGGCCGGGAGAGGGCCGCCTGTGGTCGGTAGTGGCAGCCTGGACTGGGGCCGACAGAGGGGCTCTTAGCCTGGGCAGAGGCAGTCTGGAGGTCGGGATAGGCAGCCTGGAGGGCGGGGTGGCTGTCCTGGGTGTGTATGGGGCTGGGGACCCCGTCTTGGCCCCATGCGTCGACCCCGTCCTGGCCGCCTGCGTCCACTCCGATGCCCGGGGGGCACCCCCGATGCCCGGGGACCGAGTCCCTGAAACACGCCAGCATGTCGTCCTCATTGTGGAAATTGTACAGTTTGTCACACATGCAAGTTGAAAATAAGCCGCGGAGGAGCAGGGTACATTGCAGAGTCCCGCTCGGCTGGAGTCCACTCCAGTCTGAGCGGCTCGCTTCACCTCACTGGCCCATCTCTCTACCCGGCCACAGCGCAACACAGCCGGCTTGGCGAAGTGAAGGTAGGGTACTATCGAGCCCTGTGTCCTGGTTACATTCCCTGACCAGCTGCTGTCCATATCACCGCTGCCTGCTGCAGGTCAGCTGCTGCTGCTATCTGTCTGTCAGTCACGTTGTAACGTCTATACAGGAGAGGAGGACTATTTGTTTCGTATTGCGAATAGAACGACAAACATAATAATAAAACGCATCGGACCAGTGTGCAAGCTTTACTGTGCGTGATGATTTTTTTTTCGGATGGCGGATTAAAAGAAACCGACTCTGTGTGTAAACTCAACTCAAACTCATTTCCTCATCTACTCAAGAACAGCCAAATCCACAACTGTAGAGTGGGCATGGCTTCGAAGGTCTGGGCTCCAGACCTATAGGCTATAAACTCCTTGTCCAGGGATAACATTTTGATGTTTATTTATTTTTATTCTATTCGTTTATTTGGCAGGGACATAATAAAAAAACATTAAACCCCATAGGGGAAGAGATGCTTTGTAACAGATTTAGCCATAGGATACTTTCCATCTGGAGCCCCTGTTCTGTTGCACCTTTTTTCTTTTGGAAAAGTAAATGCATGATAGCTGTGGGATATACTGGTTGTTTTATATTAATTGTATTTACACAAAAAAGAAAAGCTCTGTCCAGTAACCTGGAACACTTTTATTTTGAGATGTTTTTGAGTGAGATCGTCCTACCTCATGCAAATTATAAGAAATGTGACATGAATCTTAATTTTCTATTAACACGTTCACTGCCGTGGACGAGATATCTCGTCAAGCAGAAACCAACGGTTGACTGCCGTGGACGAGATATCTCGTCCAAAAAAAAAAAAAAAAATTTTGACGGTGGGACGTGGATCTAACCCTTTTACATCTCCTATAAAAATATGGGAGGTATTGAATGTGTATAATCTATTTTACCGACCCACTAAGTGGCGACAGTGCTCTCCAGACGAGAGAAAGCCAAGAAAAAACAGCCGCGTGAGGAAGCCATTCTCATGAAAATGGATTGGCGAAAACGCTTTCGCTTTCGCGCTGGGAGCTGGCGGTGGGGGATTGCAAATTTGCATAATAGATTATGGGTGCAACACACTTTGAAACACCAGAATCGCATGCAGCTTCATCAAAGCTCACAACCGAAAACCCAGAAACGAACGAGCCCGATTTTACAGTCTAATCCAGACTCGCCAGACGAGCGGCCGCGCCAGCAGCAGCAGCACAGACAAACAGGCAGCAGAAACTCGCCTGTGAGACAAACACTGCAAAGCCACCAGAGACACACCTACGGAGGGAGGAGTTTGAAGGAGAGGGGGGTGCGGGTGCTATGGAGGAAATTACTGTTCAGAACGATATTGTTTAGATGTCTGATGGCTCACTGATGCCAAAAATAAATGGTTAAAGTGACTGTTCTGCCTGACAGAGAAAGCACACATTCTATTAGTTCTTTTGAGATATTTTGTGTCCACAAAATCCTAGCAGAAAATAATCCTCGGCTCTTGAAAAATGAGCCAGAATCCTCAAAAAAAACCTTGGCAGAAGCTACCTACAGTAAAAAAAAACATCATTGTGAATGTGTTAAAGCAAAGTAAGAAAAAAAAATCTAAAAATAACCCGTCAATTATTGTTCTTAGAAAGAAAATCGGAATCGGCCAAAATCAGTATCGGCAAGTCAGACTATTCAAAAATCGGAAATCGGCCAAGAAAATCGCAATCGGTGCATCTCTAATTTTAACGCCAGCAAATAGCTGGTCTTAGTGCAAACAACCCCACTACGCCAGGCATACGCCTGAGCGCAGACAGCATTCAAAGTCAAAGTCCCACTGATTGTCGCACACTCAGGCAAATTTGTTCTCCGCATTTGACCCATCCCCTGGGGGAGCGGTGAGCAGCAGCATTGCCGCGCTCAGGAATTATTTGGTGATCCAACCCCCCAATTCCAACCCTTTCTCTTTCCAACTAATTCTCCGGCGCAGTGCAAGAAATCCTTGCTTGGATAGGCCCATTACGCACGGCTCGTGCGCGGACACACTTCCCTCCAATGCCACATTGATTTTCAACTAACCTACACTGCAGAAAAAAAACACACATTGACTTAACAATGAGAATTTGTTTGTCATGGTTTTGTGGGAAAAAGTGATTTGTGTTTTGAATTTGATTACCAGGGGAATGAGGTTTGGCGGGGTGGGAGTCTGTGTGTAGCGCGGGGAGTTTTTTTTTTTTTTTTTAGTTTAGTTTATTTGTTTGACAATTCAAATTAAAAGGACACTTCCATGGTTGCAACACCAGAATACATGCACAATTAACTCATTCATGGCCAGTTTAGGACTGCCAATATTTAGCTCAGGCCAAAGATTTTCATAATTGTTGGTCATCTTTCAAGACCCACAGTAAATTATCTATTAGCACCAAAGTGATTTGCAATACCTCAAAATGAAGATGTACGTCTCTGGGTTCACCAGGAAAAAAAAGTGAGCTTTTAGCATGTTCTGTACTCTACTTATAGCCATTTATATACACCCTGTTTTCACCAAAAAGGTCTCTCTGAGAAGAGAAACAGGAGAAAAGGCCATTTTTGTAAAGGACACAATCTCAGGCAGAACTCGCTCTCAATTCTTTTATTTTGAACTGTA
>NC_139642.1:10655440-10682940 GCF_964638095.1 Poromitra crassiceps
ACAGTAAACACAGACCCAGACAGCAGGCTCGATGGACAGAGACAGGCAAACAAGCTAGAATATCTGATGCCCACCAGCAGTAAATCAAGACCAGCAAGAAGCTGCAACCAGCAGCGCACGCAGGGGCCAGCGCTGCTGGTTGCAGCTAAAAAATATTATTTTGCCAAACAAAATTCCTTTGTTTTCACTGTTTTATTGAAGGAAATTATTTTTGAGGTGTCACATCAGAAAATATTAGCTTCAGAGTCAGTGAATGTGCATGAAATGCTTCATTTCACAAAAGGCTGAATATCTCAGCTTCTAATTTGAATGTCTCTTTTTGCTCAAAACAACCTATCCTCTCCGGCTGATAACTAAAGAACGGAAAATGGTATCAATAAACTTTTTTTTGCTGATGATACAATAGAGTCTCCTCGTTCTTTGTGCGTGTTCGGTGTTTACATAGTAATATCACACAATATTCTGTGGGCCTCGAGAAATCACTGAAAACGCTCTGAAACTCTGGCACTGGGAGCGTCCGTTCTCCAAAAGTGGCTGGCACTCAATGAGTTAAAGAGGTACGTTATCTAAAAGCCATTGTTTCAGTTTTGCCTTAAACGTGACTAAGTTGGTGGTCTGTTTAATGCTGTTGGGAACCTTATTCCAATCCTGGGCACCCGAGTATCTAAAATAACTTTTACCCATCTGACTACTGATCCTTGCCAGCGTCAGATTTGCTACACTCGACCTGGTGTTGTGCCTGTGAGCCTCTCTGACCTGTGGGAAAAAGTTTGATAAATAATTTGGGGCTTTACCATTTACAATTTTATGAACCTGACAGAGTTTGAGCTGTGTCACTCTGGACTCTACAGGGAGCCAGTTTAGCTGCATGAACTGGTTCCTCCCTATGTGTTCACGGGGCCCGAGACCAAGGACCACTCTCATCAGCTTGTTTTGAGAGACCTGGAGCTTTGTCTTCCACAGCTTGGGAAGACTACAGTACCAGGCTGTGCTCGCATAATCAAAGTGGCACTGAATTAGGTTGGATGCCACAAGTTTGCGACTTTCTCTGTCCAGGAACTCTGACTTTCTGGCCAGGAACTTAGTTCTAGCATTCACTTTCCCTACGCCCTACAGGTGCTTTGTGTTCGGCTAGTGTGCCAGTGCACAGGGTGGGTAGAGGCACTGAGGCAGGGGCATAGGCAGAAATTCAATTATGGGTGGGCCTGGATAAAATTGGGTGGGCCTGGATAAAATTGGTGGGGCAATTGGATGACGAAATTTTGCGCGGGGAGTGCGCAAAATTCCTAAATGTCATGAAGTCGTCATGCATTAGACACTGGAGATGATGTGCCCTGCGTTTTTAAGCTACAAAACCATTAGCTAGCAAGGCAGCAGCAAGTTTGCCTCTAGAAAACAACCAAAAAAAAAAAAAAAAAAATTGGGGTGGGCCAGGGCAAGAAGTGGGTGGGCCTGTGCCTACCCAGGCCCACCCGTAGAAATGCCCCTGCACTGAGGCAGTGCCGTGCGCTGTCCCGCGGATCAAAATTGGTTTCTGGCAGCAAATCACTTTTTGACACACCACCAGCCATGTAGGCTATACAGTAACCTCTCTCCCTGCAATTGCACCATGCAACAATAGCTTAACCCGAGTGGACAATTCTGGTATAGGCTATTGAAATAAAATCTCACACATCTCACAAATGCCATTTGTCCCAACGTCCCCAGCTTGAACGCTTTCCGGCACAAAAAGCCTTGTGGTCGTTGCCTGAAACAGGCCTAACCCACTCATATGTTAGAGCCTGCTGCCACTTCGGGTTAAAACGGCACTTGCCCATTGACCCGACCTGCGACTCACGAGGTGACCCAACATTAGTCCCACGGTCTTTGCCTGCATAAAACCACATCCCACAATGTGCCGATGTAACACAGCAATGTTACCTGTAAAATCCTTGTCGCATCATAAAAACATTTTATACATTTGACAGTTCTTGATGACGTTAAGTTATTCCTTTATTCAAAGGGGGAAAAAGAGACCGTTGTAAACCAAATTTGATACCTTGTAAACTAAATTCAATACTTTTAAGGCCTTATTTTGAGAATTTCAAATTGAATACTTTTTTTAAATACTTTTAAGACCCCGCAGGGACCCTGTACTTACCAATCACTGAATTGGGATCAACAATAGTCCAAAACATGTTTGTGTTTTGCTCTAGGACGTCACTGAACACCTCCTCATCAACCGGGAGCGTACCTATGTTCCCCGGGTCCTATATTCCCCGGGTCCTATGTTCCCCGTTTTTGTGGGACCGGGGAACATAGAACCCTTCCTAACCTCCCCCAGACCCTAACCCAAAACCTAACCTCTCCCACCCCTCACGCCTAAACCTAAGGTCGGCATTGCGGGTGGTCGGCATAGCGGATAGACACCCCAAATGTTACGGAGAGTGTTAAAAACGGGGAACATAGGACCCGGGGAACATAGGACCCGGGGAACATAGGGATGACCCCCATCAACCTCCAATCCTGTGTCATCCGTCAGATACACACGACTGGCCTCGGGGATGCTGAACTTCTCTTTGGCTGAGAATACACAATTAAGATCATAAAAATAAATGCACTGGAATACTGTCATGTGCCATTCCATACCTATTTGTGTTTTATTATTTATGTAATGTTAACATAATTCAGGGTCCCCACACGTCCTTCAACTTCAAATTCAAGAACCTTTCAAGGATTTTCAAGGCCCAATTCCCCAAATTCAAGGACCCATCACAACATAGAGACAAGGATCATGGTTAATTACTGCTACAAAGACAGAGGCTTGAATGTGTGAACACTTCTCAACTGTGCTGTGTTAGTTCGAATTCCAAATGACAGAAACCCACCGACTGCAATGCTTGTTATTAGAAAATTATTTTGTTTTCACTTGCCGAAAGCTGAAGGCGGCTACCTCCCTCTTAATTCTCTATGCAGGAAAAACCTAAAATTCAAGCACTTTCAATGACCCATGTCTACTATCAAAAACGTTTTTAATGCATTGATTTTTATTTTTCAAATTTACAAACTTTCAAGGATTTCAAGGACCCTTGAACCCTGAGTGTTTATAAGGTGTAGGCTAAGGGGGCAAGTGAGTTCCGGTGAAATTCAAATCTAAAATCTAAACTGGATGATCTTGAGTTGATTGATTGATTGACTTTATTAATGGATATAGAGAAACAAATACAAAATCCAAGGGATAGCATGTAAAAGTGTAAACACTTATTTCCAACATGGTCCCCGATGTTCTAAACACAGGACAGACAATAACAGAAAACATGTAGTCATCTAAGAAATCAGTAACAAAAATCCCCATTACAAACATAAAATAGATTTAGACACCAATAAATATGGTACTTGAAAATAACTTATCCTAAAATCATCCATTATTAGTCACACTCAAAATTGCATAAGAAACTACAAAAACACAAGTTAAAAATAAATAAAATAAAACAGTCATCACAGTAAAACACATACTCACAGGACCCGCCAAGAATTAGGCCATACTAACCTACCCAGTCACTTTGCTCCAGAGATGAGCAAGGACCCGACCTCTAAAAACTCCTCTGGAGACTGAGAGTTTAATGCCTAGTGGAAGGCTGTTCCACAGTAATGTCCCTGTGTAAAAAAAGGAGCTCCGAGCTACACCGTTCACCCGTGGCACTACACATGAGCGCACACTGGCCCTGGTGTCGTGTCCATGCTGGGTATGAACCATGCCTATATGCGAACCCATGTAGTGTGGAGCAGTACCATTTATAATCTTATACATGTGGTTGAGTTTCAGCTGTTCTACCCTGTGATGCACTGGCAGCAGGCCCACCTTCTTAAATTCGTGACTCCCTACATGAGTTCTAGGAGGTGCATTTAATAAGTAACGAATGATGTTATTTTGCATCACCTGCAGTTTGTTCCTGAAGTTTGCAGTCAAGCCACTATACCAGGCAGAGCACGCATAGTCAAAATTACACTGAACCAAGGATGAAACCAAAGGTTTCTTTATAGGAAGATCGAAAGACCTTGTCTTTCGATACAGAAATTTTATTTTACCTGCACACTTACCTAAGATTTTAGCAGCAATTGGTTCACAAGAGAGTGTCTGTTCTAGTGTTACTCCTAAATACGAGACACTTGTCTGGGATATAATTTCGGCTCCATTGCAGGATACTTTAAGGCTACTTACTTTAGACAACTTTCTCTTCGTTCCAAAGAGAATTGATTCTGTTTTACCCAGATGTATTGAGAGCTTATTGTCAATGAGCCACTCTCTGGCACTTTCCAATTCAGTGCTCAGGATGCTCTCAATCTCATTTACATCATTTCCGGGGACCAACAATGCAGAGTCATCAGCATACAGCAAAAGCTTGCATTTCACAGCCGCTGGCATATCATTAATATATAAGAGAAATAAAAGAGGGCCCAAAATGGATCCCTGCGGCACCCCACATACAATACCCAAAGGTTCAGATCTAGTACCTTCTACATCACATACTTGAGTTCTTCCTGTGAGGTAAGAAGTGAACCATTTGACAGCAGTCTGACTGAAACCCATGCACTGTAGTTTTGATAGCAGTATGGCATGATTCACTGTATCAAAAGCTTTCTGTAGATCGAGCAAGATCATGCCAACATACTTACCATCCTCAAAGTTACTTCTAATAAAGTCAAACAAGTTTATAAGACAGGTTTCAGTAGAGTGTGCTGCTCTGAAACCCGACTGGAGCTCACACAGGAGATTATTTTTAACCAGATACTCCTCAACCTGTTCATAAACAAGACGTTCAAAGACCTTAGAAACGGTTGTTAAGATTGATACTGGTCTGTAATTTCCAACATCTGACTTACTATTCTTTTTGAAAAGGGAGACAACCCTAGCACTTTTTAGCTCGCATGGGAATTTACCCTGGTTAATACACAAGTTTACAATATGAGTAATCACACTAGCGATTACATCTGCACTGTCCCTCAGAAATCTAGCAGGAATGAGGTCCAAACCTGTCGCTTTGTTTGTTGGTAAAGCAGAAAGACACGCCCTTACCATTTCCACTGAGACAGGACTGATCTCAAAGGCACCCGGAACGACATTTTTGTCTTGGTAGAAAGACTTTACAAAGGATGGGCCGTATATCCCTGAGCCACAAGGCAATTTATCAAGTTATCAAGTTGGTCAATAAAAACATTACCTTCCTTGAGAAGTGATGAATATGAGCCTCCATTTACTTTGAGGTAAGACTTCCTCCCTTGGTATTTCACTCCGAACAGCATTGCTGCTGTCGTGGTTGCCTATGAAATCAGATAAAAACACAAATGTATCAAATGCACAAGAACTGTAAGTTTAACATTTCCAGTGTGACTGGATGTTATAATTTCAGATGGGGAAAGGGTGCATCTGTGAGGAATACTATGTTATTGGTACTTCTAATCATGGGTTAATCCCAGTCTGAACTGGAAAAAACATCATACAGCCCAGACCACTACCTCTTGGTCTAAAACCACCCTATGGGTGTAAAAAGAGTAAGATGGTAGCTTCTTAAGTTAAATTCAACAAACCAGAGAAAACCTCACCCTATTTTAACCAGGATGAGGAAACTCTTATCAATTACCAATTATCAACTAATTTGACGACCACCTGCCAATTCGGTCGGCAGATTCAACTTTAATATGACTATGATTTTGACTATACATTTATTTTCCCAACCTAAAGTTGCAGCAATAATAGGCTAATATTTAAAATACAACATCAGACTCTCCTCTCATGATGTGCTGTGTCCTTGAGCATATCCTCTCTTCTCTGGGGGAAAAGTCAGCGCATCTAGTGTATGCTCAAAACTTTATTTCATAAGATAACCAGTCATCTCTCTATTACCACTTTACATTCCACTGAGCCTCTAATCTTCCCAGAGACCAAAACCTGCCACATGAGACTCGAACCCGGAACCCCTCCCCCCACAATGCGCTGCGTCTCCAGAGCAGGTCCTGTCCTCTCTGGGGGGAAAGGTCAATGCATGGTAAAAACATCACTCATTACTCCAAAATACACAGTGCTGTTCTTCCTCTCCATTTGTCCCACAAGGGAATGGCCTTCATGTCCGGCAGATCTCAGTGACTTCTGCTCCAAAGTTAACTGACCATATCCTATATGACCGTCTGGAAAAAACCTTTTAGGGAATGTTTTTCAGACCTGCAATAAACAGGGCTTAACATCAAAGATTGTCAAATAGAGCATTGTTCAACTCTCAGCTGAACCATCTGATGGTTAACCCCCTCAGGGCCAGCATGTCCTGGCAGAGAGGGAGAGACGTTTATCTTTAAGTTTCCTCACTCGCAGCTCACCCGATGACCTACAAGTGTACTTCAGGAACAGAACATTTATAACATAATCAAAGATATATTTGAATTAACAAATGATAAGATCATCTCTGTAATTGCCCTTCACTCCAGCAGGGCCTCCGTGCTGAATCCGCCTCTCCTGCTGAATCCAATCTGGACTTAATGAAGAAATGTTTGGTTATAAATTAGGAAAAAAGGAGATCTTATCACGTAACCAGGGATCTGAGGAGAGAAATCCTATCAATCTCCTTGCTAGAAGCCAGATCTTGCATTGAGCCACTGGGCTTCCACCCTTCCACGATATTTTTGGCGCTGGGCTTGTGGGTTTTCCAGCTTTTTTGAATCCAGGTTTCTACTGATGTTTCTTTGGGTTGGCGACGATGAGAGAATAAAAACAAACAAAGTTAGCAAAACGTGAATTCTGGTAGCAGCAGTGTTTTATAATATGCTGTCATAGAGCTATTTAAATAGGATGATATACTTACAGAGGACAGCCTGCACCCTCAACTTTTTTTGAGATTTTAGCCAGCGCTCATAGATCTGGCGGTTGTGGTCCTTGTAAGCTGCAATTCGCTCCTGCAGCTTAGGAACCTCTCTGTCCACAGTGACCGGATGCTCCTCCACAAACTTCTCCCAAATGGCCTGGAAGTCCATCTGCACATTTCTTGACCTCCCAGGTCCCAGGTCTCTTGGTTCATCAGATGTGCTGGGCGCTTTCTGCACATTTCTTGACCTCCCAGATGTAGTTGGTTGCTCAGATATGCCGGGGGCTTCCTCCCCAGAATCTCCACTAAATGAAAGAAAAACAGTATTAGGTCAATGTCCAGGCTGATATGCAGTTAAGGTCCACTGTGTGGGCACAATGTTTGCATTAAAGCTGATGTGCTTACCTCAACTCAGATCCAGTCATTCCAAGACGGCAGATGATGTTCTTTGCCTTTCTATATACGATAATGCTTCTCAGCAGTGGCCTCCGAGTGGGTCAGGTAGTCAGCCACTAGGGACTTCTCCACATCTGAGAATCGCTTCATCTCCGTCTCAAACACCCGCCTCGCCTGCTGGCTGTTCACAATTGGCTTCACCTTGTATCTAAAATGAAAATTAAGAATAAAACGTTAATGACATCAATCATAGATATTAAGCAGCAGCTCCGGACGAAATCACATTATAATAATCAACTTACTTCAAGTGGAAGCGGCAAATGTCATTGGAGGGGTTGTGAATTGGCAAACCACTTGTGGACAGGAAAAACCTTTCCTTGGGGTCTTCTTCCACTTTGTCCGCCTCTTTGCTTTTCCTGAACCTCTTGCAAGTCTTCATCTGGTCCCTCACCACATCAAAATATGAGACAAACCACTGTTTGGAGAAAGGAGTGCAGAGATTAGATTCCAGGCATGACATTTTGACATTGCATTGTGAATCATATAAATTCAGTCAACTTACAGTCTCCTCTTCTGCGTCAAGGATAAAGCACGCCACCTGTGCTCTTTGACAGCGATGGAGACATACCCATCGCCCACATCTGTCCTGTTTTTCCGCTCCTCAATCTGGGTAACACACACATGACATTGCATTAGATGATGACAGTTTCTTTGGTACAGTACATGAAAAAAGCATGAATGAAAATCATAGTACAACACTTACAGTCATGTTTGCGACAACACTAGGCCTCTGCAGATGTTTGAGAATCACGATGGCCTCCAAGTAATTCAAGACGGTGAGGCACTCAGTACTTTCGAGCTGAAGGCTGTAGGTCGGCTCAGGGTCAATAATCTTCCCCACAATGTTAAGGAAATCGTTCTTGGCCGCACTCAGCACAGCCAAGCAGTCCTGCGGTGTGATGTCCTTGTCCTCACGGAAGGCCATGTCACTGTAAAAGTACAACATACATTACTCTATTGGCTCAAGGTTTTAAACAGTGTAGTAAATATGAAACAACTGTCATTAAACTTACCGCTTTGCAACTATTTCTTTGCTGACCGCTTTGCTGAGGTAACGTAATCTGGGAAGCTAGGAATTCCCTGTAGTGTACTTCATCCGTGTGGAGGTCTTTATCACTGTGGATCAAATTGGTGTCAACTATGTTATAGCGCAGGAACCTCCTCACGCATTTTAAGTAGTTTGTTTTTGTCTGGTTTGATAGCTTGGCCTCATCCAGCTTCCTGATGTATTCCTTGGCCTTCACTCTGTCACGAACAAACTTGAGGGATGGCTCGACTGGATCCATGTAATATAGAAACCTTGCGACATTTTCCACCTGAGGGGAGACACAATACAAATGTTATACATTTAGACTTAATGACCTTGCAGTCATGGCTATGTATGTATTAATCAGCAGTTGATGTTAGTTCTCACTTCTTGCTTGTGGTTTTCGACACTGAGATCTTTTTTGAGATGGGCCGCAAATGACATCAGCATAGGATGGTCAAGGGAGTGCCTTTTGTACAGTCCCATATTTTTCATTAACGCCCTCTTGTTGACTCTATAAGCTGGGGCGCGGTCACTGCAATTAGAAAAAAAACGAAATTACAATAAAGATCATGTCAATTCTCACACACATACAAATGTGAATACCAGTGGTTTGTTGAAGATAATGAGTTCTTACCATTGAAAGGTCTCCCCACTGCTTTCACTTCCACCCTGGCTGCCCTCCTTAGCAGAAAAAATGTAAAGATTTTTGCCACATACCTGCGGAGCGGGTCCCTGGAATCAAGTATTCCAGTGAGCTGATCATAGGTGAAAACCCGGCCAGAGCGCAGCAATTCATGGACATCGCCTTTTGCCTTTAAAACGGCCTCATCGATGGGCTCCTTTCCTGCATCCTTCATCTAGCTATGGCGTAGGTGAACTCCAAGGGCCTGCTGTGTCTTGTGACATACAGGACAGAGGAGGAAGTGACGGTGTGCAGCACTGCAATTACGTAAGTTTCAAGTTAGGCCTTATCCAAAACTCAGTAATGTCACAAGGAGGCAGAAAAAACAGAGTGAAATCCACAGAAATAGACAGAGTAACACACACACACACACACACACACACACACACACACACACACACACGCAGACATTCACAATGCTTCAAATGTAACAAAGAAGAGAAAACATGTTTGTTTGTTTGGTCGTAAAAAAGGCAGACAGACAGAGAGGTTAGCAGGCAGACAGGCCGCTCACAACCAGCTTATGGACATGACCCAGGCTACCAAATATGAAAACAAGCTTTCCTTGGAGTTTTTCAACTCAGTCCAGTCATTGTTGACTTACCTAGCAGAAGCCATTGTAAATATCCGGAGAGGAAAGGTCTTTGGAGAATCCTTCGTCTGGAGTGAGGTTCTGGTCTTGTCTCAACTCTGAAGTGACTGGACTGATCTACTACTACTACTACTACTACTACTAAGTGGTTCCTGTAGGGACAGCTCAGGACTGGCAGTCCTCTTCAGTCCCTGTTTTCCACTCAAAGTTATTCCATGGGGAGAGACACAGGAAAGGTTAACAAGTTCACATCAAATCACAGTCAAATCAGTGCACCAATACCATGGTATTTTTTTTATTGTTTATTAGTTTTTAGTTTTTTTTTTAGTTTTTTCTTTTACTCAATATAAGAAAATGTAAGTAGACGAACAAGTAAAAATATATTAGTAGCCTATCATAAGTAATAAACATTGTATAAAAGAGCTATAACAGTATAATACAACGCTGTAAGATTGCCCCACTATTAAAAGTAGACCTATAACAACAATAAAAACGTAACAGCAAGTAGGCCTAACCTTTAAAATAATTAAAAAGGTAATTAAAAAGGTGGTGTCTCTGACAGATTGCGGTTTCAGTAATGAAGTAGTACAGACAGGGGAGTGCTGCAGATGTATCTGGGTGGGCTAATGTTTTCCTCTTCTATGGTCGGTTGCAGTGATGGGTTGGTTTCTGCTCTATGGTGGTATTTTTTGCCCAAAACGGTGAATCTGTCTTGCAGTGTCATCAGGCCAGAGAGTTGGTGGGTGTAGTTATTACTAGTGTATTTGGGAAGTCTGTAGCACATTTTGATGGCGAGGTTCTGTACAAGTTGGAGTTTGTTGAGTTGTGATGTCCCTACATTACACCATGCAGGCACTGCATATTCGAATAGTGGTCTGATGTAGGACTGGTACACCCTCTTAGCAGTTTCAGGGTTTGCTCCTCCTTGCTTTCTGCAGAGCACTTTTAGATGGTTGAGTCTCCGCCTCGCCTCTTTCTCTATCGCAGCTATGTGTGCCGTCCATTTCATGTTTTGTTGGAAAGTCACACCTAGAAACTTTGCTGTGGGGGTGGCCTGAAGAACTTCTCTGTACAGTTTGAGATCCATCTGCTTGTCTTTGCGTGGGTGCTTTGAAAAGATCACACATTGTGTTTTTAAAGGGTTGAGTTTTACTCTCCACATATTTGCCCAGGTTTCTATTTCAGTGATGCATCTCTGTAATTTTTTGCCAGCATATTTTACATTTATGGATGATGCCCAGTAACAGAGGTCATCTGCAAACTGGGAGACTTGTCCCTCTCCTCTGGGTGGGTAATAGATGTCACTTATATATATAATAAAAACAACAGGGGACTGAGGGCTGAGCCTTGGGGCACGCCAGCTTCTGGGGTAAATCTGCTGGAGGTTGATGCTCCCACTTTCACTGCAATCTGTCTGTTTGTTAAAAAACTATTTAAAAGAACCACCATTTGTTTTGGAAGTTTAAGATTACGGTCCATCATTTTATCGAATGCTTTTTCTATATCGAAGAAGACCGCAATTGTCACCTCTTTCTTGTTAAATCCCCGCTGAACGTCTTCTGCTAGCCTTAGGATGTTGTCCGTTGTACTTCTGGCCTTTCTAAATCCCGCCTGGTGGACCCCCAAAACGCCTAGGGCATCAAAGTGATTTTGTAGCCTGTCAGCCAGCACTCTCTCCAGGAGTTTGCCCAGGTTACTCAGGAGGCTGATAGGTCTGTAGTTGACTGGCAGGTGGGGGTCTTTGTGTGGTTTGGGAACCATGGACACTAGGGCTGATTTCCAGGGTTTGGGGAAGTAACCAGTATGGATGCAAAGGGTGTAGAGGTCTGCAAGTGAGGTCAGAAACTCTACTGATGCTTCTTTGATGAGCTGATTGTCTACTGTATATTCACCGGGGGCTTTTGGTTTGAGTTTCTTGAAATGTTCGTGAAGCTCAGTTATTGTGACCACTTTGATGAGAGGATGGTTGAGTTCTAGGTTGTCTATTGGTAGATGAGTATGTAGGTTGACTTGGCGCTCTACTATTTCCTTCCACTCTGGGTCAAACAGGGGGTCTACCGGACATGAGTGGACATTTTTGAGGTGCTCTTCAAATACATGGGCTTTTTCATCATCTTCCTCAACCATTCGGCCATTGTGTCTTAAAACGGAAATTCTTGAGTTTTTTTTCTTTCCATTAATCTGGTTGATTATCTGCCAAAATGTTTTGGGGTTGGGGTCATTGTTTAAATCCGTATAAAATCTATTCCATGTTTGTTCTCGTTCCTTCTTGATTGCGTTCCGTATTTGTGTTTGTATTTGATTAACTTTTTGTTTAATCTCTGGAGACCTTGTTTTCATATATTCTCTTCTGTCTTCTTTTTATTTTAATAAGCTGCAACAGGGAAGGGGGGAGGTTCTTGGGGCCTTTAGGTTCCCCTCTTAGGCTCACAGAGTCTTCTCTGGCTGTGAGAAGTATCTGCCCTAGCAACATGGCTCTCTGATCAATAGCTGAACGTTCTGGGTCACATGGAAGAAGGTGGACACTTTGGTTGGTTGTTGAGAGTTTGAATGTTTGTACCGTCTGAGGACCTGGGGCAACCAGGGCATGCCCCACTCACGGTACCTCTCGAGGTGCCCCTCCCCGGTCAGGTCACGCTCCACTATCTCAGTGCAGATTTTTTGCACCAAGGCATGCTGCTTTGTCTGTTCCGACACAGGGGCTCCGATGGGCCGGAGTTCTGCATAGTCTTTGAACGACCAATTGACACTCTTTGTGCCTTAAGGTGCGGTACCGGATGTTGGGAACAAACTTAAGAGCAAGGGCTTTGAATCCTTCAATTAAGCAGTTGGTTGGATCTCTCCCTCCCTCTTTAACTAGGTCGAGGGCCCACGCAGGGGTAGCGGAAGAAGTCTTGGTGTTGGATGACCTTTTCTGCGAACTCTGCGTGGGTTAGGGAGTCTTTTGGGATGATCGGCTCAGCCGTTCCCTTCAGCAGGTCGAGGGGCAGGTTGAAATTCCTCTGGTAGAGGTCCTTTAGAAGGACCTCTACCAGAGCCTCTCCAACCACCTCCTCGTTGGCGTGGATGGTGTCTGTGAGAGGGAACATCCTCTGGATACGGTTTTGCTGTGTCTCCACCGCTGTCCAATTGCCCAGCGGTGGAGACACATTGCCGGCGCTGGCTGCCGACCAGGGAGCAAGGCCCAGGAAGCCCCGCTGCCTGGTCCTGCTCTCCACATGCACCGAGCTCGTTCCTAGGCTCACGCTGTACGCTCTGTCCGAAGCACAACGCGGTGCCCCGTGGTAAAACTCCTCCAGTGCGAGCTCGCACTGGTAGGCTTTCCACGAGGCGTCATACCCCCCCTTGTGTTGGGCATTTGTAAACTCCCATTACAGGGTCTCTGTGACATGGCAGATGACAGCTGCTGTCATCGAAAAGTACGTCGTGAGTGACCCGCCGCTTCCCGAAAAAACGCTTCCTTAGGGTACTTTAGGGCACATATGTGGATATACATAAAATCGCGATTACCTCCCTAACCGGAAGTCTGACCGGGAAACTAAAAAGGTTCACCCGACGTACTTTTTCAAGACGGTTCGAATGAGCCCTTGCGCGACTCTCTCCGACAACGGGAAGTGGTCCCATGTTTGACCAAAAAACTTTAAATGGCTGTATCTCGGGAAGGAAACGTCGTAGAGAGTCGCGGTCGGTTGCGTTGGATTCCTAGTCGAATTCTCTTCAAAATGAAAAAAAAAAAAGTAAAAAAAAGTGGCTCCCTAACTCCGGAACGGAAGGTCCCTGGCCTGTAAAAAGTGTTTTTTCGGGCTCCTCGCCAAATTTCGAGTCGTTAGAGTGGTCACATGGCTATAAAATTTTTTTTTGCTAAAATTTGCAAAAAGAAAAAAAAAGCTAATGCTAACTAGCATGTGAATGCTAACTAGCATGCTAATGCTAACTAGCATGCTAATGCTAACTAGCATGCTAATGTTAAGCTAACATGCTAGCAACATTAGCATGCTAAAAAAAACTACTTCCGGTTTACTTACTGGTTAGAAAAACCAAACCGGAAGTAGTATTTTCCTTGCTCGGATAGAGCTGAAAGTTGTTTTTTTTGGGCTTCTCGACCTAATTACGAGTCTTTAGAGTGGTTAGACGGCTATGAAAAAAGCTAAAATGAGAAATGCTAAAAAAAAAGAAAAAAAAAAAAGCTAATGCTAACTAGCATGCTAATGCTAATTAGCATGCTAATGCTAAGCTGATGCTAAGCTAACATGCTAGCAACATTAGCATGCTAAAAAACACTACTTCCGGTTTACTTCCTGGTTAGAAAAACCAAACCGGAAGTAGTATTTCCCTTGCTCGGATCGAGCTGAAAGTTGTTTTTTTGGGCTTCTCGACCTAATTACGAGTCGTTAGAGTGGTTAGACGGCTATGAAAAAAGCTAAAATGAGAAATGCTATAAAAAAAAAAAAAAAAAAAGCTAATGTTAACTCATTGAGTGCCAGCCACTTTTGGAGAACGGATGCTCCCAGTGCCAGAGTTTCAGAGCGTTTTCAGTGATTTCTCGAGGCCCACAGAATATTGTGTGATATTACTATGTAAACACTGAACATGCAAAAAGAACAAGGAGACTCTATTGTATCATCAGAAAAAAAAAGTTTATTGATACCATTTTCCGTTCTTTAGTTATCAGCCGGAGCAGATGGGTTGATTTGAGGAAAAACAGCCGTTTCAACTTAGAAGCTGAGATAATCACACTTTTGTGAAAGGAAACATTTCAAGCACATCACTGACTCTGAACCTAATATTTTCTGATTTAGTGACACCTAAAACATTTGAACAGTCATTTCCTTCAATAAAACAGCAAAAACAAAGGAATTTTCATAGCAAAATATTATTTTTTAGCTGCAACAGCAGCTCTGTGGGATCGTCACTTTGGCTGTTTCCAAAGTTTTTATTGAATAATTCAAAAACCCCTTCACCAAAAAATATAAAAATTTACATACGGCAAGTAGAGACCATGAGTGACTATGCCAGAAAGAATGGCCAGGATTCATCCATAGGTGGCGCTATACACGTGTGTACAACATGTGTAAGCATTTCAAAATGCACAACTTTGTTGAATAATTCAAATTCAAATCCCCTTGACCAAAAATGTTCAAAGAACAGTTCAAATGGTAACAGAGGCCGCCGGTCCCATCTGTATACCAGTAGTAGCATCGTCGTCATCGATTACTCTATGCTGAGAGGAAAAGCGTGCCGTGCTAACAGAGGCCGCCGGTCCCACAGTTCAAATGTTCAAGTACAGTTCAGTTATTTTGAGGAAAAAAAGAAAATAAATTTGTACAGTTATGTATGTATTCAAAGAACAGTTCAAATGGTAACAGAGGCCGCCGGTCCCATCTGTATACCAGTAGTAGCATCGTCGTCATCGATTACTCTATGCTGAGAGGAAAAGCGTGCCGTGCTAACAGAGGCCGCCGGTCCCACAGTTCAAATGTTCAAAGTACAGTTCAGTTATTTTGAGAAAAAAAGAAAATAAATTTGTACAGTTATGTATGTATGGGATGCTGCAACGATGCAAGTCCAGTTCAAAGTTATTGTTATGATGTACAGTTATGCATGTGAGTAGTCGGGCTGAGTGTGGTAAATTACGAAACACACTCCTTTGTGCAAGGGGACACGACAGGTCTTGCACCACATTCTGGTCTCTTTGCGCTGGCCCCTGCGTGTGCAGACCCTACACCTTTTTGTTGGTCTTGCTTTGCTGGTGGGCTTCAGGTCTGCCATCACGTGTTTGCCAATCGGGATAGTGAGCCTGCAGTCTGGGTCCTTGTTGTATGGTGCCCTGGGTGCCCCTCCCCCCTCAACTGCAACTTCCTCCTCCTCCTCCTCCTCCTCCTCCTCTTCCTCCTCCTCCTCCTCCTCCTCCGGCACAGGTCGCTTTGAGGTCCATGACTTCACCACCCTCCGCATGAACTCCAAGAGGGTTTTACACTCCCCTGGGTTCCTGGCTTTGTAGAGGATGTAGGCGTTGAACATGCACACTTGGAACAGATAGGCTACAAACTTCTTGGGCCAGTTCAGTGTCTTCCGGATGAAGGGGTAGTAGGCTATGTTTTGGTCTAACCTATCCACCCCATTCATGGAGGAGTTGTATGCTACAACACACTCTGGCTTGAGCTGAGCCACTTTGCTTGTCTGTCCCTTCTGCCACACGTCCACGCTCTGCATGGTGTCTTTGTGGCACGTTGTCACCATCTTGACCAGCCGTTTGTCCTGCCAAGCTAAAACCATCACCCTCTCATTGTGACGCACAACTCTTCCCCCCACCCCCAGCTCAGCCTTTGTCACCTCCCTGATGATCGGAGGTTCCCCCCTATTTTTCCTCAGCGTTCCACACACATTGGTTTTTGCTCCCAGTAAACGCTCACACAGTGCAACAGAGTTGTAAAAGTTGTCCATGTAGAGCGTGTAACCATGACCTGGCAGGCGATCGAGGAGCGAGAACACAGTGTCTGGCAGAGTGCTGGGTACCCCAACATATGGCTGCATGTTGAAGCAGTACCCTGTGGCAGAGTCACACAGTATATACGACTTGATGCCATACTTTACCGGCTTCAGGGGGTTGTACACCTTGAATGACAGACGGCCCCTCCACAGCATCATACCCTCATCAATACAAATGTTTTGACCTGGTTGATACAGCTCCTTGAACTTGTTGACTAAATAGTTCAACACAGGACGGACTTTAGTCATTTTGTCCGTCGCATCCTGTGCTGCACTGTCACTGTAATGAAGGAAGCGCCAGATCAATTGGAACCGGTTCCTTGCCATTGTCTTATTGAAATAGGGTGTGGCATCTATTTCCTCAGTACTCCAATACAACGCAATGCTTGGTTTCTTTATATAACCAGTGATGAACGTTAGTCCAAAAAATGTTTTCAGTTCTGAGACTGACACTGGTTTCCACGCATTACCCCTGCTATGTGGCAGACTGTCTGGGTGTGCTTGGAGATACTGAGTGGCAAAACTGTTTGTCTGGTCCACAATGTGCTGGAGCAGCTCGTCTGTCAGGAACAGCTCCAGGAAGTCAGCTGGCAGGCCGGAATCCAGCTCCGCAGCAGCATTCTGGGGTCCACGCCTTGCACTGAAGGGGATCGGGTTTGGTTCCCAGTCTGCCTCCTGCCAGCCTGCATCTTCCCCACCTCTGCTCGATGCAACTGTAAATGATTGAAATATATATAATTATCAAATACATTTTGTATTGCTTGGTTATGTGTATATATATATATATATATATATATGTATATTTTTTTTACCTTTCTTCCTTGTCCTTGTGGATGTGGGAGTGGGAGTGGGTGTTCTCCTCGATGTAGGAGCTGTAAATTATTGAAATATATATATAAATTATCATAAATACATTTCATTATTGCTTGGTTTTATGATGTGTAGGATATATATATATATATATTACCTGTCTTCCTTGCACTGCCCGTGGAAGCCGTGGGAGTGTCTCTGCTCGATCCACAGTCTGTAGAAATATATAGGCTACAATTATCAACCACAATTGACCACAGTTTTATTGCTGTAGTTTTACTGACTATAATGCCTGAACCTGCTCAATCCATGATCTGTGGAAATATATCTACCATAAATATACATTGTGTTATTGCAATGTTATGGCTATTTAGAAAAAAAGTTTTACCTGCTCTGCTGCCTGTGTCAGGCGACGAATCTCTGCTACCTCCGTCAGGCGACGAATCTCTGCTACCTGCAGATCCATAATCAGGCAACCAC
This sequence comes from Poromitra crassiceps, assembly GCF_964638095.1. Taxonomy (NCBI): domain Eukaryota; kingdom Metazoa; phylum Chordata; class Actinopteri; order Beryciformes; family Melamphaidae; genus Poromitra; species Poromitra crassiceps. The sequence continues at coordinate 10,672,813 of NC_139642.1, forward strand.
TCGTCGGATGAATCTGGATCCGGCTCACTGAATTCATCCGACGTATCTGATGTTTCAGTTGTGAGCTGAGATGATGAAACTATGTCCGATTCTTGACTTGTACCATCGTCTTCTTCATCTCTTTCTTCTGCACGCTGAGAGGAAGCGCGCACTCCACCATGCTTCACTGTGGTGGGTGGAGAGCTAACGCTACGCTGAGAGGAAGAGCACCCCGGTCTAACGGCTCTGGTGTCTACATCGATCACTTGTTCTTCTGCACGCTGAGAGGGATAACGCACCCGCCTACTCCTAGCTCTCCCACGCTCTGTGGTGGTGGTAACAGAGGCCGCTGGTCCCATCTGTGAAGAGCGCCCAGATCTAACGTTAGCTCTGGTGGTGGGTCCCGTGGCAGTAAAAGAGGCCGCCGGTCTAACGTTACCTCTGGTGGTGGGTGCCGTGGTAGCAACAGAGGCAGCCAGTCCCATCTGTGCGTCGATCACTCTACGGGGTGCCGTGGTAGCACTAGCAACAGAGGCAGCCAGTCCCATCTGTGCATGGATCACTGTACGCTGAGAGGAAGAGCGTCCAGGTCTAACGTTACCTCTGGTGGTGGGTGCCGTGGTAGCAACAGAGGCAGCCAGTCCCATCTGTGCGTCGATCACTCTACGGGGTGCCATGGTAGCACTAGCAACAGAGGCAGCCAGTCCCATCTGTGCGTCGATCACTCTACGGGGTGCCATGGTAGCACTAGCAACAGAGGCAGCCAGTCCCATCTGTGCATGGATCACTGTACGCTGAGAGGAAGAGCGTCCAGGTCTAACGTTACCTCTGGTGGTGGGTGCCGTGGTAGCAACAGAGGCAGCCAGTCCCATCTGTGCGTCGATCACTCTACGGGGTGCCATGGTAGCACTAGCAACAGAGGCAGCCAGTCCCATCTGTGCGTCGATCACTCTACGGGGTGCCATGGTAGCACTAGCAACAGAGGCAGTCTGTGCATCGATCACTGTACGCTGAGATGAAGAGCGCGCTGGGCTACCGTTAGCTCCACCAAGCTGCACCGTGGTTTCTGCAGTGGGAAACGTTTTTTCCTGGTCGCCACCAGAAGTGGTGGCACCGGTACCACCACTAGTGCCTTCTCCAGCGATCGCCACGCGTTTAGGCACAGAATACAAGCTCTCTTGCAGAGTAAGCTGCTTGTACTTGTCGGGGTTTCTCTTCCGCTTCGCCATGTCTCTCTCATCAAAGGATCGCCGCTCACTACAAAAGACCACCGCGTTTCCGTTTCCCCAATGACTTCTTCTGTGTTTTTACTCCACATTCACTCATCTGGACAGCACTGTCGCCACCTAATGGATATGTAAATTAGGTTATAGACCTCCAATAGCTACAATACTTGTACCAGAGATGTATCAGGGATTGATCCACGTCCCACCGTCAAAAAACGCAATTGACGAACATGTCCGTCCTTGGCACTCTACGTTACTATTTGAAATGACGAACATGTCCGTCCTTGGCACTCAATGAGTTAACTAGCATTAGCATGCTAATGCTAAGCTAACATGCTAGCAACATTAGCATGCTAAAAAAACTACTTCCGGTTTACTTACTGGTTAGAAAAACCAAACCGGAAGTAGTATTTCCCTTGCTCGGATCGAGCTAAAAAGTGGTTTTTCGGGATCCTCGTACAATTTGGAGTCGTTAGAGTGGTCACATGGCTATGGAAAAAAAAAAAAAAAAAAAAAAAACCTAAGTACTTTTCCTATATAAAAGTTGCCAAAATATGGTTTTCAAGGATAGTACCAGTCGACTCCAAATTACCTGAAACGCACTCCTATCACATCCCCTGAGGAACGATTTTGGCTCAAACACTTTCAGGTCAAGGTCAAAGGTCAAAAGAAAATCAAAAAATGGTTGGAATCTTTGGTCTGGCCTCTGTGGCACTTTCTATTCCTTTGAGGAATAGAAAGTCACAGAGGCACGCAAGCCTCCACGCCACGACAAGGCAGATTCCATGTGGAGGGATTTTTTTTTGTTTGTTTGTTGTTTTGTTTTTTTTGGCTCCGCTTACGCAGGTTTTTATTTTTTTATACATAGAACATACAACGACACAGACATACAACATACAACGACACAGACATACAACATCCAACCACACAGACATACAACATACAACGACACAGACATACAACATACACAACACAACACCGAACATAGAAACACATAAAAACAAATCAAAAACAGGCCTTAAAACAAAAGAAAAGCAAGGCCTTAAACCACAAAAGAAAAGGAATCAAACTGAGGCAGGGTTAAATGAAACAAAGAAAAAACACGGACCAGACTAATCGCTCTTCATGAGGTTGCGCTTCTTTTTGAAGGCCATTTGGGTCCTGATGGCTAGGTGCCTTGCCTGGCATTCCTTGACGTACGTATGCCACATTGAGTGGCCCCTCGAGGGAAATCAAGGACATCTCCTCAGAGGACCACCTGATGCTGGTGGAGGCTGCAGCCATGATGCTGGCCGAAGGAGCAGGCTCACTCAGGTCGGGGTCCACGGCCTGGACATCAGGGTCCTCCCTCTCCACCTCCGGCCCCTCCTCCTCCTTGTGGGTGAGCACCCCCTTCCTCTTGTCCACCACCATGTATGGGATGCTTCCGTGGAGCCTCCAGAATGTATCCTTTGAGCTGACCTGGAGGGTGAACGTGGACAGCACCTTCAGGTCCTGCAGCCCCTTTGGGCTCCACTGGATCTGACTTTGGAGCACCTGCAGTGCTTTATAGTCGTCATACGTCCCATTCATCAGCATGCCGATCGCTGAACAGTATGTGCTGAGGTTGACCCTCTTCTGGGGGTCTCGGCACTGTGGGAGCCTTGTCTCCAGCTCCGCCAACCAGGGCATCCCGTGCTCCCGATAACGCTCCAGGTTTTTTGCGTAGGAGAGTCCCCAGCGTTCGACCTCGCTACAAATCAGCTCAAGCCTCCCGCCAGCTGTCGCCTCTTGAGAGGGCGCCACACTGGAGGGGTGGAGCTCAATGTAATGGAGGAAGTTCCAGCTCGGCCTTCGGCTCCCCCGGAAATCCCGGTATTTGATCTCCGGGAAGAAGCGAAGGCCGAGCTGGACCAAGCCGGCAAATACACACTCGACAGGGTCAAGGTCCTTCCCCCTCACCATCACCACTGCTCTCCCAAAGGCCTTTGGGCGGGCAAAGTAGTTTGCCTTCTCCACTACATTTTCGGCAAACTCCCGGAACTTCCGGGCCCCCACAAGAGTGCCCGGGGCCTCCCTCCCCTGCAGGCTGGCCAGGCTGGCTGTGCGCGTGATGTCATACACATCCTTCAGGAGGGTGAAGAGCATCTGGGCCCCGACAACTCCTGGGAGCGCCCCCAGATGGTCAGAAAAACCAAACAGGTTGGTGATCCCCTGTTTGTTTTTTGGATGCACAATCCAATTCTCCAGGGGAGGTGGAGAGAGGCCAGAGCTGGCGCTGGAGGAGGGAGCCAGCCCTATGAACTGACGTTCATACGTGAGGCTCCTGTGCGAGGTGGTACTGGTGCCCAGGCTCGAAGAGTAATGGGCGTCTTTGTGCGAGACTGGACACCCATAGAACATCTCCTCCAGAGCCAGCTCTGCCTGGTAGGCCTGCCAGGCAGCGTAGAAACCCTCCATGTGGCCATTGCTCACAAAGAGCCGACGGAGCCTCTCCGTGAGCAGGGTCATAACGGCCTGCAGGACCGTATGGATACCCTGCCCACGGAGGTCAAAAAACGGCAGGAGCAGCGGGCGGGCCTCAAGCATCTGCCTGAGGTTGGCCGTGTTAAAGAGGGCTGCTGGGTCCATGATGGGAGGGACCACAGCACCCTCGAATGACACCACCAGCTCCACCCGAGCCTTCACCTGCACACCTGTCTTGAGTTTGAGGTCCTCAGCATGGTTCATGTAGAGGTGGGCCCTGTGTATCATGCTCTTCATTCGCTCGTGCTCGACCAACCCACAGGCAACAATGACACCGCTCACAGGGTGCCTGTAGGCTGGATAGAGGTGAGCGTGTGCCGTGTCGGCATAGAACTGAAAGAAATTGACCCTTCCTCCATTCACCAGTGAACGCACAGCTGGCGACACGTCCACAGGCCGGTGGCTGAAGTCGGTCTGGAAGTTTGCTGCTTCATGCAGCGACCACACAGCCCAGAATTGACCCCGCCCCACCACGCTTGCCAGCCCACCCCGTGACCACAGGAGGTGCTGGCTCCTGTCCTTCATACTGATGTTTGTGGCCACATGCACACTGGCACGAACCACCTGCTCTACATTGACCAGCTGGCCAAGGTCCAGTGCCCCAGGGCGCTGTTGGCCAAACTGGCCAATGGTGATCAGGAGCCTGTGCGAGGGGTCCAGGCCAGCCTCCTGTATAACCCTGTCCAGCAGCCCCAAAACCACTCGTTGATCTTGAGGCAAGACCCTCAGTTTGGCCAGATTGTTGAGGTTCGCCTTCATAAAGGTCGGGCGGCACAACCCAGTATAAGGCAAACCTTGGTCTCACTCCGAGCGCGTAGCATATTGACGCTTTGTCCCGTCCCCTGTGCGTCGCTTGTTACTAACATGGTACCCTTGAGCGACACATGAAACGACTTGGGCTTTCTGACTAAACTCAATGCAAACCCATGGAAGTAATCTTTGACGCTTATGGCAACTGCTCCCCCATTAGCCTAACTGCTCCCCCATTAGTCAACTGCTCCCCCATTAGGGCCTGGAGGAGCTAACCTCTCCCAGACCCTAACCCTAAACCTAACCTCTCCCACTCCCCATGCCTAAACCTAACCTCCCCCAGACCCTAACCCTAACCCCAGAGATGGGAAGTAACGAAGTACAAATACTTCGTTACTGTACTTAAGTAGATTTTTCGAGTATCTGTACTTTACTTGAGTATTTAATTTTCTGACGACTTTTTACTTTTACTCGTTACATTTTAACACAAGTATCTGTACTTTTACTTGTGTACATTTTCAAAACAGGTTCGTTACTTTTGTTTAAATGCATGAGAATGTAATTTAAAAACGAGTAGAAACGGGAGAACGGAGCAAAAGTAATAGACGAGTTTCCCAGCGCTGCTGATAAAAGCTCATTCCAGCTCCGCCAATAGTATGACTTGGCACTCCTCCGGGGCGTGGACAAAGAAGCACAAAGAAGAGAAACACTGATTTTCTCTGAGGGGAGACACACGCAGACATTAGGGGCCGTGCAGACAGCCAGCACTTATTAGCGCTCGTCTTTTTGCAAATCATTCTCTATAAATACGCGCTTAGCGCGCATCTCTTTCAAGAAGCATTTCATCGCGTTTAAAAGCTGGTGGTGTTTTTTTAGCACAGCGCTCTGGGCGCTGAAAGCTGAGGAAAGTTTAACAGGAAAAGTGCCCTGCTCCTCTTCACTCCTCCCACCTCGAGTCTTCTCCCAGGAGAGGAGGATTTTCATCTCGCTGCTTCCAGAGTTGCCAATAATCTGGCGTTTCCAAGCGTATGGAGTTGTTCTAACACATACATTCAGTTTGTGCACTGTCAACATTCAGCTAATATGGTGTCAACACTTAGAAAAAAAAAAAAAAATGGTGGTGTTCTTCTAACACCAGAGACAGTTCTGTCTTAATAATAAACCTTGAATTTGTGAATGTGATCAACCTGTGGACATTCAGTTCCTTATCCATTAGGTATCAGTATCATATCAGTCTCGAGTATTGTCTTTGTCTTTATTTAAGATCCCCATTAGCTACAGCAGAGCTGCAGCTATTCTTCCTGGGGTCAAACAACTTGCATAGTTTCAAGACATCAAACAATTTGCATAGTTTCAATCACATACTAAATTTACATTCTGTGTAAAAAATACATTCTGTACAAACGGTACAGTTTTGGATATTACATACATACATACTGTACCTTTCAAGGTATTGCATACATCAGAAATACCTACATATCATTACAGATGTGTAGAATATATATAAACTACATCACATATTGTATACATATACCATTACCATATCTGATACAGCACTTTGTAAGGGACACTTGTATCCAGCAGTTAAACTTGTCCAACTATTTGCACATTCATATATCATGGAAATATTAATGAGGGAGGACTAGATATGATTTTAATGGGGGGGTTTTGTGTGGAAAAACCATAGCACACTATTTAAAGTAGAGTTTTAAGATGTGTAAAACATTTGTAGGGGATCTTTTATCCTCAAATTATATTCTATGATGTGAGGTTCAGTCATTCAGAAAAATACGGTAAAAATACTTTTACTTTTACTCGTTGGGTACATTTCAGAGCCTGTACTTTTTTACTTTTACTCAGTGGGCAACAGAATTAGGGAATGTATGAGGCCAGTCGTGAAATTCCATTAATTCGAAAAGTCCGCAGGGGGGCGCACGTCAGGTCCGGAAGTGACGACACGTACATTGGCTCCAATGTAAAAATGAGCCGACTTCTCTCTCGTTCTGTGTCTTAAATAAACATTTTCCGAATGAGCTTATGGTCTGAATAAACAATTTCAAGTCTTTTTCATGCTCTCCTGGGCTCCGTTTTCTAAATTATGGTCCCATTTCGAGTAAAAGAGCCGATAAAAATTATAACTTTGGGGGCGGGATTTTCTTTGATTGACACCAGCCACAGGAAACCAGATGATTCCAACCAGTTGCCAAGGCAGGCTAGCTAGCTAGCTAGCTAGCAACGTAGCCAGATATTAAAAGTAAAATAACAGAAACAGCGTTACCCTTATGATATTTTAATGATGTTAGTAGACACACGTAACAGTATAGATCCCCGTGATGAGGTATGTTGATCAAAAGAACACCTAAAACGCTATATCGAAATCGGGTTTTAGTGGACGGGCAGCTCTGAAGTTGGGGCTTCAGAGCTGATCTGCGGCTAGCTAGCTAGCAACGTAGCAACAGTATAGATCCCCCGAGGTCTGTTGATCAAAAGAACACCTAACGCTATATCGTTATGTAATGTGACTTGTGACATGATCACCACATTTCAATAAATATAACGTTTTTGCACATTTGAATGCTGCTGGTCGTTTGTTTAACGCTGTATATATTGGACATTTAAAGCTGATACACAATTGTGTTGAGGTAATTCCGCAAAGCTCAGTTAAAAATATAACGTGTAACACCAATGGAAGGATGGGTAGCATTAGCTAACGTCATCCAGGCTATAAACGTAAGGCTATTATGAAACGCTGATTCAGACGTTACAATAATATGACATAATATGAGCCAGTTAGCCTAGCTAGAGAGAGTAATTTCAGACCACCAGATATCACCATATTTCATTTCAATAAATATAAAGCATTCGTTGATTGAAGCAGACTCAGACTGCTGGTCGGTTAAGTTTCTCCGTCGTCCTGTCCTCTGGTCCAATCTTCGGTTTGTGTTCACTCGACATCAACAATCTTATACATGATAATATACAACAAGGCTATCTTTGTTGACAATGTTTATTGACAAAAGCATTAAAACAAGCAAATATAACAATATTCTCCGGTCACTGGCAGATACTAGCTACAATTGTTCAAAGCAAATCTCTCATGTCAGCATTTGGCTTGTGTGTTATTGCAATTTCCTATGTTATTGCAATTTCCTATGTTGAAACAACTGATCAGCAGTAACGTGTATAGTTTAGCGTTAATCTCAGGAGAACAGAATATTATAGCTTTGATCTTCACAAATCATGATCCTCTGTTGTGTGTCCCATCTGGTACTGGACAGCAGCTACCCCTGGAAGAAACGAATTAGACACTGTTAATCACTGTATAACGTTAACGTTTGCTTACCCAACACGTGCGATTGGTAAATACTGTAAATGCAGAGGTGGATAAACTATCCAGAGGAGTTAGAACCCCCAGCTTGTTCCCCCTCATCTAACGTTAGCTAGATATATAACGCTATAGCTGGTAGATCATATGAGTATGCTTTGAGTCTGCCTCATCTCAAAGAGGTAACCTAGGTAAACAGAACTGCGTTTGTTTTCTGTCTACGTCCGAATCTGTGCAGCATGCAATACTGTTTAACGTTGTATAACGTTAACTTATGCTACTCTAGTCTAACGTCCTCCTGTAATGACAAATGGACATGTAGCTAGCGTTAATGTCATGCTATGCAATTAGCGTTACGTTAGAAAATAAGATTACCTCGATTTTGTGGAAGATACAAGCGGCAGGCTGGTGACGCCGCGCGAGGTCTGGAGGAAATAATACTCTGGTTTTTCTTCGGGCTATTGTATTCACTGTGACAGCAATGGAGCAAGGCTAGCAATAGCAACTAACGTTAGCAACATTTGTTAGCCAAGCTAACGGCTAGCAGGGAAAATAACATGAACAAGATGGATGCCGTGGCGGAGGAAACCCTCCCCCGAGTCCCATCCACGCTCACGCCCTTTCCTGTTTTCCCGGCTCCAGGTTTGAACAGATTTCCCACAATGCAACAGGAAAATCCATTCATCCAATCAAACGAAATCAAACAATATCGGGAAGTGAGCTTCATTTTGCCGTGTCAAAAACATATAGCTCAGGTGGTCCATATATTGTACTGTCCATGCTTTTACTTGAGTAAAATAATTTAATCAGTACTTCTACTTTTACCAGAGTAGTTTTTTACACAAGTAACTGTACTTCTACTCAAGTACAGAATGTCAGTACTTTTCCCATCTCTGCCTAACCCTAACCTCTTCCACCCCCATGCCTAAACCTAACATCCCCCAGACCCTAAACCTAACCTCTCCCACCCCCCACGCCTAAACCTAACCTCCCCCCAGACGCTAATAGGGGAGCAGTTGACTAATGGGGGAGCAGTTAGGCTAATGGGGGAGCAGTTGCCATAAGCGTCAAAGATGACTTCTATGGGTTTGCATTGAGTTTAGTCGGAAAGCCCAAGTCGTTTCATGGGTCGCTCAAGGGTACCATGTAAGTAACAAGTGGCGCATAAGGGACGGGACAAAGCGTCAATATGCTACGTGCTCGGAGTGAGAACGTGTTGCAAAAGCAGGTGCTTGGAAAAACATCACGTCAAAGTCAATGTCGAAGGTGTCCCGTCTCCACCTTGAGCTCACAGGGTTTTATAATTAGCCCTGTTAGATCATGCCGGCAATATGCAACGATCATCCTCAATGATTGAGAGTTATTTATTTATGTACAAACGACATGTCTGAGTAGTTATTTGGCCCATATTGACAATTGATGAAGCTGTGTTCACTCATTTTGGCCACTAATTAGACATTTTTGCCTATTTAGTAAGCCTTTTAATTAATTCAAAAAATCCGGGTGTGTTAGGTCACCCGGAGGGGTGCTCTTTAAACTTCCTGAAAAATTAAGCGCAATGACATATAAAATGGCATAGCTGTGCCAGAACACAATTTCTGCTCACTCACACTTCACATTCTTATAGGCTAATTTCACAGCAACCTTTTGACGTGGTAAAGCAGGAAGTAACACAGGTGTAATCATTAGCATTAATGAGGGCACCTGGCACTGGAACGCCTAAACTGAATGGAAGCATAATTAATGGTATTAGTTACAGCTGATTTATCCCTGTATGATTGTTGAATGTTGGTGCAAAGAAAAATGGTGAATCTCAACAAAAGATCCTACAAACTCCGGCCATTGGAAATATCGCCACATAAGTCTTAAGTTTGTCCAGTTATCCACAGGAATAAGGAAAAACACACTAAACAAAATGGACACAGAAATACATTGTAAAGTCCAAACAGCTGTTTGCAAACAGTGATTTTTATGGTGGCTTTTTCCTTTAATCTGTCCATTCTAGAAGGGTCGACTGCCTATGAATTGATTTGTGCACCAAACAGCCTGTACTGGAATGAATGATAAATGAACACACAACACCCCGTTTACTCATTTTACTTTAAATTTTCCAAATTACAAAATAATAACATGATCTCTACTTCATCTACAAAATAACATTTATGAATGTAGTAAGCATCACTGATTTTTTTGCTCTAACAACTTTCTATTTATAGACATGCATACTGTTGAGAAATATAAAAATATAAAAATAAATACATCCCAATAATATTCTTAATGAATCCATGACTAAGATTTAAAATATTTCATAATAAAAGAATTAAAATGCAGTTGAGTACAATA